>NW_022589727.1:26180984-26486457 GCF_004348235.1 Phoca vitulina | reverse complement strand
TCTTAGGACTGCCTTTGCTGTATCCCAAAGATTTTGAATAGTTGTGTTTTCATTTTCATTGGTTTCCATGAATTTTTTTAATTCTTCTTTAATTTCCTGGTTGACCCATTCATTCTTCAGTAGGATGCTCTTTAGCCTCCATGTATTTGAGTTCTTTCCGACTTTCCTCTTGTGATTGAGTTCTAGTTTCAAAGCATTGTGGTCTGAAAATAGGCAGGGGATGATCCCAATCTTCTGGTACCGGTTGAGACCTGATTTATGACCTAGGATGTGATCTATTCTGGAGAATGTTCCATGGGCACTAGAGAAGAATGTGTATTCCTTTGCTTTGGGATGGAATGTTCTGAATATGTCTGTGAAGTCCATTTGGTCCAGTGTGTCATTTAAAGTCTTTATTTCCTTGTTGATCTTTTGCTTAGACGATCTGTCCATTTCAGTGAGGGGGGTGTTAAAGTCCCCCACTATTATTGTATTGTTGTCCATGTGTTTCCTTGCTTTTGTTATTAATTGCCTTATATAATTGGCTGCTCCCATGTTAGGGGCATAGATATTTACAATTGTTAGATCTTCTTGTTGGATAGACCCTTTAAGTATGATATAGTGTCCTTCCTCATCTCTTATTACAGTCTTTGGTTTAAAATCTAATTTGTCTGATATAAGGATTGCCACCCCAGCTTTCTTTTGGTGTCCATTAGCATGGTAAATGGTTTTCCACCCCCTCACTTTCAATCTGGAGGTGTCTTTGGGTCTAAAATGAGTCTTGCAGACAGCATATCGATGGGTCTTGTTTTTTTATCCAATCTGATAGCCTGTGTCTTTTGATTGGGGCATTTAGCCCATTTACATTCAGGGTAACTATTGAAAGATAGGAATTTAGTGCCATTGTATTGCCTGTAAAGTGACTGTTACTGTATATTGTCTGTGTTCCTTTCTGGTCTATGTTGCTTTTAGGCTCTCTCTTTGCTTAGAGGACCCCTTTCAAGATTTCTTGTAGGGCTGGTTTCGTGTTTGCAAATTCCTTTAGTTTTTGTTTGTCCTGGAAGCTTTTTATCTCTCCTTCAATTTTCAATGACAGCCTAGCTGGATATAATATTCTTGGTTGCATATTTTTCTCATTTAGTGCTCTGAATATGTCCTGCCAGTCCTTTCTGGCCTGCCAGGTCTCTGTGGATAAGTCTGTTGCCAATCTAATGTTTCTACCATTGTAGGTTACATATCTCTTCTCCCGAGCTGCTTTCAGGATTTTCTCTTTGTCTCTGAGACTCGTAAGTTTTACTATTAGATGTCGGGGTGTTGACCTGTTTTTATTGATTTTGAGAGGGGTTCTCTGTGCTTCCTGGATTTTGATGCCTGTTTCCTTCCCCAAATTAGGGAAGTTCTCTGCTATAATTTGCTCCATTATACCTTCTGCCCCTCTCTCTCTTTCTTCTTCTTCTGGGATCCCAATTATTCTAATGTTGTTTCGTCTTATGGTATCGTTTATCTCTCGAATTCTGTTCTCGTGATCCAGTAATTGTTTATCTCTCTTTTTCTCAGCTTCTTTATTTTCCATCATTTGGTCTTCTATCTCACTGATTCTTTCTTCTGCCTCATTTATCCTAGCAGTTAGCGCCCCCATATTTGATTGCACCTCATTAATAGCCTTTTTGATTTCTACTTGGTTAGATTTTAGTTCTTTTACTTCTCCAGAAAGGGTTTCTCTAATAACTTCCATGCTTTTTTCAAGCCCAGCTAGTATCTTTTAAGTGAGGATTCTGAACTCTAGATCTGACATCGTACTAATGTCCGTATTGAGTAGGTCCCTGGCAGTCGGTACTACCTCTTGTTCTTTTTGTTGAGGTGATTTTTTCCGTCTTGTCATTTTGTGCAGAGGAGAATAGATTAATGAGAGAACAAAATGCTAGCAGGGTAACAACGTCCCCAGAAAATATACTCTAAACAAATCAGAAAAGACCTGAAGCAGTGGGAAAAGAAAGGGAAAGAGAGAAAAAAGAAAAAGAAAGAAAAAAAGAAAAAAGAAAAAGATAAAGATAAAGATAAAAACAAACAAAAGCAGAACAAAACAAAACAAAACAAAAACAGACTGTGATCAAATATGATCAGGCTGGTTTATAGATCAGTGCCACACACTAGATTTTGGGTGTATTTTGGTCTGTTAAAAGAAAGTCCCTCCCAAAATTTTAAAGAAAGAAAAACTTATATATGTACAAAAATAAGGGTTGATATGATGAAGGGATGGAATATGACTGTAAAGATGGAAATTATAAAAAATTTTATAAAAGGATTTGATAAGTTGTTTGAAAAAAGAAAGAAGAGGATTTAAAAAAAAAAGAAAGAAAAAAGGGAGAGAATGTGATCAGGCAGGGGAGTAGAAAAAAACCATACCCTAGAGATTTAGAGTATATTTTGATCTGTTAGAAGAAACTATCTCAAGATTTTAAAGAGAGAACAACTTATATATATATGCCAAAAATACGGGTAACTACTATGAAGGGATAGAATATGACTTTAAAAATGAAAAATAAAAATGTTTTTTTTTTTAAAAAAGGGATTGATAAGATGTTGGTTGAAAAAGGGAAAAAGAAAAATTCAAAAAAAAAGAAAAAAAGAAAAAAGAAAAAAGGCAGTTAAAAAAAATAATTAACTTTGAAAGACTAAAGAATCATGGTAAAAAAGCCATGAATTCTATGTGCAGTATTCCCCTAGTTCTGGAGTTCTGCGGTTCTCATTGATCGGTAAACTTGGTCTTGGCTGGCTGTTCTCGCTGATCTTCTGGGGGAGGGGCCTGTTGCCGTGGTTCCCAAATGTCTTTGCCGGAGGCAAAATTGCCCCGCCCTTGCCGGTCCGGGCTAAGTAATCTGCTCGGGTTTGGTCTCCGGAGCTTTTGTTCCCTGCAAGCTTTCCGTACAGCTTTGGAGGCAGAGAGTGAAAATGGCGGCCTCCCAGTCTCCGCCCCGGAGGAGCCGAGAACTCGGGGTCCTGCTCCTCAGCGAGCCCCCAGAGAAAAGCAGTCAGTCACTCCCGTCTCCCCGGTCTCCGGCCACACTCCGCGCTCACCTGGCCTGTGACCGCGCCCTTCTATCTGGCACCCGACCCCGGGTGGAGTCTCCAAACCCAGCAGATCCCTGCGGTGCGCTCCCGCACCTCTCCTCCCCGGGGAAGAAGGTGAGTCTCCCCGGATCTGCCGCTTTTTGGGTCCCTGCTGGAGGAGCAGTGGCCCGACGGTGCCGCGGATCACGGTATATAGCAACCCCGGGGTGAGAGCCCGTGCCTGGGCTCCGTCTCTGCAGCCGGCTTCCCCGCTCTGATACCTGGGAGCTCTGCCGCACTCAGGCACCCCCGGTCTTTCTGTGACCCCGAGGGTCCTGAGACCACACTGTCCTGCGAGGGTTCCACCCCCCACTTCGCCACCAGAGTGACGTCCCTCAGCGGAGCCGACTTCTAAAAGTTCCGATTTTGTGCTCCGCGGCTCTATCACTTGCCAGAAGCGGCCGACGGAGGCCCCTCCCCCGCCGTCTATCCTCCCGAATAACGCCTCGGATTCACTTCTCCGCACATCCTACCTTCCAGAAAGTGGTCGCTTTTCTGTTCAGAGAGTTGTTGCTATTCTTTTCTTCGATCTCCTGTTGAGTTTGTAGGTGTTCAGAATGGTTTGATCCCTATCCAGCTGAATTCCTGAGAGGAGACGAAATTCAGGTCTCCTACTCCTCCGCCATCTTGCTCCGCCTCCCCCTTTCCTTTTTTTTTTAATATAAGTATTTACATCTATAAATTTTCCTCTTAGCACTGTTTTTGCTACATCCCCACAATATTTGGGATGTTGTGTTTTCATTTAAGTTTGTCTCTAAGTTTGTATGATTTCCTTTGTGATATCCTCTTTGACTTATTGATTATTTAAGAGTGTGTTAATTTCCACATATTTGTGAATTTTTCAGTTTTCCTACTATTGATGACTTCTAATTTCATCCTGTTGTGGTCAGCAAAGATACTTTGTATGATATCTATCTTTTAAAATTTGTTGAGACTTGCTTTGTGGTCTAATATGTGATTTATCTTTGGAGAATGTTCCAGGTACACTTGAGAAGAATTATGTTCTGTTATTGAGTAGAATGTTGTGTATATGTCTTTTAGATCTAGTTTGTTTTGTTGTTCAAGTCTTCTGTTTCCTTACTTACCTTCTGTTTGTCGTTCTATCCATTATATGAGGGGAGTATTGAAGTCTTCAATTGTTATTGTAGAACTTCTTGTCTATTTCTACCTTCAATTCTGTCAGTTTCTGCTTCATATATTTTGATAATCTGTAATTAGTTGCATAACAGTTTATAAATGTTATATCTTTTTGTACTATTGAACTTTTTATTAATATATAATGCCATTCTTTGTCTCTTGTAAACTTTTTTTGATATAAAGTCTATTTTGTCTTATATTAGTATTGCCACCCTGGCTCACAGGGTACTATTTGCATGGAATATCTTTTCCCTTCTTTTCATTTTCAACATACTTGTGTCTTTGGATCTAAAGTGAGTCTCTTGTAGACACCATATAGTTGTATCATATTTTTTAATCCCTTCTGCCAATATGACTTGTGATTGGAGAGTTTAATCCACTTACACTTAAAGTAATTACTGATAATGAGGGACTTACTTCTGCCATTTGCTGTTTGTTTTCTGTTTGCCTTACAGGATGTTTGTCCCTCATTTCCTACATTACTGTCTTCTTTTGTGTTTAGTTGATTTTTTGTTGTGAAACATTTTAATTCACTTTTCATTTCTTTTTGTATATATTCTGCAGTTATTTTCTTTTCAGTAACAATGAACACTCTAATTCTGCTCCTTTACAGCTCCATCCTCCCCACCTTTCAGTTACTGATATCACAAATTACATCCTTCTGTATTGTGTGTTCAAAAACATGGACTAGTAATTGTTTTTATACATTAGTTGTTTAAATCATATGTAAGAAGTAGAGTTACAAACCAATATTGCAATAATACTTGTTATTAGATATTTCTCTATGTATTTATCTTTAAAAGATAACTCTATATTTTTGTATACCTCTTAGTTACTGTCTAGCATCCTTCCATTTCAACCTGAAGGACTCCCTTCAGCACTTTTTTTACAGGGCAAGACTAGTGTTAATTAACCCCTTTTTTAAATCAGCTTTTGTTTGTCTGGAAATGTCTTAATTTCTCCTAATTTTTGAAAGACAATCTTGCCAGATGTAGAATTCTTAGCTGACAGGTTTGTTTTTTTTTTTCCTTATAGCACTTTAAATGTATTACCCCATTGCCTTCTGGTCTGCAAGGCTTCAGCTGAGCATCCCTCTGATAATCTTGAAGATCCCTTGTACATGATGACCTACTTTTCTCTGGCGTTTCCAAGGTTCTTTCTTTGTCTTTGTCTTTCAACAGTTGATTGTAATGTATCTAAATTGTGTGTCTTAGAATTTATCCTATTTGGGATTCATTCAGCTTCTTAGATTTGTATATCCATGTCTTTCCTCAAATTTGGGGGGCTTACATCCATTATTTCTCTTCTCTCTTTCTCTCTCTCTCTTTTCTTTTGGGACTCACACAATATGTATGTTGGTCCATTTGATGCTGTACCACAGGTCCCTTAAATTCTGTTCACTTTTCTTCAGTCTTTTTTCTTTCTGTTTCTCAGGCTTGATAGTTTCCACTAGCCTATCTTCAAGTTCACTATTTTTTCTGGCTGCTCAAATCTGGTTTTGAATCCCTCTAGTAAATTTTTCATTTTAACTATTATACTTTTCAGGTTCAGAATTTCTTTTTAGTTCCTTTCTGATTTCTGCCTCTTTATTGATATTTTCATTCTCTTTATACATTGTTTTCTTGACTTTGTCCCTGTCTCCCTTTAGCTCTTTGACCATCTTTTAAGAAAGTTTTTTAAATGTCTTTGTCTAGTAAGTCTATAATCTGGTCTTAGGGACACTTTATTTTTTTTTTTTCTCTGAATGGGTCATAGTTTCTTATTGTTGAAAACTAGACTTTTGAATCTCTATTAATCAGAATTTCCCCCTTACCTAGGGTTTGCTGTTCTGTCTTTCTTTTTAATTGCTGTAGGTTGTTTCTGTATTGGGGATCACCCTGAGGTATCAACTTAAGGTCTTCTCAGATCTTTCTGATTTTATCCTGGGCATGTGAAGTAACTTTATAAATTCTCTTTTATATGCAGTTGCTTTTGGATATCCTAATTCTTAAATATCTGGTTCCAAAGGGAGAAAAGGGAAAAAAAATTTAAGGCACTGTTTCTTTAAGTATCCTGGAAGCCACTTCAGCCAGTGCAGTTTCAACAACAGAAGCTGCCTCTGTGCCTGCATTTCCACAATCAGAAGCAGTGATCAGTGATCACAACACAGTTCCTTGATATCTAGAGGACAAGGTCCTTATTGCCTACCCTGGCTCCTTCAAGTCACATGCAAGCTACTCCCAGAATGTGGGCTCAGCTGCACACCATGGGGCCAGCAGGTGGGGAATGGGCAGGCACTAACCCACTAATAGCTGAAATTGACCCAAACTCACAGTGAGTTACTGTATAAACCTTCCCCTGGAAGGTGGAAGTCTTCAAATATATTCCAGAGTTCCAAAATTGTTAGAGAGTCAGAGTCAGTCAGGGTCTGCTAGAGCAAGTGCTGTGTGGATGAAGCAGTGGCCTCCTGGCTCTTCCTACCTGCCCTCTTCCCTGTGTTCTCTTTTTGAGGGTTTTGAGGAGATACCTGAGCCTCACCTGGCTGCCCAAATGAGTGTTTATCTTTAAACTCCAATCATTTTACAAATATATCTTGTTATTGAATTCTAGTTCACCTAATATGGTACATAGTGTACCCTTTCAGTATTTCAAGTATGTTCAAGCATATAGATTCTAAGTGTTCAGAAAGAGTTGTTCTTATTACTATTTAAATATTTGTTTTGTTTCATTGTTTCAGTTTTTCCACAGACATGCTAGTTATGCATTTGCTAGATCTCGTCTAATCTTTTTTTTTAATCTTTTCTTACTTCAATTTCATTTTGCTTGCATTTCTTATGTTTATCTTTTATGTCCCTTGCTCTGTATTATAAAAGGTATACTCTCCCTTTCTGCTCCTTCCTATTTCATCTTCATTTCAGTGATGGTTTTATTTTTTCCTTCTACTTCTTTCTTGAGTTCTGCCTTTCCTCCTATCCACTACCATCTCTTCTTTGAATTATTGCATTCTTACTTTGTGTTCTTCATTCATAGAGGTAATTGCTTCGCTAAGCTTTGTTTTGTGTTTCTAAATGCATGTCAACATGTCTGATTACTTTTTGCATCTCTTCAGTGGCAACATTTTTCCTGCTTGCATTTTTAATCCATAATAGCTTCTGTCGGGCTCCTCCACATTTACTCATGGCATTGTTGCACAATAGTGCACTGATTCCCTTTCTTTTCTTTCTGTTTAGATCACTCATTATCAAATGGGTTGGATTCTCCTGGACTGGCTATTTGCACACCCCTCCAGAGTGATGGGAATTGGGGGTCAGGCTTCACAACAAAATGTTTTCTTTTTCTTGCCTGACACTGAGACAAATTGCTTACTGCATATATGGCTCATCTGAATTATTCTTTGTGTAGTTCTTATTTCTCTAATTCTGAACCAAACTGAGTCCAGGAGGGCTTCTTCCACCACCCCTGCTGACCCTAGGTCCTGCATCCGTTTTTTGGAAACAAGGAACATTCTGTGGTTGTATGCTTACAGAGATCTGCCGCCTCGGGGCCCTTCTTTTCCTTCCTGCCTCTGCACAGCTTCTGGCAATCACAGTTGCTTCTGGCTCCTCTTACAGATATATTAGAATCTGGGGAATATGTTTACCTCTTAGTTTCCCTAAAAACAGAATCTATGCTGTTTTGTCTGTTTATTTCTTTGTTTTTCTGTATGGTTCCAGGAGGATAAGAGCAAATGCTCACAGCCATGTTTCTTACTGATTATCATGTTTGAAATGACTGTAATAAAACCACATTCTCTTTTCTTTTATTCCATTCAACACATCTTTATGAAGCATAGGACCTTCTGTTAGGACCATAGGGTGTACACAGGAGGAGAAGTTGTTCTTCTTTAGTGGGGGTTTAGAATTGGAAACAACTATTATAGATATAAGGTAACATGGGACAAGTGCTACTTTATGGGTTCAAACCAAATAGTCTGGAAGAGAGCAAAAGATTCATTTTCTGTGAAAATTAGAGAAATTTTCAGGAGCAGATGGCAGTTGAACTGGGCCTTAAATAGTGGGTAATGTTTCAACAAATATAAATAGGAGAAAAAAGATTCCTGATGGGCAAAATCAGTAATCAAAAACACAACACTAGAACAGTGCAGGCATTTCAGGAGACAGCGGGAAACTGGCTACAGGACACATCAGAGAGAGAGAGTCATGGAGAGGGGGTGGATGGACTGTGAGAGCCCACAGTCTGGAGCACCATGCTAAGGAGTGTCATCTTCGACTTAATGGGAGAGAGTTTGCGGATGGTTTGAATTCAGTCATTGTTTGTTTATTGTTTGGTTTTGATTTTGGAGAGAATGCAACGGATAGATTTTTGCCAGAGAAAAATTCTGACAGCGAGTTGGAGAAGGTTCAGAAATAGAAGAGCCTGAAGATAGAGGCCATCGAGTGCAAGTGGTGGCTGGGTAGGATGCTGGCAGTGAGAACGGAATGAGGGGACAGGGACCAGTTGTGTAGACCCCTGCTTACCCATAACAAAGCCAGACACAGACCCTCCAAATTCCCATTCTTTCCCTTATAAAGAATTGGCTGAACCAGGAACAAGATGCCTTTTAACCAATGGTTAAGTTTCTCTTCTTCCCCCAGGCCCCTAAACTTTGGTCCACCCTCGGCCTGAGCCAGTAGCAGCCCCCTGCCCCTTAAGGGCCCTCCAGGAAACCAGATGGGCCTCTCTGAGCTACAGACAGATCTTGTTGCCCTTCCATCCCCTTTCTCCACACCCTGTTCTTCTTAGCCTTGTTTTCTCCCCTCTATGAAAGAAAAGCCATTTTTGCCTAGCCCTTGAGAGCTTGCTGATATTATGGTCAGAGCTGCCACCTGTTGCGACAACCCCTTCCCCTCTTACAAATCATCCTTTTGAGTGAAGTCTCTCTTTACTTGTTTTTTATCTGACAGCACCAAATCATTTAGGATGAAGGGTCAATCAAACCTGGCCACTGATTGGACAAGAAGAGTTTAGAGCTGGAAGGGGTGTAGAAAAATCAAGCGGGGCAAATGTGGGGCTGGAGTGGCCACCCGAGGGAGAAACACACCATGGTTTTTCAGCTGCTTCTTTGTATCTGTGGTTTTAGGTTGGTTTGTTTTTCTCTTGTGGGGAGGGGCAAACACCTCTATTTTAACTTGCAAAATAAAAACACAACTTGGGGAAAAAAATCTTGTATTTCTAAAATGCATCTCTCCTAAATTAGTTTTTCTCCCCATCTTTTAAATGCCCCAATACCAAGCATCCAAATGAGTTGAAATCAGGAGGGAAAAGAAAATTATTAAGTGCTGTTTTTTATATTGATGATTTGGGCTTTACTTCCTTTTATCCATTTATAAGATCCATGAATTTACTATCTAATAATGCCCAGGTCCTTTTAAGATAATGCCTGCCACCCATCGTCCCCACCCCACCCTCGACAACTTTAGTGCCCCCAGTGTGCTTTCTGCTGCTTTCCAGAGTCTTAGGCATTGGGCTTAAAATGCATAGCTCGTGGCCTCTTCAATGTGCTTCCTAATCTCCGTTTATGTTAATCCACAGCCAGGAACAGTAGGAACAGTCAGGCCCAGCTCTAACCCATGGGAAGGTCACCCCTGGCTTCCATTTCCAAGATGATGAAATAGAGCAGTGCATGGGGCCCAGGCCCCAGCAAGCCTGAGAGAGCTTGAGTCCCACAGATGCCTTCCCTGGGCTTTCATCCAGCTCTGTGTTACCGCGTGGTGTTTTAGCCCCGACCTGTTTGATACACGAAAATCTCCAGCTCTCCTTTAATGGAGGTTGAAAATGCAAAATAACTGAAACAGCATTGCTTGAAATAAACAGAATCCCTGCACGGCCCCCTCCCTTTCCATGCTCCCTGCCAACCCATGGCCCTTAGGTTTACATTTTCCTGTTTCTCAGCCTTTCTTTCATTTTACTGAGCTTGTTCTCACAATGTGAGATGTCTTTTGAGTCCCCTCAGCTCTCTCTGCCTAGTTCTGTGTCTGCAGAAGTGTGAGGCCTTAGAGAAATTGGGCGAGACAATTATTCCAACCTCAGTGAAAGCGCAAAGCCAGGTACTTGCTAGGTTGCCCAAGAATGCATTTGTTTTACCTTCACCTGCACTGAATTCTAAGTTCCTCTTCTTCTTATTTTCATAAATAAGAAAGACCATCTTCTGAATAACTTTTCAAAAATAACCTATCTGTAATGTGTTGAATTTTTTTGAAACCAAGTCTCAGGTTTGGTGTCCAGCATTTTCTCCCTAGGACAGGAAAGCTGGAGCCTGGTGAACACACAGTGGTGAGAAGTTGGGATTTAATCAAACCCAGGGAGCCTACTGCTCTTTTATATGTCCTTGGTTGCCTCTCTACGTTGCAGTACCCCTGCATGGCGTAGTCACCCCTGTAGAAAGTGCAGATGGTGGCTGTCGGGCCACGCATCAAGCCCACAGCCCCACCACCCTCCCGGATGCATTCGGTTGCTGTAGCTGGTGTGGGCAATGTAGCTATTTTCCAACCATCTTGAAAATTAGCCTTAAATCTACTTTCGAAAAACCACATTTCTGGATGCATCCTCTTCTAATAATAAAGTCTCACTAAATCAGAATGATGAAAGGGGGGGCTTATCTTAGTAGAGGCAAAAACTCCTGAATTGTGGACTCTTTGTAAAGGCTTATCAAGGCGTGACATCTAAATGTACAATAAGATCGTGATTTTATATGTGGAAGAGAAAATTGACTATTTCAAGGCAGTTCCAGAAAGCGGAACTGGGGCTAATGGAGAGAAGTTCAAGGAGGCACTGTGGCTTCAACCTACGGAGAGCCCAGTGTGCGTTCATGGCCGTGCTGAGGCAGAGCGATCGACCATGTGGGGGGGACGCTGCTGCTGGAGGTGGGTGGGAGATGGGCTCTTGCATCAGGAGAAACCCTGATCCCTTGCCCTCTGAGGGGCCAGCTCAGCAAAGTGGCTGCCAGCATGGAGTCAGCCCACCCTGTGGGCTCCAGATCCTGCTCCTCCTGCTCATTAACTTTGTAACCTCGGGCAACTTACTTAACCCCTCTCTGCCTCAGTTTCCTCCCTGTAATGGGGTTGGTAATTTTGAGGAGTTGATATTTAGGGGGAAAAAACTTAACTTAAAACAATGAGTAACAAGGACATAGTAGGTGCCATGTGACTATTTGTTAAGTGTAACTAAGGAAAATATTTTCTAAGCTGTCTGAGAGACACCAGCGATTTCTTTTTTGAACGCCTCCTTGGTGCTAAGCAGTAAACAAGATGGACACAGGCCCAGAGTCCACACAGCTCACACACAGCTCGTGCTGGAGAAAGTCAGACAGGCTCCCAGCACCCAGCCTGGGGAGGGCTCCCGTGACACAGGATGCCTGAAGCAGGGGCTCACAGTGGTTCCTGGAACCTGGGGGGAAGGGCGGGGGACCAGGACCAGGGGGGGGGGGGGGATGGTGGGCTTGTGTTCCTAGCTGGGGGCTGAGCCTCCTCGCAGTATCCTCAGCTGCTGCTGGCATTTTGAGGCTCCGCTGATTTCATTTAGAGCCATGATTCTTTAGAGCCACTAACTCCGCCGTCTATTTGTTTACTTAACTTTACCAACGGGTGAGTCTCTAAAACTTCCTGGCACAGAAACATCTTTTTTAGTTACCCAATAAGAACTTTAATCAGAAGCTTATATAAATTTGTTCACTTGTTGCCAATTCCATTCTTGTGCCATCTGAATAAAAACTGCTAGGAAAAACAGTATTTATTCATGTTGTGTCCTTGTAGAAAGTAATGGCTATAATCACAATTCCACTTGTTAATTATTTGTACTACGTAGGTTGAAATAACCAAAGGAATTGTATAAATGCATAATTTTATAAAATTTTTGTTTGAAGGATCTATTGGTGGAATTATCATTATTATTATTATTTATTTATTTATTTATTTATTTGGTGAGCCATGAAAAGTGAAGCTCATCTGGTGTAAATGAACAGCTCTGACTATGCCTAATCCTTAGAAAATAGAAAAACAGCAAACGTACACAATCATCAACATGCTCTGAAAGAGGGATCCGGGTCAGCCCATCAGGTTTTAGTTTGGAAATAAAGGGTGAAATAACAAAGCTGCTTCACTGCCCGTAACAGGGGGCATATTCTCTTTCAGGCTCAGTGAAATGACTAAACCCTTGTTGGTTCAGTTTGGGGAGACCTGCCACTGACTTGGTGACATGTGAATGTAGAGTCTTGTCCCCAGATCTACCTAGAACATGCATCCTCTTAGGACAAAACATGGGTGGTTCCCTGTCTCCTCAACAGGGCACACATGTTCCTCTGCCTGGAAGGCCCCACGCTCCTCCCGCCTGGCAGCAGGAGACCCGCCCTGGCATCTCCTTCCAGGAGCCACCTCCATCTTCTCTATGCCCACTCTTGAACTCTGCACGGGACTCTGCCACTGTGTTACTGCATTGCCACAGCGAGGCCTTTGCGCCTCCGCCTTTCCTACTGGATCATTAATTCCATGAGGGCAAAAAGTACATCTTGTTCATTTTTGTCTTCCAAGCACCTGGCTTCACTTTGGATGACTGATTGTATTGTTGGCAAAGTCTAGAGCCCAGAGCCGTGCCGTAGAGGACGCTGGGTAAGAGGGAGGAAGAGGAGTAACGATATGAGAGAGGCTCCCCGCCAGATGCCCGCCTCCCGTGTCCCAGGAGTGGCCCATTCCACCCCAGACTGGGACAGACATTTGAATTTTTCAAGTGACCTAAAATTTTCCAGCTAAGCAGAAACAGTTCCCCAAAATTCCAATGTGACTAAAGTTGATATATTAAAATTTTAGTACAGAGATTTTAAAGGTGGGGTAGCTAAGTAAAGGGCATTTTTTGGTAACTCTTTGCTATTTTAAATTCATTCAAAAATGTTTTGACACTGCTGGCTGTGGTTTTTTCCTGTTTTACCTCTATCATCTTCCTCTTTCCCCACTCTAGTTACAGAATAGTGTAAGTGTGAGAATAATAAGCAGGTAAATAGAGTAGGCATCTCTGGTGTAAGACAGAAGGTTTTTGTTTTTTTTTTTAAGATTTTATTTATTTATTTTTTTATTTATTTGACAGAGAGGGCAAGACAGCACAAGCTGGGGGAACAGTAGGCAGGTGAGGGAGAAGCAGGCTCCTCGCCAAGCAGGGAGCCCGATGCGGGGCTCAATCCCAGGACCCTGGGATCATGACCTGAGCCGAAGGCAGATGCTTAACCATCTGAGCCACCCAGGCGCCCCAAGACAGAAGGTATTTTTTTTTTTTTTTAAAGATTTTATTTATTTATTTGACAGAGAGAGAGATAGCGAGAGCAGGAACACAAGCAGGGGGAGTGGGAGAGGGAGAAGCAGGCTTCCTGCCGAGCAGGGAGCCCGATGCGGGACTCGATCCCAGGACCCTGGGATCATGACCCGAGCCGAAGGCAGACGCTTAAAGACTGAGCCACCCAGGCGCCCAAGACAGAAGGTATTTTTAAGGATCAAGGGACTAACTGGCAGTGTGACTTGTGGAGAGTCATTGAAAGTCAGTCAACAGAACTTTGAAATATCTGTTAACATCAAGCCCTGTACATCTCAAGGACCAAATGGGAGAGAGACTCTGCCCTAAAAAAGCTTAATATTCATCCAGTCCTTTGGTTGACATGTCCTTAGTAAGGCCCTAGGTATGCCAGGCACTGTGTGAAGCCTGCATGTACAGGAACAGAAAATACAGACAGGTACAACTTAAGTACAGTGATCAGGGAAATGAAGAAAAAGGAAAATATTTCACCAGAGGGGATAAAAGGAATGGATGGAGGTGAGAGGATCCAAAATCGTATTCAGGAGCCAGAAAGGGCCTGTCTGTGGAAGTGCCATTGCTGCTGACCTCCTGAGGCAGCCAAGCAAAAACAAGAGGGGAGGGTGTCCCGGGAGGGAAAAGGGGGAGACGAATTTGGGGGACCCTCTATGGCTGGCCCGTGGGAACAGGGAGGACGGAAGTGTAAGAGGAGGTCAGAGAAGGAGGGAGGGAGATGAGTACATTAGGGAGAAAGAAGATGTTGTTTATTCAATCCCAGGTACCGTGATTTGTACACGCATATCCCATTTCATCTTCACCACCACCCTTGACTGCTTCTGTCCCATGAGGTGCACCCTTGGTGAGCGCTGGGACAGAAGCGTAGCCTGGGGGCACCTGAGTGGCTCAGTCGTTAAGCATCTGCCTTTGGCTCAGGTCATGATCTCAGGGTCCTGGGATCGAGCCCTGCATCGGGCTCCCTGCTCGGCGGGAAGCCTGCTTCTCCCTCTCACACTCCCCCTGCTTGTGTTCTCTCTCTGTCAAATAAATAAAATCTTTAAAAAAAAAAAGAAGAAGATGCATAGCCCGTCTTCATTCATTGCAAAAACAACAACAACAACAAAAAAATGTGAAACATATTACAGACTGAAAGGGATTCTGGAGGTATCTACTGGACTTTTGGGACTCAGAATGTGTAATAACGCACTAAGTTGAGCTGTGTTACTCAGAATGTGTAATAACGCACTAAGTTGAGATGAGATGGCATTTTACGGAAGATGAAATGTGAGTTCCAGAGAGGTTAAGTAACCATGCCTGGGTCACACAGCTTCACTCTGCAGTAGCTGGAATTGGAACCCAGATCTCTGACCCGAAAACCCATGCCTCCTCCTTCCACCACAGTATGCTTCAGCCATAATAAAATAATTCCTGTGGTAGAAGTGTGCATGGTTGGGGGGATACGGGAAGGGTACTTTATTCTAGCGAGGAAAGAACAGGGATAGTGTTGCAGGGCCTTCATTACAGTGAAATGAGTGGGGCAGAGTCACTGGTGTTTTAGCTCCTTTACCTCCAAAATGCTCTGCTTCAGTAAAACCCGTCTGTCCTGGTAAAGGAAAGGGTTCCGGCTTATACTGTTCCTCGCTCTCCACCTTAGCTCACATGTACTTAGTAAATGTGATAAATTACTACCCATGCACAGAAACAAGACTGATAAGGACAGGATCTAGAGAGTCGAGTATGTTCATTTTCTTAATAGCAGCCCCTTTTTTTCCACAGGGAAACAGATAATTCTGGGGTTCTGAGTAAATTCCATTTGTTTGGAGGTGAGATGGTTGGATTTCACCAAAGTAGAGATGCATTCTTTTCTACAAGATGGTGCAGGTGTATCCTGTTTCTGTGGATCCCCGTGTGAATTAATAGCAACCAAACATTGCCTTCTCTTTGTTCTCTGGTTTTCTTCAGGTTTATTCCTTCTAAGGAGACATAGGTTTCTTTGGGTAAAAGATTCTCAGGAAATCTATAAGTAGGCACTTAAGCAAGAGCAGAGTTGTAAGGCAGTTGCCATTTGAGCTGGTTTATTTTGTGTAGCAGAAATGGGAACTTGGGGGTGCCTTGGTGGCTCAGTCAGTTGAGCATCTGCCTTGCTCAGGTCATGATCCCAGGGTCCTGGGATCAAGTCCTACGTCAGGCTCCCTGCTCAGCGAGGAGCCTGCTTCCCCCTCTCCCTCTGCCTGCTGCTCCCCCTGCTTGTGCTCTCTCTCTCAAACAAATAAAATCTTAGAAAAAAAAAAGAAAAGAAATGGGAACTTGATGGCCAGCAGCCAGCAGGACAAGTAACCTTCCTACCTTAGGAAGCTTTGTTTCTGAACCAGAGCCTTCAAAGGACCTCATCCTAGCAGCCCTCCATCACATTACTATCAAAATAGTCTTAAAATCATACTCTGATCATCTTACTTCTCTGCTTAACTGCCTCTCCTGCTCCTGTGGCCAAACGGGTAGAACCCATAGCCCTCCGATGGAGTCTCCCTTTATCGTTTGTGTGCATCCTCTGATGGCTCCCCGGGTAGAAACCGCAGGCCAACCTCACTGCCACTGTCCAGATGACTACATCTTCCCCCCGCCACCCCCCGAACTATAAGACCCCCACTTGCCTTGGCTCCTGGTCTGGCCACACCCACTTCCTGTAGCATCTACCAAAGCACTTTGCTTGGCCTGGTGGGGGGATCTCACCAAACCGATTCTTCACTCAGTCACTCAGCAAGTATTGTGCTCCTAGTATGTGCCGGGCATAGTGAAAAAAGACACTGTGTGCCCTTACAGAGCCACCAGTCTTCTAGTTTGATAGGCTGTGTGATTATGGCCAGCCTCTGTGATTAAAGGCTTTGCTTTACAAATATGGTCCTTAGACCAACCACAGTAGCATCACCTAAGAGCTTGTAATAACTATCAAATCTGAGCTCCCCACCATCCATCCTGCATTAACATTCCCACGTGAACCACATTGCACAGCAATGTGAGAAGCTCTGCATTAAGACACAGAGTTGGGGCATCTGGCTGGCTCAGTTGGTTAAGCATCTGACACTTGATTTTGTCTCAGGTCATCATCTCAGGATTGTGAGATCGAGCCCTGCTTCGGGCTCTCTGTGGAGCCTGCTTAAGATTCTCTCTCTCCCCCGCTCTCTCCCTCCCTTAAAAAAAGAAAAAAGACCCACAGAGTCAGGTTGGGTGGATGGTTTGGTTTGTACATTTGCTTTGCTTTACGATGATTATATACCTATAGGTTTAAATGGTTCTTCATTTAGCAAACTTTTGAGGACTTGTTAATATAAATATGTTACACTATTTGGTTCTGCAGAGCATAACCAAATTACAAGCAAGCAGATACGGACTTACCTGTATTGTTTAAAAGATGAACATTTTCCAGATATGGTTCATGTTGCACTTTGCAAATATTTGAGTTATGCTTACATTCAGGGCATGATGCTAGTGCAAAGATTCTAAATTGGCATCTGTAGGCCATTTTTGGTCATACACATGTTTGCGTGGCCAACAGGTTTCATAAATTTTTGATCCATTACATTCATTAGAAATGAACAGTTTTCCACATAAAAAGCCAGATTTCTGGCTTCTCTTGAAAAAACTGGGCAATCCTGGGCCCATTTTCCTGCTGCCACAGTGAGCTAGCACTGGGGGTCTTCTGTAAGTGGAAGGCATGCTCTCCAGTTCGGCATGGCCTCCGCCCATGTCTCTGGCCCCTGTAGACAGTGGGGTCTAAGAACCTATGCCAGGACCTACAAGCACTGAGCGTGAGCCTGCCGCATGGAGTTTGCCCCATTATTGTTACCTTCAGAGTCTTTGTAAAGAAGTAGCCCCCATGGGAACATACCATTGATGAGGACAGAAACATGACTCTAGGCTAACGATTCTCAACCCTGGTGACAGGAGCTTATAAAAATACCAGGGCCCACTTCCCATCAGCACTGCCCAGAAATCCTGATTTAATTGGTTGGGCATTACCAGATTTTAAAATATCTACAGATGATTCTCATCTGATCTGAGCCCCACTGATCTAGCCCATTTATATTACTCGCAAAATAAAACTGAAACACATGCCAAAGTCAGAAAAAAATATATATGCACGTATGCTTACATGCATAAATTGAAAGGATTTATGATGAAGCCTCATTACTCTGGATATGGGTGATTCAACATGTATGATAGTTTTGTCTAGTGGCCTATCATTTACCTTTCTTATCTATAAAAATAAGCTGGCTAAGCAAATGAGCACTATAAGCGAGATTGCTTTAAAATGCCTTATAGAAACCTGATTTTTTTAAGGATTTGAATTCAAACACTGACTTGGGCTAGATATAATTTGCATTCCCTGTTACAAAAATAAAAATTTGGAAGATACCAGCAAGCACTCTGAATATATCATATGGAGCCCCTTCAACAATCATTGAATGGCTTTACTGCATTGTCTGTTACCACCTAGCCTAAAATTCCATTTGTGCTTAGTTACTTTAAACTCATGTTTATTACTGTCAGAATTTGACCATTTATGGCACAGAAGTGTTCAGCCACAGATGCCATTAGAGGGAGAGTTCTGCTCGTGTGCTGCTTTAATGAAACCATTCCCCCTCCTCAGTCCCCAGATTAGCTGATGTGCTACAGTGCCGGACAGATTCTCTTGATGAGGGGTCTGACGATCACCAGGGTAGTTCATGAGATGACTGTGCAAGAAATTTCATTATTTCTAATAGCTTATAGTGGTTTGATATTTTAATGTAATTATGCTTAATTATATATCGTAGTATGTATGGCCCAGGCTTTGGAACTGGGTCTTGGTAAAATACAGCTAATGGAAAATTTTCCTCCAGTTTTTTTAAAACAAGGAATTAAATCCTAACGTGAAACTGAATGCAAGTTCAACAAGGAGTCTCTTGCCAGAGAAAATATTGGTGTAATACATTTGAATGGCCCAGTTTGTCAGTTCACTTGGCTAAATCCCCAAACCATACCCTGTTTTAGAATTATTTCAGAAGTTCTGTTGCTCACCTTTCCACTAACCTACTTTTAGTAATTTCTGTATGGCTTTATGAATTTTGACCAACAGGCAGTCTGGGTGAGGGAGACGTTGAGAGACACATACGGAATAATGTTATTTATTACAATCACCGGTAAAGGTGGAGAGGGAGAGAGAGGTGAAACTCATGCCCGGGTCAGGTTTGGGGGTCTCATTGATCTGTGCTGCCCATGGTGGGTGGATGTAAAGACAGAAGGAGGAGCAGGACCTAAGATATAACTTGCTCCTGTTTGGCACATTCCCCCGGAAGCTAAGCAGTGACTGGGGTTTTCAGTTCCATTTGGGCTCTCATTGGGTTTGTGGACAGTCGGGGCTTGAGCAAAGGAGGGCAGTGGACAAGTGTTAGGATTCATGTGAATTTGCTAAGGCTTAAATCTCATTCTACTTTCAAGAAATAAACCCATTTTAGAGTGCCCTCCCTCTCTCTGTTCTGTCGTCCCTCTCCTCGCTTCCTGGCATCTTCTCTCTCCCCCATGGGAGTCAGAACGTACTGAACAAAAGGAGCATATGTGCCCAGACCCTTCCCAGCCCTGAGCCTTTCTGGAAGTCCAGTGGCATCTGCTGTGCCAGGGCCCCTTGAGGCCGGTTTCCTGGAGCCCGAGCCAGACTGGTGGCCCCAGCCAGGCAGCAGGATCTCAAAGGCACCATTAACAGACAGTTCCAGCCTTCTCACTGACAGGAGGAGATACCTACTTGCTTTTGCATTTGGGAGTTGCTCACTCCCTGGCCTGGAAGGAAAAGTAGAAAACAAGAAAGGGGCAGTTCCTGCCATTTACATAGTGCCATCCCATACAAGTGATTTAATTCCCTGAACACTCCTGGGTTACTAAGTCCATTTTCCAGTTGAAAAAACTGAGGCTCTGGGAAGTCAGACATCTAGATGAAGTTGACACAGCGAATGCACAGTGGAGTCCAATTTTGGACCCAGGTCTGTCGCCCAAGTCCATGGCACCCTCCCTGGCACCGTGCCGGTCACCACAGGGTCATAGGCAGATGAACACATTCAGGCAGCTCCCCAAATAGGACAGGCTCTCTCTGGAACAGAACTCCCATTTTGTTTTTAGCCGATTTTAATAGTGCCTATTTTGAAATCTTTGCTTAAGGGCACATTCTAATGTTTAGGAAAGAAAAAAGGAGAGAGAGAGAAACCTAGGCACCAGAGGCGAGGAAAGGAGATGAAACCTTCCTCTAGAGGCTTCCAGGGAAAGTTCATTAAAGGCTTCCCCATCTAATGACATTGCACACAAACACTGACTCGTACACCTGGTAGAGATGAGGAAACAGCATTAAGTTGATGGAAAGAGCTGCGAGATGGGAGTCAGATGCTGGTTGGAGGCATGTCTCTGCCATTTATTAGCCCTGTGACTGTTGACAAATTACTGGGCACCCTGCATATCGGGGACCGCAGTGTCCCACAGGACTGAGGTAGAGCTCAGGTGCCATAGCATATGAACTGCACTGCGGAACCTCTGAAAGACTTCACAGGGGAAAGGGGTTCTCATGCGTGGGTTCCTGAGTGAGGCAGATCCAAGGCATGCACCTCCTTCAGCGTCCCCAGCACCTTCTTATTCTCAGGTGAATCAGCTGCTCCACCAGTAACCGTTTTGTGGATTGCTCACTCTCTTTGACCAGGTCACTCTTAATTGCAGACCTAAATCAAGACCACATTATTGTCCCCTTTGGTTGCTGGCTGGTCCTAGATAGGCATGCCCAGAGTCATTCCTAAACTATGTCCCTCTCTGACCCCCAGCAGCATCCATTCCCTGGACCCCAGCCACAAAATCTGCCCACCGAATTAGCCTGTCTCCTGGTGTCCATCCTTCACCCCTTACTCAGTGCTCTGCTGTCTGTATTCTACATCTTCTTGCCCGGTCCCAGGTACTCTAAACTCTGCCCCACACATCTCACACCTCAGGGTCTCACTACCACCTCCCAGGTAGATGAAGAACTCCCTCAGCATGCTGTCTTCCTAACCCCCATCTCCAGACCAATTGTTGCCTACATGTTGACAAGAGTCCTTGTAACTTCAGTACCCAGAAATCGTTCAAAAAAGTCCATGTAATATAGTGGTTGGGAGCACAGATCAGGAAGCCAGACAGCCTCATTGTGGATCCCAACTCTGCCACTTTCTAGAAGGTTTCTTAGGCAAATTCCATTCCCTCTCTGTGCCTCATGTTCCTTACTTTAAAAGCTAAAAACAGTGCCTGGCACACAGAAACCACTGCATTCATGTGGGGCCTTGTGGGGTGGGCCCTGCTCCGGGTGGCAGAGAGAGAGAGGCCAGGATTTTAGTGCTGGGAACAGAAGGAGCAAGAACAGTTTACACAGTGTTTAATAATATATTCTCCAGCTGCAACAGTAGCTTCCCTCGGGGACCATATTGGTCAGTCTTAACTAAGGCCATCTTCTGGTTGCCCACTAATTCTCCCAGTATCACCTGTCACACGATCGCCTTTGGTTCAATATTATGTACTTGATGGCCCAGTGAAGAACATGTCTTCACTCGTTTGCCTTGTGCTCTCGTTTGAACTTTGAGTAGGTAAGAGCTTTCTACTTAAATTTCAGAGCCATTTATAAATAGGTTGCTTAGTTTCAGCCAGCAGGTAAAAGCTTTCATTAAATTGTTCCTCTTTCCCATAGTGCTATTATCTGGAGCTCTCAGAAAGGAAAAGTTAAGAATGATGTTTTCTTAGTCATTAAGGAAGCCCAGTTTGAGGCCCAAGCTGCTGTTTTCCTTTTCCCTACCTAGAATTGACCAATATGACTTCAACCAGTCATCTACATCTGTCAGCTTTTACCCCCTCTGAGAAAATTCTCCTGAAGTCACCTAGATCATTATCCATGATTCAGGACCAAAGTCCAAAAATAATTCAGAAACAAAGTCTAGGTTCACTCTGCATGCAAATTATTAGCATATCCATTAATTTTCTCACCAAGAAAGAAATGGGAACACAAGCAGCATTAGCTGCCTTTGATAGAACAATAAATGAAAATGAGGGGTGGGGGCTACCCAGAAGTCTCCCTTTTTCTATTCAAAATCTAAAATGGAATAGCCTCTGAAATATTTTGAAAGGCTCTTTTCCCCAAATATTCAGTTCTATCAAGGATTTCTTGCATTGTTACAATGACATAATTAAGTATGTGTAACATTTTCTTTGGAGATGTGTTCTCTCCTCAACATCTTCAGTTTTGAATAACATACTGGAAACCACTAAAAAGAGGAAGCTGTAAAAATGACTGAAGAGAAAACATTTCTCAGTGGCACACACTAGTTGTAACAAGAGATTTGAGTGGGGAGTATTCTAGAATAAGGCGTAGCTCAGTGATGGGCTTCAGCAGTCCTGTCACACTTTAGAAATGTGGCCACGATGATTTATCTTGGCATTTCCTCCCAAGTGACACTGCTATGGCCTCATAAATGCACGTGGCCTTAAAAGAGAGTTCCAGATGATCTTGCTATTCCCAAGTGAGAATAAAATTTGACCCAATGCAGCCTTGCTATGTAATTGAGGAAAATTAGTGTGAAGATATCAGCCCGAAAGGAAGACTGGAGGGTGGAGGGGCAGTCTCATTCCCTGAAAATCCAAGGTTACTGGGGAGGCAGGAGCCATCCACTGGCCTCAGAAACTTGCTGTTTCTCATTTATTTCAGTCACATTTTCCATCCCTGCCGCTGTGTTCTGCCATCATTCCATCTTGTTCAATGTTTTCTCTTTCATACGGTTTATTAGAAGTTCTGCTCTTCAAAATGTCCCTAAATATCACCCCTACAACAAACAGGTTTGTGAGAATGTGGTGACAGCTTCCCTGAGTCCGTCTTCTTCAAACCCAGCCTGTATTACAATGCTCTTCTCCTTTCATGCTGTTTTTAAAGCCCACCCACACAAACGGCCAGGTATTAGCAGCATGCCTTGTGTGATTGATAATTAAGAACAGGATTCTGTGATTGTTTGGGGTGTTGGTGTTACCACCTTATTCTCCTAACTCATTAACAGAGATGCGGGTATCTTGTGTCTTGAGTAATCCTGGAGCATTCAGTCCTTCAGACATAACCTCTTTGAGTGACAGCACTTCCACAAGATCTTCAAGAGGAAAATAGCCTTTTAGAGAAAATTGCTGATTTCAAAGGCATTTGCATTTTTGACAGAGGTGCAAAGCATGGTTTTGTAGGCAAGTATCATTTACTTGAGAAAGAGGTTTCCCGTATCAGTGCAAGGAAGGTGTTGCCTCCATGTTGGAAATGAAGGCCTC
This sequence comes from Phoca vitulina, assembly GCF_004348235.1. Taxonomy (NCBI): domain Eukaryota; kingdom Metazoa; phylum Chordata; class Mammalia; order Carnivora; family Phocidae; genus Phoca; species Phoca vitulina. The sequence continues at coordinate 26,463,606 of NW_022589727.1, read as the reverse complement.
AGTTGAGGACAGACTGTTTCCTTGTGAGATGGGAAACGTTTGTTATGAGACTCCCATAACAAAGTCCCTTCAGTTTCTCATATTACTGTCCATGTACAGAAGTGAAAGACCCAAGGAAATTGTCACCTTGCTGGGGCACCTGGGTGGCTCAGTCATTGGGCGTCTCCTCAGGTCATGATCCCAGGGTCCTGGGATCGAGCCCCGCATCAGGCTCCCTGCTCAGCGGGAAGCCGGCTTCTCCCTCTCCCACTCCCCCTGCTTGTGTTCCCTCTCTTGTGTGTCTCTCTCTGTCAAATAAATAAATAAAATCTTTAAAAAAAATTTGTCACCTTGCCACTGAGGCAGTGGGGCCCTCAGCCCGTTTCCTCAATTGCCCCTTGGTAGTTACTTGAATTTCTACTATGATAGGTTTGAAGTAGTTACATAGAAGTTACCCTGAAATAGTTACTTGGTAGTTGCATTTACTAATAGTCATAAAAAATATAATTTTAAAATTCTGCATCATTTTATATGTTCACATAAATGGAAATAGTAGTCAATTAATCAATTCCAGGATAAGTCATACTATCTCTTATCCCACCACATCCATAGCCCTCTAGGCATTGCATGTGATAAAGGTGATAGCTTTTATCCAATCTTGTGCACTTTTTAAAAATGGAAATTAGACTGTCATTTTGCGAGATATTATGAATGTGTCACCTTAGCGTCTGTCTCAAATGTACACCGTAAATACAATAGGATCATAAACTTGATTCTTCTGACCTTTAATTTATCCTGGTTACTTTTTTTTTTAATTTAATTTTATTATGTTACATTAATCACCATACATTTGGGTGTTGAGTTTGATAAGTTCTTTATAGATTTGGATACTAGTCATTAGTTTGTGATGTAGTGATCCATGGTTCATTGTTTGCGTATAACACCCAGTGCTCCATTCAGTACGTGCCCTCTTTAATACCCATCACCAGGCTAGCCCATCCCCCCCCACGCCCCCTCTTCTCTAGAACCCTCAGTTTGTTTCTCAGAGTCCATAGTCTCTCATGGTTCATCTCCCCCTCCAATTCCCCCCCTTCATTTTTCCCTTCCTACTATCTTCTTTTTTTTTTTTAACATATAATGTATTATTTGTTTCAGAGGTACAGGTCTGTGATTCAACAGTCTTACACAGTTCACAGCACTCACCATAGTACATACCCTCCCCAGTGTCTATCACCCAGTCACCCCATCTCTCCCACCCCCCACCACCCCAGCAGCCCTCAGTTTGTTTCCTGAGATTAAGAATTCCTCATATCAGTGAGATCATATGATACATGTCTTTCTCTGATTGACTTATTTCACTTAGCATAATACCCTCCATTTCCATCCATGTCATTGCAAATGGCAAGATTTTGCTTTTTTTGATGGCTGCATAATATTCCATTGTATATATATATACCACATCTTCTTTATCCATTCATCTGTTGATGGACATCTTGGCTCTTTCCATAGTTTGGCTATTGTGGACATTGCTGCTATAAACATTGAGGTGAACATACACCTTTGGATCACTACATTTGTATCTTTGGGGTAAATACCCAGTAGTGCAATTACTGGGTCGTAGGGTAGCTCTATTTTCAACTTATTGAGGAACCTCCGTACTGTTTTCCAGAGTGGCTGCACCAGCCTGCATTCCCACCAACAGTGTAGGAGGGTTCCCCTTTCTCTGCATCCTCACCAACATCTGTCGTTTCCTGACTTGTTAATTTTAGCCATTCTGACTGGTGTGAGGTGGTATCTCATTGAGGTTTTGATTTGGATTTCCCTGATGCCGAGCGATATTGAACACTTTTTCATGTGTCTGTTGGCCGTTTGGACGTCTTCTTTGGAAAAATGTCTGTTCACGTCTTCTGCCCATTTCTTGATGGGATTATTTGTTCTTTGGGTGTTGAGTTTGATAAGTTCTTTAGAGATTTTGGATACTAGCCCTTTATCTGATATGTCATTTGCAAATATCTTCTCCCGTTCTGTTGGTTCTCTTTTGCCTTTGTTGACTGTTTCCTTTGCTGTGCAAAAGCTTTTTATCTTGATGAAGTCCCAATAGTTCATTTTTGCCCTTGCTTCCCTTGCCTTTGGCGATGTTTCTAGGAAGAAGTTGCTGCAGCTGAGGTCGAAGAGGTTGCTGCCTGTGTTCTCCTTTAGGATTTTGATGGACTCCTGTCTCACATTTAGGTCTTTCAACCATTTGGAGTCTATTTTTGTGTGTGGTGTAAGGAAATGGTCCAGTTTCATTCTTCTGCATGTGGCTGTCCAATTTTCCCAACCATTTGTTGAAGAGACTGTCTTTTTTTCATTGGACATTCTTTCCTGCTTTGTCAAAGATTAGTTGACCATAGAGTTGAGGATCCATTTCTGGGATCTCTATTTTGTTTCATTGATCTATGTGTCTGTTTTTGTGCCAGGACCATACTGTCTTGATGATGACAGCTTTGTAATAGAGCTTGAAGTCCGGAATTGTGGTGCCACCAGCTTTGCTTTTCTTTTTCAACATTCCTCTGGCTATTTGGGGTCTTTTCTGGTTCCATACAAATTTTAGGATTATTTGTTCCATTTCTTTGAAAAAAGTGGATGGTATTTTGATAGGGATTTCTTTAAATATGTAGATTGCTCTAGGTAGCATTGACATCTTCACAATATTTGTTCTCCAATTCATGAGCATGGAACGTTTTTCCATTTCTTTGTGTCGTCCTCAATTTCTTTCATGAGTATTTTATAGTTTTCTGAGTACAGATCCTTTGCCTCTTTGGTTAGATTTATTCCTAGGTATCTTATGGTTTGGGGTGCAATTGTAAATGGGATCGACTCCTTAATTTCTCTTTCTTCTGTCTTGTTGTTGGTGTATAGAAATGCCACTGATATCTGTGCATTGATTTTATATCCTGCCTGAATCCATACTGAATTCCTGTATGACTTCTAGCAGTTTTGGGGTGGAGTCTTTTGGATTTTCCACGTAAAGTATCATATCATCTGCAAAGAGTGAGAGTTTGACTTCTTCTTTGCCGATTCGGAAGCCTTTTATTTCTTTCTGTTGTCTGATTGCTGTGGCTAGGACTTCTAGTACTATGTTGAATAACAGTGGTGATAGTGGACATCCCTGCCGTGTTCCTGACCTTAGGGGGAAAGCTCTCAGTTTTTCGCCATTGAGAATGATATTCGCTGTGGGTTTTTCATAGATGGCTTTTATGATATTGAGGTATGTACCCTCGATCCCTATACTCTGAAGAGTTTTAATCAAGAAAGGATGCTGTACTTTGTCAAATGCTTTTTCTGCATCTATTGAGAGGATCATATGGTTCTTGTTCTTTCTTTTATTAATGTATTGTATCACATTGATTGATTTGCGGATGTTGAACCAACATTGCAGCCCAGGGATAAATCCCACTTGGTCATGGTGAATAATCTTTTTAATGCACTGTTGGATCCTATTGGCTAGTATTTTGGTGAGAATTTTTGCATCCATGTTCATCAGGGATATTGGTCTGTAATTCTCCTTTTTGATGGGGTCTTTGTCTGGTTTGGGGATCAAGGTAATGGTGGCCTCATAAAACGAGTTTGGAAGTTTTCCTTCCATTTCTATTTTTTGGAACAGTTGCAGAAGAATAGGTATTAATTCTTCTTTAAATGTTTGGTAGAAGTCCCCTGGGAAGTCATCTGGCCCTGGGCTTTGGTTTGTTGGGAGATTTTTGATGACTGCTTCAATTTCCTTAGTGGTTATAGGTCTGTTCAGGTTTTCTATTTCTTCCTGGTTCAGTTTTGGTAGTTGATACATCTCTAGGAATGCATCCATTTCTTCCAGATTATCTAATTTGCTGGCATAGAGTTGCTCATAATATGGTCTCATAATTATTTGTATTTCTTTGTTGTTGGTTGTGATCTCTCCTCCTTCATTCATGATTTTATTTATTTGGGTCATTTCTCTTTTCTTTTTCATAAGTCTGGCCAGGGGTTTATCAATCTTATTAATTCTTTCAGAGAACCAGCTCCTAGTTTCATTGATCTGTTCTCCTGTTCTTTTGGTTTCTATTTCATTGATTTCTGCTCTGATCTTTATTATTTCTCTTCTCCTGCTGGGTTTAGGCTTTATTTGCTGTTCTTTCTCCAGCTCCTTTAGGTGTAGGTTTAGGTTGTGTACTTGAGACCTTTCTTGTTTCTTGAGAAAGGCTTGTATTGCTATATACTTTCCTCTTAGGACTGCCTTTGCTGTATCCCAAAGATTTTGAACAGTTGTATTTTCATTTTCATTTGTTTCCATGAATTTTTTTAATTCTTCTTTAATTTCCTGGTTGACTCATTCATTCTTTAGTAGGATGCTCTTTAGCCTCCATGTACTTGAGTTCTTTCCGACCTTCCTCTTGTGATTGAGTTCTAGTTTCAAAGCATTGTGGTCTGAAAATAGGCAGGGGATGATCCCAATCTTTTGGTACCGGTTGAGACCTGATTTGTGACCTAGGATGTGATCTATTCTGGAGAATGTTCCATGGGCACTAGAGAAGAATATGTATTCCGTTGCTTTGGGATGGAATGTTCTGAATATATCTGTGAAGTCCATTTGGTCCAGTGTGTCATTTAAAGTCTTTATTTCCTTGTTGATCTTTTGCTTAGATGATCTGTCCATTTCATTGAGGGGGGTGTTAAAGTCCCCTACTATTATTGTATTGTTGTCAATGTGTTTCTTTGCTTTTGTTATTAATTGGCTTATATAATTGGCTGCTCCCATGTTAAGGGCATAGACATTTCCAATTGTTAGATCTTCTTGTTGGATAGACCCTTTAAGTATGATATAGTGTCCTTCCTCATCTCTTATTATAGTCTTTGGTTTAAAATCTAATTTGTCTGATATAAGGATTGCCACCCCAGCTTTCTTTTGATGTCCATTAGCATGGTAAATGGTTTTCCACCCCCTCACTTTCAATCTGGAGGTGTCTTTGGGTCTAAAATGAGTCTCTTGCAGCCAGCATATTGATGGGTCTTGTTTTTTTTATCCAATCTGATAGCCTGTGTCTTTTGATTGGGGCATTTAGCCCATTTACATTCAGGGTAACTATTGAAAGATATGAATTTAGTGCCATTATATTGCCTGTAAGGTGACTGTTACTGTATATTGTTTGTGTTCCTTTCTGGTCTATGTTACTTTTAGGCTCTCTTTGCTTAGAGGACCCCTTTCAATATTTCTTGTAGGGCCGGTTTTGTGTTTGCAAATTCCTTTAGTTTTTGTTTGTCCTGGAAGCTTTTTATCTCTCCTATTTTCAATGACAGCCTAGCTGGATATAGTATTCTTGGCTGCATATTTTTCTCATTTAGTGCTCTGAATATATCATGCCAGTCCTTATTATTCCCCTAGCGCTGGAGTTCTGCCGTTCTCATTGATGGGTAAACTTGGTCTTGGCTGGCTGTTCTCGCTGATCTTCTGGGGGAGGGGCCTATTGCCGTGGTTCCCAAATGTCTTTGCCGGAGGTGGAATTGCCTGCCCTGGGTCCGGGCTAAGTAATCTGCTCGGGTTTGCTCTTGGGAGCTTTTGTTCCCTGCAACCTTTCCGTACAGCTTTGGACACCGAGAGTGAAAATGGCGGCCTCCCAATCTCCGCCCCGGAGGAGCCGAGAACTCGGGGCCCCACTCCTCAGTGCGCCCCCAGAGAAAAGCCGTCAGTCACTCCCGTCTCCCTGGTCTCTGGCCACACTCTGTGCTCACCCGGCCTGTGACCGAGCATTTCTATCTCTGGCACCCAACCCCGTGTAGAGTCTCCAAACCCCGCAGATCCCTGCGGTGCACACCGGTGCTGCTCCTCCCAGGGGAGGAAGGGGAGTCTCCCCAGATCTGCCGCTTGTTGGGTCCCTGCTGGAGAGCAGTGGCCTGACTGTGCTGCGGATCACGGTTTATGGCAACCCTGAGCTGAGAGCCTGCACCTCGGCTCCGTCTCTGCAGCCGGCTTCCCTGCTCTGATCCCTGGGAGCTCTGCCGCACTCAGGCACCCCCAGTCTTCCTGTGACCCCGAGGGTCCTGAGACCACACTGTCCCAGCGAGGGTTCCACCCCATGCTTAGCCACTGGAGCGACATCCCTCAGTGGAGCCGACTTCTAAAATTTCTGATTTTGTGCTCCGAGGCTCTATCACTTGCCAGAAGCAGCCGACGGAGGCCCCCTCCCCCGCCGTCTATCTTCCCGAATATTGCCTCGGATTCGCTCCTCCGCACGTCCTACCTTCCAGAAAGTGGTCGCTTTTCTGTTCAGAGTTGTTGCTATTCTTTTCTTTGATCTCCTGTTGAGTTCGTAGGTGTTCAGAATGGTTTGATCCCTATCCAGCTGAATTCCTGGGACCAGACGAAATTTAGGTCTCCACTCCGCCATCTTGCTCCCTTCTATCCTGGTTACTTTTTAAATCTGCAAAGAACATATTTTTCAGTCTGTATTTTCTAGAGGCGTGCCCACTGGCTTTGCACTGGGCATTTTCCATGGTGTCAGGGAGACTCTATGCAGCCCAGGCTCCTGAATGGTTCCGTTGGTGGATCCTCTGGTTCTGTGCTTCCGTGCGGAATTCTGACTGGAGAATGTGAATTGCAGGTGACAGAGACCTGCTTCAGACTAACTGTATGTTCTTGGCTCCTGTGCTAACACATCATCAAGAAATAACCTCCAACTGTGTCCACAGCTCAGTGGACTTGGGAGATCTCTTCTGCACAGCACAAAGAAACCCAACCCACCAAATGAAGACAGCAGATCACTCAAGGCAGGCACTCAATGGGCGTGTCGTTGGGAAAATGTGCAATGGGCAGGGCAGCTGGAGCAGGACCAAAGTGCAGGGGGGAAAGGGAGGCACAGGTGTTGCTCAGGTGGAAGTTGATGTCTCCATGGGTTGGACTCCCAATTTTCAAAAGAAGGTTGAAATGCAGACTGTAGTGGTGGATCTGGTTCCTTCATTATCTCTTTGCTTCCTAATTTGTGTTTAACTTGTGCCAGGTACTGGTTCGTGCCAGCTAAATGTTTGGAGTTCTTTTCCTTTCGCTTCTTTCCAACACACACACAGACACACACGCACAACGTGAAAACAGTAAAATGTTTCTGTTTTCTTGAGGCTAATAAATTAGAAAAAAATCAGATATATTATCTGTGCATATTGGCATCAAGTGGTGTTTGGGGACAGAAAATAGATGAGTGAACAGAGCAGCTTTTATGTGGCTTAAACCCCAGTTTCTGACAAAACTTGAATCATATAATGAAGAATATGGGGTTATGGCATGTTTTTTTGCTTCTCCAGAACAAGTTGATTTTCTTAAATGCTGGTATAATTTAGTGTTTCTTTTTATACTTCTAATAATTTTGAAGAAAAAGGCTGAAGTCTATAAAATACCAAGTTTACTAATTTCTTCTTATAACTAGGATAGCTAGCCTTAGAATTATTTTCTGTTCCGCCTGTGTGTCTTCCAGTCTTCATGGTCCACTGTGCCCTCTGGGACCGGCAGGTGAGCCCGGGCCAAGGAGGGTGAGGACCCAAAGGAGGCGAGGGCGGCTCTTGCCACAGTGCGTAGGAACATTCAGGTGCTCTATGCATACAGGAAAAACTGGGAGCAGGGGCAGGAGGGGCTCACCAGAAAGCTAAGTAGTAGGGAAATATGATGTGGGCACTAACATGAGACGTACTTCACAGACAGCGGCTGCCAGGGATTTCTGCCTCATCTTGGTGTTTACGACGGAACCAGAACAGGGACCACACAAGCAGCAACTTCTCCTGGGGGCACCGCTGTGTCTTGCCTCTCTGAAAGCAGGGAATACGTTGGAAATATGTACAACTCCTAAAAAAAAGGAACATCCCCTAAGCTGCTTCCTCATTGAATTTGCCCAAAGGGGAAATGTGAAAAGAAGCCCACAAACTAATGTGTCAATGTGTTTTCAACAAAAGAAAGGATCACACGTAAAAGATATGATCAACACCTAAGAGGGGGCGCTCAGTGTGGATTCACAAGTGCCTCCCTCTCCCAGAGCAGGAGGGAGGCGAGGGAAGGTACTTAGAATAGAAACTGCTGGGCCTTCGGGGCTGTCCCAGGCTGGAAGAGTTCCCCCAGGCCCACTTGCAAAAGAGAACAGCTCATCTCTGTGAACACAGGCTGGCTTCCAAGACACGTAGACCCATCACTTGGACCTCCGAGCGCCCCACGACACAGGCTGATTTCTCTGACTCTGTGACCACATCAGCACCTCCATGAGGGGTGCCCTCAGCACTGCTTTGGAGGGAGCGTCTGTGCCGAGCTCCTTGCCAAGGAAGGATTAGCTTTTCTTGCCAGAGACGGGAAGGGTGAGCAGCTGCACCGAATTCCCCAGCCGAGGCGGCTGGGCCCCTGGGCTCATGCACTGGGGGCGGCCGACTTCTCCCTCCTGCCAAGCGGAGCGCTCAATCCCTGTCCTTTCCAAGGCTCAGAGTGCTTCTTTGATCAGGTCTACACAGTTTCCAGGTCGAACCCCCAGAAACATGTTTATTTTGAGATAAAAACGACAATACTGCCAAAGATCTGTCTGGAGGTCTGTTGTCTTAGTGATGCAGCAGAAAGGCTTTCCTTATTAAAAAAGAGGGAACTTGTCTTCCCTGGCATGATCAGGCCCCACAATCTGTACCCCCCAAGTGTCACTTCTGCCTCTCACCCTTTATGCGGAGATGCGGAGGCGGTGACACAAAGAACCTACTCTCGAAGGATCGGAGGAAAGAGCTGGCCCCCTGTGGTGGGCTCTGGGGTCACATCCCAGCCCTGCCATTGCCTGCTGAATATCTTTTGCCAAGTTCCCTAGGGTTTCTGAGACCCTTGCATTATCTGCAAAAGAGAGCTAATAGCACTGCCCCCATGATGTCTTGTGGAGAAAACAAAACCAGCAGTGAGAGGCAACCCGCAGATGTTTGTCCCCTTGGTTCCCAGCTCGCCCCAAGTCTGGACTGGGGCCAATGGGCTCTGAAGCCCCCAGTGGCTCTGGCAGCTCTGGGGCCCATCCCTTCGGGTACCATTTTGTCATTCTGATCGAGTGCTCCCGGCTGGCAAGCACAGCGCCGTGCCCTGGGCTGACTGGGCTTCACTATGAGCCTGGGAAACGTGGAGTCCTCAGGAACTGTTTGCCTGGAGGTTTCTCCGAGGTTGGGCACCCATGGACTCCTTGTTCCAGCAGCGTGTCCAGGGCTTAGGAATAGGGCACTGCAGAGAAAAAGGGGGCAAAATCCAATGAGGTGTTCCCTCATGGCACGCACACAGTGGGGAGCCTCAGGCTTTCCATCAGTCAACAGGGATGGTCCTCCCTCCTCAGGATTTCTACCTGCCCTGCTGGTTGTCAACAAACAGCTCTTGAGCACCTGCTCCGTGTCAGGTGCGATGTTAGTATGCTAGGTGGGGGGTGGGGACACAGAGGGAAATAACAGAGGTGTCTGCCCCCCCGCCCCGAGGTAGGTTGTGTAAGATTTTAAGGTTTATGATGTATTAGTTCACTCGTCTCTCACCACCCTTACGTTACTGGAGCTGAGAAACAGTTGAGGGAGTTAGGAACTCGGCACACACACAGGCCTGGGTGCTGACACTGGTCCCATATGCTGCCACCTTAGGGGCCAGTGCCCCCACCCTGCCCTCAACTCAAATCCATTGGCCTCCTTATGGTCCAGCACCACCATCCCCTGCTGGGATTAAGATGCAATTAAACTGTTCCTCGGGCTCGGTACTATTTTCTTTTGTGCCACACTGACGTGTCTAAACAGGGTAGGGCATTTCAGATTTGCAAATGCCAACTCAAATAGGGTTTGCTCTTCTTATAACTGCATGTGGAGAGCCGGGATAGGAAGTGAACAGGTGGGGGGTGCCCACTGTGAGAAGAGTGACTCCAGATCTTGGTCAAGTTGGCACCAGGGTCCATTCAATTATGGTCTCACGTTTGCAAGTGAAGGGAAATGGTCTTGGAGAGGATAAAAAAAAAAAACATGCTAAGTGAATGCGTTGTAGTAATCAATCAAAAGGAGTTAATTAATGATGTCTCAAGCTGTGTAAAGCAGATATTAAGCGAAAAGTTCACCCTTTAGCCATCAAAAAATACGCTGCACTGAAATCTTTTATTGGATGACTAACATATCAAAAGTTAATATGGATTTTTCTGCATTTTTGTTAAAATGAAACCAGGGGGTATCTGCTTCTCAAGTATCAAAATTGAGATGTTAGTTAGATTCCATATCACAAACAATTCTCAGCCTTTTCGGTAATGAGTATATTTGGCAAACAAGAGGCCTACAGGATGGAAACTCGTTGTTTTCACTGGCACAGAGCACAGTAGCATTTGCCACCGCGTTGTCTGTCTCTGCAGTACAGTTCCTCAGGGTTCAGCGGTCCCGTCAGGTACCAAGCACCTGTCCTCTGCTGTACCATGTGTCAGATCTGTGCTGCCCTTGGGGATGCAAGGATGAACTGGAAAAGACTGCTCTTGAGTTGATATTCCACGAATCAAGACTGCAAATCAAACAGACAATTTCCATATAGGGTAGCAAATGGTGGGGGTCGTGTGGGAGCTGCTCTGAGGAGGCAGGACACCCCCCTGTTGGGTGCTGAGGACAGTGAGGAGGCCTGAGGGCCTCCATGTGGGGAACCCTGAGCATCTGGGAACTGATGGATAGACTCCTGGCATTGGAGACCCTTACAAGAGAGTTTGCTGTTCTAGGATCAAAAGGAGGAGCTAAAATCCTGCCTCGGGAATAAAAGCTGGCGGCTGAATCCCTTCACAGATGAGGGGACTGAGTCTCACTGTAGGGAGTTAGTATTATGTGCCACTTCCCCAGCTTGTGATATTATTTGCCACTTCCCCAGCTTGTGAAATCACTTGTCCCATCAGGATCGAGTTGTGTTTGGCTGTAAACTGGTCAGAAGGCGCCTTTGTGAAGGCAGCAAGGTGAGAGAAGCCGGGCAGGCTGTGTCCCACGGGCCAGCAGGTGAGGGGGTGGGAGGAGCACCCTGAGGACCAGAGGAGATGGGGAAGCTGAAGGAGAAAGGCGCAGCAGAGGGGCCAGGGAAGAGAGAGAGCCGTGCGGGGGAGAAATGGAAGACTGCAGTGTCTAGCAGGGGGTGGATAGAGTTTGGGTGCCCACTGAGTAGGAGCTGTGAGGAGATGCTCAGTCAGTAGGGAAGAAGGCCAGCAGTGGGCTGTGGGGCTGGATGCCCGCCCATAAGGAGCGCTGCTTCTCAGTCTTCGGAGACGCGACAGTGAGGACATGCAGGAGGGGTGTCAAGGGGAAAGGCCAGTGTGGTGGCACGTGCTCAGAGGGAAGGCCCGCCTGGAAGGCCCAGGGACCATGGGCTGGGGCACTGGCTTTTCACTGAGGGAGCAAGGCTGAGGAGGGAAGGTCAGTTAGCTCCGAGTGGAGATGATGAATTATAAAGCCCAAAAGTGGGGTCTCAGAGGAGGCTGGGCTTTTCCATGACAATCAAGGACTCTCAGAAAATGGCAATAAGGAGTCTAGAAACTTCAAAGCTCTGTGTCCATCCTCCCCACTGGGACCCAGTCACCGGTGAGGAAAGAGAGCAGCTGAGTTACCACAGGCTCCTTGAGAGTTTAGTGATTTGGGGGTGTACACTTCGAGAGAAAGTGGCTCGAAATCTGAGTGGTTCCTAATCTGGTTTTGAAAGCCGCCATTTTTGCATTTGTAGTAAATGAAGACAGTTCCTATTTTCCCGATACATGCATTTCTTCATTCCATCATTTATTCACCAACTCTGCAGACACTGAGCATCCTCTGTGTGCCAGACCAGTGTACCAGTGTGCAACTCCAGCGTCCCGGCCAGTTAACTGTGGAGCCAAGACCGGAGCTCAGGCAGCCGTCTCCAGCTGCACTCAACCACCCAAGAGGGCTGTCCTTAATCTGCAGTCTCCTGGCTTCCTCCACTCTCAGGGTTGCGGTGGCTGGGGGGTGGGGGTGCAGGCTGCCTGGGGCTGCATCGTCATGACAGCAACAGGGCAACACGAGGGGTCGTGTTAACTCCAGTCAGCCCCCCAGCCCTCCCTGCACCTGGCACAGATCTGAGAGAAGCCACGACTCAGCACTCCTCCAGACGGCACTGTCCAGTAGAAACACAACACTAGCTGCTTGTGAGCTAGAAGTTTTCTAGGAGCCACATATAAAATAACAAAAGAAACGAGAAAAGTTAATTTGAATGGCATTTTATTTAACCCAATATATCCAAAATATCATTTCAACATGTAAATCAAGATTTAAAAATGTAAGGGAATATTTTACGTTCTTTTTTTTTTTTGTAAAAGTCATCAAAATCTACGACACATCGTACACTTACAGCACATCTCAGGTTGCACTGTCCACATAGTCCAGGGCCACGTGTGGCTGCTTTGTGGCCAGTACACAGATCTAGAACGGGCAGCATTCTTCATTCAACTTCTGATCCTATTGATCAGCCCCCTGGGAAGTCCCTGACAGTCCCTGACATTTCTGTGCTTCATCTTCCACGTTCATATAAAATCGATGCAGACGAAGCAGGTTTGTGAGGAGGGAAGATGAAGAACTGCAATCATAAAGCACTCTGCAGATACCAATGTATGGGTTCTAAATAATAAGGTTACGAAGAGACAGCATGGTACGGCAAACAAATCACCGCGCTTGTTTTAGTAGGAGTAGAAGTTACGGGTGTGACCCAGCAGTGGGCCAAGTGCCCACTGGAAACTGAACCCCTGTCAGGTGTGTTCCTGAACACGGATTGTGTGGTTGTCTCACTGATGCTGTTCGGGCTCCTGGCTCCTCTTGTTCTGTTTCTTTTTGTTTGGAGGATCCTGGGGGGTAAAGAAATAGAAATGAGGAGGGACTGAGTGAGTCCAGCCTGGTCAAATCTAGAGAAGATGAGGCAGCATAGAAATGACCGCCCCAAATAGAAATGAGGAGGGACTGAGTGAGTCCAGCCTGGTCAAATCTAGAGAAGATGAGGCAGCATAGAAATGACCGTCAAATCTAGAGAAGATGAGGCAGCATAGAAATGACCGCCTCAGGAAGTGCTGGGTACATGGAGGAGAGTCAGTCAGTGATTGTCACGGTATACAGTAAGCGAGAAAAAAACAATTGCATATGGGGACCCATTGACATTTTATTTTTTCATTTTCTCTTCTTTAGAGCAGAGAACACAGTAGAATTGCTACCCCTTTCATTGAAGAGAAGGTTGCTTGTGAAATGGGTCTCTGTAGTTAGTGGGATTAAAAATAACTCGAGGCCCAGCCATGCAGCCTCTGCTTACCATTTATGACTCACTTGCTTCAGTTTTGTTGTGTGCGCCTTTGTGAAGAAACAGCCATATTTTTAAAGAACATTTCCATAAAGGATTTTTTCCCTTTGTGGGAGTAGAGCAGAAGTTGCGAGAACGAGAGGGGCAGAGAAGAAATCAGGGACCTACTTTCATGTTATTTTCAGATGAATTAAAATCCTTGCGTCTTGAAATCGTTTAGACTTTGTTGAAGTCTGTGGGATGGGGAAGCAGACTGTGCTCGTCCCGTGTCCCACATCTGTCTGGCATGACACCCGAGAGGCAGCCCTGAGCCACACAGCCCCCGTAGCCAGGCCGTCTGGCTGTCCCCGTGGACTTGGAGAAGAGGGCCTGTGCCCAGCTAGGGTTTTCCCCTTCAGGAGCGGATGGCACTTGCCGTTGAGACTCCTTTTTTTTTTAAAGATTTTATTTATTTGACAGAGAGAGACACAGCGAGAGAGGGAACACAAGCAGGGGGAGTAGGAGAGGGAGAAGCAGGCTTCCCGCAGAGCAGGGAGCCCGATGCAGGGCTCGATCCCAGGACCCTGGGATCATGACCCGAGCTGAAGGCAGATGCTTAACGACTGAGCCACCCAGGCGCCCCAAGAGACTCCTGTCTCATCAGAGAGTCCGCAGGATTCCATCATCTTATTGCCTCTGCAAGAAAGGTAATGAATGACTATTTATTTCCTCCTCTCTGAGTGCTGCTGAATGGATGCAGATCCACGGCCCAGTCTCCTGGTACTCTAGTTAGGGTCTACCCTACCCTAGAGCTGGACACACAGCTGAACGTGCTGGCCAAGGGAACTTGCGAGTGCTCCAAATCTCAAAATGCCTTGGCTGCAATCAGTAAACACATCATAATATATTTTTTAAATTCATAAAACCCAAAAGAAACACCCAGTGAGAGAAAAATAGTAGCCAAAAACTTGTTACAACCAAACTGTTCTAGAAACGGCAAACCACTGAGGTGACAAGTATTACATGCTCAGTGTTTTCTGGAAAGGGAAAGACATCTTAAGTGTAGGGATAGCTTTCTTTATTGTCACTCACACGTTGGTGTTAGAGGCAAAGCCAGGACTGCACATGCATTACATTTTCTGATACAAAAGGCACATTTTGATTAATTAAAATATTAAAACCTCTAGTAGGAGGGCTGCTTTCGCAGGCTGGATTTTCATGGCTGACTTTTAGGGGGGTGGGTAGGAATCATTGCTGCATGAGGCAGTGTCACTGGGAAGCATCCCATGTCACTCAGCTGTGTCAGGGGGACACTGGGGCTGGATGCTGGGCCTCGTGGATGAACTACATAAGTCACCCAGTTAGGAAGACCCTTTCTGTCCTGTGTTCATGGTGGGCATCCTTTTCTAATCCAGAAGCCTCTGTTTCCTCAAAGAGCCCCAAGACCAAATGACCTGATCCTTTTCATTTGATAATAGTTTCTGAAGACTGTATATACCTTCATCACAGCCTTCTGCTTTTTAATTTATTAGCAACCATTCAGGGAGTATCTAATATGACATGAGCTGCACTGGGCTTGGTAAAAAGTTAAAATCAGTGTGTTCGCATTTCATAAAAATGTATGCAGATTTTTAAGTGGATATTTTCAAAAGTCTAATTTTATGCACAGAATTTAAAATGATGCAAATCACCCCACATTTTAAAAGTCTGTCAAGAGCCACATAATTTCCAAGCTGGCAGGCTGAATGCATTTTAGCAGTGTTACTCGGTTCCCACACGTTGGCACCAGTGTGCCTGGGCAGCGGATGCCCTGGCCGGCAACGGCAGTGGCCACGGATCCCACTTTCCTTTCCTCCCACTAGGACTCTGCACGTGACTTTGGTGACCAAGACACTGTTGTTCCAAGACCACTTGGGTGTGAAAGCTGAACATGGCCTGAAGACGCTGAGAACCCCAGTGCTTTAATACTGAATTTTAGCTTTCATAGGTTTTAGGCATATCCAGCCATGCTGGCTTTGGAAATTATCTATGTCCAAACATTTGTTACTATTAGAGTTAATATATCTTTATATCTTATGTTAAAAAACAAAATTCAACTTTACATTTTAAAGATCTTATTGGCTTTCTTCAGTGATTCGTGAATTGAGCAGCAACCCCTCTAGCAGATAGAAAGGAGCTCCGAGGAGCTGTACAAAGTAGGAGATTTTTGCAGGCAGAAGGGGGCAGAGACAAGCAAAGAGCGGGTTGTTTTGGGTAAGGTCACCTTTGTTTGGGGGATGGCAGGGATCTCTCGGGCAGATTACCTCACAAATGCTCACCAGGAAATTCCAGACTGACTGGTAGAGATTACATTCCTGGGAGAGGTTGAAACTGTGATTAGGTTAGGTATTAAGTCTTGGTTTGCTGATATGGGGCTGAGCACAAATGACTCCATTTTGAACTTGTCTCTTTTTTAATACTTGTAACAGTAATGTAATACCTAACATATTGAACACTTATTATGTACCAGGAGCTGTTCTAATTCCGACAACTCAGTGAGATAGAAGTATTATTATTATCCCATTTAAAATACCTTGATACACAGAGTTAAGTCACTCAGCAACTGTGTGGGCACCAGGATTCACAACTAGGCAACCTGATGTGGACCCCAGCCTCCATGCCCCATGCCACAGTCCTCTGAGACAAGCCCATCCTAGCATTCTCTCAGTTAGACATGAATATCTCACCCCAAAATCATCAGCTTTGGAAGAAATTGGACCTGGTAAATGGTACAAAGAAGGCAAGCCAACCACCATGAAACATTCTTTAAAATGCATACACTCTCTTTTGTTACTGCTGGAAAATTAGTCTTTGCATGGTGTTAATTTTGAAAATGCATCATCCCTCCACAGACCTCAAGGAACTTATAGTCAAACTTAGAGTAGCAGTTACCCCTTAATGAGTGGTTACAATATACTGGGGACCACACTATGCCCTTATGCACATTCTCCTTCCCCCTCCCGCCAGGTCTGGGTGGTACATGTTCTCAACTGCAGTCATATCTTCGAGTTGGCAGACTGGTTATTCCAATCTCCCTGCTCTCGGACTCGAGTCTCCCTAACCTAACTCATGTCTTTTCGAACTGCAAAACTCAACTTCCTGGCTTCCCATCTCATTTTATAAAGTTGATAATAGAATTATTCGTGCTCAGCATATAACTAGTTCTGGTAAGCATCCCCCAAAACACGGGGTTGTAGGTAAACAGACAAGAGCCCTTATACCCATGAGAACTCAAAGCCAGTGAGGGGACTGGTGACCCAGCACGTTGGTGGTAGACCTTGCCCGCCTGCCATGGGAAGACTCACTTTGTCATATAGAACCTATTCTCCATTAAGTTCTGTTCATCCTTCGAGAAATCTGGCTTTCACCTCCCTTCAAACCAGTAGTTTGATTTAATAGGAACACAGTTCACTGAATTCAAAAACCAGAGGCAGCGTAAATCTTCCTGAGTTCAGGTGTGCAACACAGCCCGAGCTCCCTACCTGTAGTTGTAACCTGAAGGCCGTCTTGTTAATTGAACTGACCCACGGGTCCCATCTTCCAGGGCCCAGAACCGTGAGAAGCGGGGTACTGAGGAACCCCAGTGCTGTTTGGTGCTGGCAAGCACACCTTACGCGAATTTCCCAGTGGACCCCTTGGCACCTAAGGCAATTTGTTTCCAGAATTACAGTGTGGAGAATGTTCCTGCTGGGGAGCACAGTAGTTCTTTGACCTTTTTAATGCCTTCGGCCTTTATTTGTGAATCACAGAAATCTGTTCACCATCACTCCACATCTTTGTACCTCCAAAACAATAAGGCTCGTTAATTGTGTCCTTTTAGAGTTCTATACAGTTTGGAAACAACACATGGTTGATTTACCCAGGGCATGGGTTTGAGATACAGATGTGATTTTTTTCTTTTTTTAAGTCCACGCTATTTCAGCAAAAAGCAACCAACTGATTGATGCAGTGATTCTTTTTCAGAATAAAGCCAGGCTTTGGCTCAGGTCTTAATCCCTCTGAGCACAGAGCGTTAACTCCCTGCTGCCCAGGAGAGCCCTGGGTGACTCTGTGGCCTTGACCACAGACTGGCTTGGGGACGCTTCTGCCCTGGGTGTTCAGGGCTTGTTGTGTACGTGCTCCTTGTCCAGCCTGACACCTTCATTAAAGAACATTCACATTTGTAAACATACTGGTTTTGCCAAGAAGGTGTGAAGTTCCGCTTCCGAACCGGCAGCCGTGCATACCGTTGGCTGAACTACACGGAGGGAGATAACCTGTTTACATACTAAAAAGGTCAGTGTTGGACAGTCAGCATTTAGAGATGAATTTGCTGCTGCTTGCAACTGGAGCATAAGAATTTGGGAGAAGGCCGCAATTTTGTTTTCTCTTTATCTGTACAGACAGCAAGCATCGGTAAATATGTAGGATGTCTGTGCCGAGCAGGCAGGGTGGTGATGGATGGGCTTCTTCCTAGTTTGGAACCTCTGATTACCAGCACGCATGTGGCTGTGAGACCGTGCAAAGTGCAGGTCAGCCTCACCTACTAAAAACTGTAATTAATTTGAGGTAGAAATATTTGCATAATAGCTTTTCCGACTCTGTTAGTAAAACACAGACCATCATAATAGATTTTAAATTAGGTGGCTACTCTTTCCTTAACTTGTCATTTGCAATGGGAAACGTAGGCTTCTACAAGGGTTAAAACAATTTTTTGTGGTCTTTTCAAAGTGTTTTAAATATCAACGCTTTATTTTGCTCATGTGTGTTGAAAGCCTCTTAAAAAATGACAATACAAAGGCATGAGTTGGGTTTTCTCCGAAATCTTTGTAATGTTTTTGTTCCTTATATGTTCAAAGCAAAATAATTAAGGAATTGAATTGAGATCTCTGGCTCCATCTCAATGTTGGGATATAACATAAGAGTCAAGTCACTCTGGAAGGTGGAAAACCAGGTCCGTAAGCCTGGGGAGAAGTAAGAGGCAGGAGGGCGGTCTTACCCCTTGTGGTGATAGCAGCCTTGAGCCAGCAAGCAGCCACTGCCCTCCGTGTCTTGGAACCGGAGCGCATTCAGAGCTCCTGCTCCAAAAAGAGAGTGTCCGCTTAAGAGCGCCTGTGTCGGGACAGTCGCATCTCAGCTGCAGCCTCTTCCCGCAAGTCCCGAGAGGTCATCGTGTCTCCCCGGGAGCTAGCTCAGCAGCTGCCACCCATATTGCCACGGGGACCCTGTCCTGCATTCCACGTTCAGCATCCCCCAGGGGACCTGTGAAGCCAGATGTGGGCCTGGGCTCATTGTGCCTTTGGAGACACACACAGCAGCTTCCAGGAAGAAGTCATTCTTTGTGGGCACACACATCCTGGATGGGTCGGTGGCCAATCCACTTAACAGCCACGTTCTGCAAGGCTCTGTGCTTCCTCTGACCTCTGATTTGGGGAGAAAGAAACCAGTGGCAGTGACAGCCTAGCTCTTGGTTGGCATCAAACAATGTCTGCTAGAGATTATTTGACCTCGCTTCACAAACAGCCGGAGTCATCTGGGCCTTATATAACATCTGTTTCTCAGGACAGCTGCTTTGAAACAGAGCAGTGGCGACGCCTCCTGGCAATGCTGCCAAGCGACCAGAACACCGGGGTCCTCACTGAGTGTGCACCTGTCTTATCCTGGGCCCCCGGGAGGAGGGACTGACCTAGAGGGTGCTCCCTAACTCATCCCACATGCCTGTGTTTCACTCACCCTGCCTCTCTTCCAGAATATTCTGCTGAGCAGACACAGCAGGCGCTGCACCAGTCCGTCTTCATGTCCTCCGTGTCGGCCAACCCCTTCCGGGACCTTCCCCTCGGCAGGGAGCAGCACTGCAAGCTCCTTCCAGGTGTGGCCAACATCCAGGCCAGCGAGGTGGCCCGATGGACAGTGGATGAGGTGAGCGGGGCTGCTCTGGGGCCCTGGAGGGACCGGGGCCCTGCTGCTGAGAATTCCTCCTAGGCACAGAATCCACAGCATCAAATTTCAGATCCACACTTAAGGGAGAAGGCGGGCCTGATTTTGAGGAAATTAGGACAGCCCAGTTGGTTGTGGCCCCCACTCCCCAGCGGTACCCCAGAGCCACCTCTGCTCTCTGTCACCATCGGCCCAGGGCCAGTTTCAGTGGAGGGGCCCAAGCCTCTGGTCCCACATAACAGATTTACTTTGGGGAAGCATGCGTGTATGAGCACCGTAGACTTGCACCCTGGCAGCCCCTGCCCTAAAAGCAGCACCTCATCTGGGAAGCACCCACCCCCAGGGTGTTCTGTTCTGCAGGGTCCCAGAGGACCCACTTCTTCTCGTTACGGAGCAGCTCTATGCTGCCATTTGTCCACTGGAAGCCACAGATGATCAGTTAACCTTAGGTTTGTTTTTAAAGTGAATTAGATCACAACAGTGCATAAGATGCTGTACACATGGGAAAACAGATCCAACTTTAATATAACCGTGCCTTACAATGTAGGTTTTTAATAAGGATCAGGTAAGTCCCGTTGCTTGCTATAACGCTGTGGAAATGCTTCATATATAGAGCAGTTTTCTTTCAAGGAATACACTCTCTGACGTTTCTTTTAATAAAGGTATTATTTCCACTAGTCAGGCCTTAATTAATTTTTTTAAATGAAGGGAAACCCTGGGTCACTCTGAGGACAAGATAACAGTGGAGCTGGAGTTAAATTAGTTGCAAAAATGTTCAGTGAGCACTTCCTGCAATCAGCTTGACTTAACGTTGGTTCAGGCCTTCCTTTCCAGCCCAGGATAAGGAGCAGGTGACAAAGGCCATGCAGAGGCTGGAGGTTCAGGGCAAGCCTGCTCCATCCACCTCCTCACCAGCACCTCACAGAATCGGCCTGCAGGATTGCCCTGCCCAGCACTCCTCGTTGGAGCAGCAGGGGCTGATACCTTTCCCTCAGCACACCCCGTGGCCCCACCTCTCCTTCCACTCTTTCCAGATGATCCTAGAGTCCTGGTAACAGAGTGCTGGCTCAATATGCCAGCCGGCGATGACTAAATGTGATCCCGTTCCTTAAAGAGTATGCAGGGTCTGCCCCCTGCCCCTTGCCGATGAATTTTGACCGGTTTACAAAGCATGCAGTGGTTTCATGACCAAGCCAACTGAACTAAGACCGAGTGTGTCTGTGGTCCAATCATGTATGGCTTTGGCCTTGTAACAGCACTGCCCATAATGGGGACCTCAGTGGCAATCATCCGTCCTGACTTTCAAGCCATTCACTCAAGGTTCTACCAACTTTTAAGTTAGACTGACGGTGGCTTCTCTTCCCTTGCGTCGTCACCGTCGTGCTTAGAAAGATGTCTTGGAGAAGGCAGCCACCTGCATCCAGCCCCAGCCCTGTGTGCACAGAGCAGCTGAACACGGTAGAGACGCAGAGCTCTGGGTGTGTCTCTGCCTACCTCAACACAATCCCTGGCTCCCCAGACAAAGTCCTTGGCATGCCTTAGGACCTGCATGGGCAGCCACCCTGCCTTTCCAGCCCTACCTCCCACCATGCCCCCAGTGGGCCTCCCACCCTGTGTCCCCGCATGGGCTTCTCACGCTGGCGCAGCTGCTACCCCCGCTACCTGTGGCCACTCCCAGCCATCAGCACGGTGCTCCCCCCCGCAGGAGCCTCTCCGTGCTCCCATCTCCTCAGAGACTTTTTTGTCACTGACCTGCACTCACTTGTCTGCCCCTCACCAGATGAGTAGAGACCTTATTTCATTCACTTGGCACGTCTCCGGAGAACTTCTCACTACACCCGGCACTTAGCGCATAACCCAGTAATGTTTGTTGAATGAATGTTGCATGACAAGGGCATCATGAGCTGCTGGATATTGAAACAAAAGTGGAACACATCCAAGCAGAGAAAAGAAGGGCAGCCATTCCAGTCAAAGGGGGAAATGGAAGGTTGCCTGCAAGTGAGTATGACTTATACATGGATGGCAGATGTACGGCACATCCTGTGCTAACATTGATTATGACAGTGAACACTATTAATATACTGGGAGTAAGGGAAGTAGTCTTTTATTTTGCCCATTTTACAGTTAGGGAAGTTGAGGCACCTAGAGACTAAGTCAGAGCCCCACAGGGCCCCACAGGCAGAGCCAGGTCCTGAGCTGACGTCTTACCTGCCAAGCACCCTGCGGACGTGGGGCACAGACAGGAGTGCCCCAGGATGGGGAAGGTGCGCCGGGTGTGAGGCGGGACACTCGCTGGCCTGCGTGCCCATCAGTCGGCAGCATGAGCCACAGGAGGTGCTCACGCAGAAAGTCATCTGTAGAGATGGTGCTTCGGGGGCATGAGAGTGGCACCCATCTGCAGGAGTACGCGTGAGAAGAGGCGGAGGAGAGGGACCGACCAGGGAGCACCGCCCAGGGAACCCCACCACACTCCCGGTGTGGAATCATCCGGGTCTGCACTGGGCAGAAGAACCACCCGAAGTCGGCAGACATTTTCAAGTTGAAAGCAAGAACACAACACAGTGAAACAGATCAGATCCTGAAGGTGAAGAAGTGAAATGAGCCAAACGTGACTCCATGCGTAGTCTCAGCACCACACAGTTTAGGACCCGGGACGACAATATGCGGGCTAGAGAGTTCATCAGCAAGAATGGGAAAGTAGTGGTGCCACCAAATGAAATGAAACTTTGGGGGCAAGAATCCAGTTTGGGGGCAGGGGGAGAAAATGGTGAATTTCATATGGGACATCTTAAGGGAGAAGTTCCTGTGGATGACATCACAGCAGTAGATGTACAACACCTATTCCCGGGGTGGAAATACCGCATGAGGCCTCA
The DNA here is from genome assembly GCF_004348235.1 of Phoca vitulina. Taxonomy (NCBI): domain Eukaryota; kingdom Metazoa; phylum Chordata; class Mammalia; order Carnivora; family Phocidae; genus Phoca; species Phoca vitulina. The sequence continues at coordinate 26,441,538 of NW_022589727.1, read as the reverse complement.
CTAATGGATGGGGGCGCTGAGTGAGCCTTTACCAAGGACACAGTTGTCCAAGGAGAGCCGCCAAGGACAGAGGTCAGAGGGGACCGCAGTCGGGGAGAGAGTCCACAACAGAGAAGTGTCAATGGGAGGCAGGTGGCGAGTGTCCCGTTCAACAGGGCACACGCCAGATGTATCTCAGGGCTCCTGGCTGGGGCTGCGGAACTAGGCCTCCAGGGATTTGGAAAAAATGTGGACAATATGTGTATTCCTTGTCCTTAAGAGGAGGACCAGAGCTTTTATTAATGTCTCAAGAGGACCATCGTCCAAAGAGAACAGAACCTCTGTTTTCAGAACATTAAGTAGTGAGTGGGAAGTTTAGGGGACCTCTGATCTGGCGAGTCCCAAGTCTGGCACTGCAGGAAGTGAGGGCTTGGAGGGTGATGAAAGGCAGTGGTGGTCACGCCACAAGTCTCACTGGGACAGGGAGGGACTGACTCATTGTGGGGGACACCAAGGGTGCCATCAAGGACTATTAGGAGGCCAAGGTCACAGTCCCTGAGTTCTCTGTAGTGGATACACATGGAACAGCCCTTTATTGCTGAAAGAGGCCTTAGAATTTTCTAGATTTAAAATAAAACCATCATCCCTGAGGCTGTCTTCATAAAGTGTGCCTGTCATGATGCTTCCGTAACCGTGACTTCCCTCAAGGATGCATTCCAGAGAAAGTTTGACTTATTCCGTCATGTTTAATATATCATAGTCTTGAAATCTCCCTAACTAGGTGCCCTTGAGGACAAGGAGCATGTCCTAAATTTCCTTCTGTATTCTCACACTCTCGTAGCACGTTTCCTGGAACCAACGTAGGACCCTCAGGAAGAATCTTGGATGGGGTGAGAGTGTGGGCTTTGTGGTGACTCTATTTGTATCTTTGAAGATAAGGCAGCCCTCAGATGGGGGTTGCTTAGGGGGCATTGCAGTGAGTACCAACAATAGAGTTTGTGACTATTGGATTTTTTAGATGCCACATTAAAAATGGGAATAGGGCAGCAAGGATTTGAAAAGGCAGTGCAGGGCAAGAGGAGACCAAGGTGGGGGGGTAGGGGGTGCTGTTCTTTTGTGTTTTGTTCTCATTAGGCAAAGTATTGGAGAGAGGAACCACGGGAGCCCAAGACAGGATACATTGAAAATGGACTTGTGTGTCCTTGTGTTAAGTGCCATTCAGGGAGGCCCAAGGCAGGAGTCTTGTCTGCGGCAGAAGATGAAGAGCAAGAACGTTTCCTTTTGTCTGCTATCCTGGCCTGGGAGGGAGACCTCTTCTCTGCATTCTGTTACCTGCGAAGAGAAGCCAGCCCAGGGCCATTGTAACGTCGCCCAGAGCGTGGGAGCGGCCTTCTCGCTCCTTCAGCGCTCAGGCTGTTTCTATTAGCGCGGTGTTTTTCAAAGCACAGGCAGGCTGTGAAGTCAATTTCATGGTTCTAGAGAGAAGGACAAGATGAGAGGAAAGACCATAACTGTAGTAAGGGTTATTATTTTGTGAAACCTTTGTTAGAAGTCTGTGGGGATGTGCAGCACTCTAGTTCCGGTCAGTGTGAAGTGTGTTTCGTACTCTGGGCTGTGGAAATGGTCTATAAAGGAGTATAAGCGCTTAAGAGTAGGAACTAAAATATTTTTCTATCTCTTTACGTATCTTGCCCAGAGAGGTGTCTGACAGATGTGTGAGTGAATAAGTGGGGAGGTGGGTTTTATGCAGCACCCTCCCGCGGTGTGCGCGGGCACGTGAGGGCAGGAGGTGACGTGTTGTGCGCACCTTACAGCCACGTGGCTCGTGTATGCTCAGGGCACAGAGGGGTGCTTTTACTCCTTACAGTCAAAAATGCTTTTTAAAGCAGCACATATAAATCGCCATAGCCTCAACCCAGTGCTCCCTAAATGTCCATTAACTTTAAAAGATGGCAGTCGCTTTAAAAGCAATCTTTACACAGGAGAGAGTGTTCTGAAAAATTCGGGATACTGCTAACTAAGCATAGCAGCCTTATATAAGTGGGCCCTTAAAAAAGGGCAAATAACAAATTCCACTGTTAAAAAATGAGACCCAGGCTGGAAACACGGCCCCCAGTGGACTTGGAGCCAGTGCAGTCCGGCACACAGCTCCCGGCTCAGCAAGATCGAGAACACCACCGTTCCGAAAGATTTAAGGGAGCAAGAGCTCCACGGGAGGAAACAGGCCTGTGGAGCTCCGAGAGGATGCCAGGAAAAGTAGGTCGCTGGGGGAAGTAAGTTGGGGAAAGTAATGGGCTCATCCGAGAGCTGGTGCAGGGTCATCTTTCTTAGTCTTCCCGAAGTCCTGTGTCATCCCCAGGATTAACCTATTCAGTGTCCTTCCAGGACAAAGCTGGGGCTTTAGCTGTGCGACACTCCGCTCCTGAGAACTTGGGGAACCCCACGCAAGGCAGCCTCCCCACAGGTGTGCTGCTGGGAGCCAAGGCGGAGGTTGGCCACCCCCAGGCCCCAACAGCAGCGCCATCACCTTAGACAAGCAGACGCGTCCACAGAGCCATCTTGGGTGCGGGCAAACGGACGGTACCTTCCTGGTTCAGCGTCATTCCCATTTACCACAGACTTGAAGAGGTAGACAGATTTTTAAGGGGAGACTGAGAGGGAAGCTTTCTGATAGCACTGTATGGTATGTTCGAGCTCACCACTTTCCAATTAAAATTTGTGGCAAAATGGGCTTTCTATTAATCCTCAAAATATAATTTATTCTTAGAGGGAATAAATACCGACTAATAGTACTGGATAATGACACTGAATAATGATCAAGGCCTTTGGATATTTTTAAATTCTGGCCAGAAAAGTCGGCTTCAGTAGATTTCATGGAACTTGTTTTTGACTTTGGAAAAGGAGAGATTGAAGAGACTCAGAATCTCTTTCAGAAGAGGCAGAGGATTTCAGACCCGAGGTCCGCAATGCACGTCTTGTTGGGGGGCGGGCGCAGGGAGGGGTTGCCCGGGGCCAGCTGGGGGCCGCCGGCTCGGCCGTGATGAACTCTGACCAGTTCATCATTCCTGTTGAAGAATCCTGTCTACCTCCGACATGGACAGTGACTTCTTGGCTAATAGGAGGGGGAATGTGATTCTTTTCTGTGTGCCCAGAAAAGGACATTTTAACCCATGCATACCATCAAAGCAACACACAACACATTTGCTGTGAATGGAAGTTCCTGTTACATGTATTTTAAAAAGACCCGCTGTCCGTGGGGAGCCCGGATCCTCATTGCTGGCTTGGCTTTCCCACAGGAGCTATGATTGAGCTGCGACAAAATGTATGTCTTCTGTTAATTCCTAGTCCTGCTTTTTTATTTTTAATTTTCCTACTGTGACATTCAGCCTCTTGCCCTGTGAAAGAGCCATCTCAGGAAAACGTGCCTTTAGAGCAGTGGCTTTGAACCAGGAAGATGTGGGCAACATCTGGACACATTTTTGGTTGCCACAACGTGGCGGTGGGGGTGCAAATGACACGTGGCGGATGGAGGCCAGTGTCGCTGCTAAACAGCCCGCAACACACAAGGTGGCCCCACGGCAAAGAATGCTCAGTCCCCCAGTCAGTAGTGCTGGCAGGGACACACCTGCCCTCCAGCAGTTTTCCTGGACTCTGCTTTGATTCCTTTTGTCGCACCCTGAGCCTGCGGGCGGATCTCAGGATTTGACCTTGCAGCGCCTCCTGCCTCCAGCTCCGTGCTCTGCGCCGTGCAGAGTGTCCAAGCCCTCGGGGGCCCCCACCGGACAGCTGCAGGTGTCTCCCAGTGACGTCCTGCCCAGTCCCCCCCACGCTGCTAGATCAGCTCTCGAGTTTTCTCTTGCGCCGGGGTCCTCAGCCCTACCTGCCCATGAGAATCACCTGGGGAATCTAAAAATGAATGCCAAACACTTGGGCCAGATCCAGCTTGATGACTTCGGAGTCTCTGTGGCCTGAGCCTCACCATCATTCCTATGTAAAGCTGTCCAGGGGATTCCAAGGTGTGGCCAAGAGAGAGAGCCGCCACTCCGGAGCTCCTTGCACCCACACCGGGGACATGGCACCGCCGCCCCCTCACCCCTGCCTTTTCCTGCGGCTCCCCGTCTGCTCCACAGTTCTAGCCAAACGGGACTCCTCACTGCTGATGCCATGTGTGCGGTGCATCCCGCTGGCGGCCTTGCCTCTGACGCTCTGTGCTGAGAAGGTCTTCTCCACTCGCCCCCCCCCATCGCCCCCCAGCACTGCCTGTCTCAGCCTCCACCTCCCTTGCGATGCCTTTCCCGGGTTCCCGTCTGAGATGCCATCTGTCCGTGCTAGAAGCCCACAGCCTTTCCACCTCTCTTCTAGAACTTCTCGAACTTAGCACATTTGAGCATGTACCAGAGTGATAAGTAAGCCATCCTTACTCGCCATTTTCCTGTTATCCTCCCACCTCTGCTCAAACCGTAAACACGGTGGAAGTTCCCACTTGGCGTGCTCACGCTCCCGCCTCCCAGCGCCCAGCAGGAGCCTCACGTGTAGCTGGGGTCGGACGTACCTGGCCGGAGGGCAGCCTCGGGAACAAGGGGACTACACCCCCCTCCCAGTGTCCCAGGCCCTAGAAACTCTGACAGTCACTCTCTGTGACCCTGCTGTCACTCGCCCCAGTTACGTGTCCCCGCAACTCGACCAGCAGCATCTCCACACTTTCCTCAGCTCTGTGCTTTTCAGCCACCAAAGAAGAGTGAATCATATTAACCAACAGAGCACTGGGCGCTCGGGCGAAGCAGCTCAGAACGCTAAAGCGTCCCAGATGCATCTAGGCCTCGAGGATGCCGTTGTGTGGCAGCATGATGACTGGTTTGGGAAGATTTTTTTTTAATTCTCATCATCCCGCACTTTGGAAGGATGACTGTAGATGACTCATGATAAAATATACTTGTGGCATCTGAGGTGAGTAAAGCAGACACCAACATGTTGATGGCCCCTAAAAAGATGTTCTGAAATCTTCGTATTAAATACAGCTGTGAGTCAAGTGTGTGCGTACAGGTGTCAGGACCCGGGTCCGCCCTGTGGGTGTTGGTCCCTGGCTGCTCCGTAAGCTGGAGATCAGCCAAGGCCGCAATGCTCTCTTCTGCCAAGTGTGGGGAGGGTCAGTGTCCACTGTCCTCTCCCTGCAGGGAGCTGGGGACTCCCAGGGCTCTTGGATTGTGGAACATGTTGATACAAGGCCCTGAGCTCCCTGCCTTCCCGTGGGCCTTTTCCATTGGAGGAGAGAGAAGGCTCACGTGCACCCAATTCGGTAGGCACAAGTCACAGAGAGCCAGAAATTAAAAGCTAAGACAATAGCTCTTACAAACATCATCTCCCAGGTTTTGTTACTGTTGCCTCCTGGCGTGCCTTTCATCCTGCACTGCAGACCTTGCCAGAAGGAGCCAGAGCCCACTTGTCATTTTGGTCGTTGAGAGTCTACACATTATGATGTTTGTTCACTCAGTTCCCTAAAAGCGTCCATTGGGAACACTCATAGCTTCCTGCGCATCCAGCCAGGTCATTGTCTGGTCTCTCTAATTAAAAGGAACTTGGGGCGTGTGTGGCTGGGCAGGGGGGAAAGAGTGGGAAATGAAGTTGAAGAGGGTGATTCTCCAGAACTCCACGTTTGGAGTCTGAAAACCTGAGTTCCAAAACCGTCCCTGGCACTTCTCAGCCATGCGTGACCTTTGGAAGGTCGTTAAACCTCCTGGGGCTTCAGCTTCACTGTCACTGATGAGGGAATTCAGCCGGCAGAGGTTCCTGGAGTCCCTGTTGCTGGCTGGGTACGGGTGAGACTCAGACGGGGGCCTTGGGGCTGCTGAAGGGGCCCGGTGGACAGTCCTTCTCTCTGACAGTCCCTGTAGAGACTGCTACACAGGGGCCACTCCCTCCTGCCTTCCCTGACTCCACAGGGTGGACAGGAGGATCAGACGAGAGAAGATTCCAGAATACCAGCACTGCACACATGGACGCTGTCATTGCCATCGTAACGGGAACCCCGTGTAGGTCAGCCTGGCAGTAAGAGGCCAGAAGAGGGACTGGGGCTGGTCTAATTTCTGGGCTGGCACGTGCTAATGTGCCTTGACAGTTACTATTTCAATCCCAGGTGTTTGAGGAATTTGAAGTATATTTTACTCTAATGTTGAATTACTACAACCCAAGAAATTATTTCAGGTGCGTGTTGTAAATCAGGCTTTTCATCTTACACTGTAGGTGGCTGAATTTGTACAGTCTCTTCTGGGCTGCGAAGAGCATGCCAAGTGCTTCAAGAAAGAGGTAAGAAATGCAAAAACTATATCTATTTCCATGCTTCTGGCCCCCGAAGTGCTTTGTTTTCATTTACTTAAGTGTAACTAAGAGCAGCTGGGTGGACAGGAGAGAGGGGTCAGTGTGGGACAGAGCCCAGCAGTGCAGTCGGGCACATCAGGGCAGCCCCTGTCTTTGTCTTGCTAATCTTAGCTGTGCTTTGTCACAATGCTGTGGTGCTTGGCCCATGGGGCCTGCTCAAGAAATAGACTAGTCGGTGGAAGAATGAATGAACGTGTCAGTTAATTCTTATGGGTGCCATGTAGGCTCTGCTGTGATGACTTAGGCTTCACTGGGGGCAGGAGGGGTCCTGCGAGGAGCCTGCTCCCAGGGAGGAGAGGGGATTTGTCTACCCCACAGTGACGTGGGACCATCCTGTGTATCCCTGCACTGTACCTGCTTCAAGAAGAATGCCGAGAAGCCAGAAAGTCCTTCTATGGGGTTTCGTGTCCTACTCCCTGTTGGTTGGGAATGTTCCAACCTGCTCAATATTTGTCTTGGAATTAGTAGCCATAGCTCTAGGGGCCACAGAAGAGACTGGATCAGCTATAGAATAATAGTGAAGATATGGTGGTTACTGCTTATCATGGGCTTGCCATGTGCTGGGCCCTGTGCTAAGCACTTCACAATTGTAGGCATAGCAGGAAAAGGGCAGTCAGATTCCAGCCCCTATCTGTGTGACTCCAGAGCCATCATCACTTCTCTAGAAGTCTGCAGGAAAACTATACTCTTAGAGACTCCAGCATATGGCACACACTCTCCCTCTCCAAGAGGTCATGGTTCAGGGAAAATGCTCTTGGAGTTTGGGGTCCTGGGCCCCCTCAGAGCCCAGCAAGTCCTGCATCTCCAGGGAACTCAGCACAGGGTCAGTCGGGTAGTAGTCTGGGCAGCTGCCCATGGAAGCATGACGTTCACCTGCTCTCGCCTGAGCCCGGCACGGCTCGGGTGCGGTTGGCCTGGCCTCACACGTACAGGCCGCGCTCTGTGTCAAGCAGCGCCCAGGACCCACCTTGTCCACAGGTGTCTTTGCAGGTCAAGATTCTCCAGCTTGGCTCTTATGACCAGCGGTCCCCCAGTGGGCAGATCACTTAACCTGTCTCATCCCTTCTTGGTGCGAGGGGCCTTTAAAGCTCAGGGTTAGTGTGTTTCAGTGCCTAGGAAAGTTCTGCGGGTATTCTGTTCTCTAAATGGACGATTCTTCAACAGACACTATCACAAATGCACAGGAAGCTTTTTATGACTTTCTTAAAACTTTAAACTTTAACTTCCCACTTTAATTTAAAACGTAAATTTCAAAACTTGGGTCCGTGGGGGGATCCTTACTTCCTCAGTGAGTCATTGACATGAAGGGTTTGTATCATTAATTCAAAAAAGTTAGAACCACAGTGCTAGATTCAGGGAAGGGGGTTACCATAGAAAACCCTTTCATTCTGTCTTCTTGGTTATAGAGCCAGCAAGCTTTCCGAGCCAGTCTGTTGTTGTTTTTTTAAATTTTATTATGTTATGTTAGTCACCATACAGTACATCATTGGTTTTTGATGTAGTGATCCACGATCCATTGTTTTTGTATAACACCCAGTGCTCCACGCAGTACGTGCCCTCCTTAATACCCATCACCAGGCTAACCAACCCCCCTCCCCCCTCCCCTCTAAAACCCTGTTTGTTTCTCAGAGTCCATAGTCTCTCATGGTTCATCTCTCCCTCCAATTCCCCCTCCCCGTTTTTCCCTTCCTTCTCCTAATGTCCTCCATGTTATTCCTTATGGTCCACAAATAAGAGAAACCATATGATAATTGGAGCCAGTCTGTTTAAATAGGGGATGCGGGTATAGGACATGCCCACAGTCCCTGGGACTCAAACGGAGAGCAGACTGGGGATTTTAGACGGTGTGGAAAAGGCCTGCGTGGTGGTCACTCAGCATCCTGTGAGTCTCAGGAAAGCTATTACATGTCAGACCACTATGTTTTAAAAGTTAATAAATAAGGGATGCCTGGGTGGCTCGGTCAGTTAAGCAACCGATTCCTGATTTCTGCCCAGGTCATGATCTCAGGGTCATGAGATCCAGCCCCACATGGGGCTCTGTGCTCAGCAGGGAGTGTATTTGTCTTTCTCCCTCCCCTCCACCGCTCACATGTTCTCTCCAAAATAAATAAATAAATATTTTTAAAAGTTAATAAATAAAACATTTATTTTGTATGTATTTCTGCTTATAAAGGCGTTTATTATAAAAAAATTTTAATGCAGGTCAGTTAAAAGGAGAAAATAAAAATCAAACCACTACTCCACCAGCCAAATTTGACTTCACTTAACATTTAGTATAAAGACTTCAAATATTTTCATCATGTGTATGTATATATGTGGTCATGCATGTTTAATTTTACAGAATAAAACTGAGATCTTTCTATATCATCATGTCATGGTTTGTTGCTTAACAATTCATGAAAAATTTGCCAAATCATTAAGTGTTTCATTGAGATGTGAATTTTGGTGACTGCCTCGTACCCCAGCCTAGACGATATCATAATTGATTTACTTCTGCTATTTTTGAAATGCTGACTGTTTTCAGTATTTCACTATTTCAAATAACCCTAGAGTGGACGCATTGCACCTTGTTCTCTTGGGAAGAATTCCTGGAGATTTACTTGGTGGATGCAAGTAGGTTTTTTTTAAGGCTCGTGATACAAATTCAGGCCAAGATTTTTTAAACTGTGAACAATAGAAATTTTGCCTGTATATTGAGTTCATATTTAACCGGGTCCTGGGTGACAGTACAGGGTGGGGGCCGCGGCGGGGCCGGGTGGGAGAGGGTGCCGTGTCTCTCTGTTGTTCGAGGGTTCTGCAGGCAGGTTGACACGGCTCGGCGTCCCACAGCTTGGCTCCCAGAAGTTGCCAAAGGGTAAACAGTGTGTGTTTATTTACTCGCAGCAGATTGATGGCAAAGCCTTCCTGCTTCTGACTCAGACGGACATCGTCAAGGTGATGAAGATCAAACTGGGTCCAGCACTGAAGATCTATAATTCTATCCTCATGTTCAGGAATTCCCAGGACCTCACTGAAGAAGATTCTCTCTCAGGCCAAGAAGCCAGAGGATAAACGCACCACCTGAACAGCCACGGCACCAGGACCTTGTTCTTTCCGCAATAAAACTGGCCCACATTAGTTTGATTTGAATGTCCCCATGGTCATATCCATATTTAATTTGGACTTTGAAAGCGGCTGTGGTTTCGATGTGTAGAGGGTATCGATGACTGATCCAGGGCCAAGGATGCGGGCCCGTGTGTGCTTTGGGGACATCTTGATCTTCGGCAGGGTCCTTCCAGCTCTCATGTGTTGCAACAAACAGACCAAAGAAGCCCACACATACACCTTCAGTTCTTCTCCTTCACCATTAACCAGTTTTCAAGCATAAAACTCTCAAGCGGTAAAATATTAGAAAAACAGCATTCACAAATACATTGTTAATGTTTTCACCAGAACATCTGAGCTTGGCTCAGATTTGCCATCTGGGCGCAGTGAGTCTAAGAGATAGAGGCCTGGTGCTTTAGAAAGACTTCATGTGGGATTTTTGTGTACTTTACTCAGGAAAGTGTGAATCTTTTAAAAAATAATAATAATAATAAGCACATGTTTTCACGATTCATTAATTCTTTTTGTTCCATTAAGCGTTTCTTGTTTGTCCTCCCACTGGCTCCTGGAACTTGCCCAGGAGCACCCGGGAACAGTCAGCCTGGGCATGTAGCAGAAGCTGGCCAGACCCTCCCAAGGACCCCCACCCCCAGGCAGTGCCTAGTGGCCATCTGCAGGAGCACGGGGGACCCTGTCCTGCCACTGACGTGGGCTGGAGGGCCAGCCACCCACCTGCACCGAACCCTTCCCGGCTTCCGCTCAGAGGCGGCCTCAGGAGAAGTAACTGGCCCTGCGCTCCCTCTGAGCAGGTGTAATAAGGAGCCGTGTTACATCTTTATAGAGACACACCATTAAAAGGGAAGATCTCTAAAGTAGGGAGCCTGGTGGCTATGATTTGTTCGAACAATTCTGATTTCTTGTCAGAATCTTCTTCAGTGTTTTGTGTAAGTGACTGTATCTGACACTTAAGAGGAGTCAGTCCCCTCTTTTATACCGACAGCCAGAGCTAAACAGGCCCCCAGGGAAGTGGAGATCCCTTGTTTTCAGAGGGGGCCACGGGGGGAGAAAAGAAACAGACCTCACTCATTTGCTTCATTAAGAATCTTATGGTTGAAGAAAGTTGGTTGAGCTTGGAGAGATTCTCAAGCTGTAGGTCATTGAAGAAAAACAATTCTTCTCTAAGAGGTGTGTGCATATTTCATTTTTTTAAGGTCCTCACCTAAATGGAATTTTAATATATTATTGGTTCATGTAAATTTTTGTTTTCTGTGGAGTTTTGTTTGCTGTTTTCTGGTTTTGTTTTGTTTTGTTTTTAGACTGCCATGTACAATTAAATTCCTGCTTCTGCTGTGTTAAAATTTTAATATATTTTAAATGATAATAAACAGATAAAATAAAACCCCCACCTCCATGCCTTAATGAATATGTTGTAATAACCTGTTCCCACAGCACAACCTGAAGGCTTTTTTCTCAGCCATGGAAGAACGAAGCACGGCGTGCATTGGCCAGCAAAGAAGTCAGCCTTCTTTGAGTACTTGGGATATGTTTCCTTAGGGAAGCAGATCTAGCTGTTAATAATTTCAGAAGTTAGGGGTATCTGGGGCTGTTAATAATTTCAGAAATTAGGAGCATCTGGGTGTCTCGGTTAAAGGGAACACGACTCTTGATCTCAGCTCAGGTCTTGATGGCAGGGTCGTGAGTTTCAGCCCCGTGTTAGGCTCCATGCTGGATGCGGACCTACTTTAAAAAAAATTCTCAAGTTTTTTTAAAGTAGGTCCACATCCAGCATGGAGCCTAAATTCTGGGATTTGTTATTATTGAATCTCCAGTAAGACAAAGTGATAGGACTTTATATTTTTGATCAGGTAAATAGATATCAGTGTCAATGTATAGGGATTTTTTCTTAAAACTTGTTCATGTATTATTTTGATCCATTTTTCTGTGGCATTTGGTGCAAAAAACCTTTTGAATTTATCTTGAAAAAAATTTAAAAAATAAAATTTAAATAACTTGAGAAATTAAAATGGAGATTATTAAATTAAAAAGAACCTCACAATTGCTCATTGTACAGCCTCCATGGAAGACCTGAGATGCATGTTTCATATATTTAGTACTTGTCATTTCAACAGAAGGGTCTAGAACAAAACAACAACACCAGGATAAATTAGGGTTGAACTTCCATGTTCCTAGAAGACAGTGTGATCAGATAGAGCTCGATCCAGGTTTCTAGCCACCTGCCGGACACCCCGACTTGTCACCCAATACCTTCACCTTGTCACACTAGAAAGGCAACTCAGATGGCCCCATCCTCATAAATTTACCCAAGTAACAGTACCATCATCAGAGTAGCTACCCAACTCAGGAAACCGAAACATCTGACTGTCCATTTCTGTGTTCTAGATTCTCTACCAGCACGAACTTGCTGAAGGTGGAGACCAGCAGGGTGCGGGTCAGCTCCTGAGGGGTCCCTGCTGGCCCTGCACGCTGCCGGCTTTCACACCTCACCCCACCTTCCTCCTTGGTCACAGCGCTTCCCTCGTGCTCCCCTCCTGTGCTGGAACTACACCAAGCTCCTTTCTTCCTCCAAACTCACCCTCCTAGTGGGCCTCTTACCTGGGTGTACACTGATTCCTCTGCCTGAGGTGTTCTCTCCCCCTCACCCCTGCCTGGGAAGACCCTGATGCAGCCTCCCTCCCCACCATATGGCTCCACGCTCGCTGTCCTTACCACGTGCTTCCCCCCACCCCAAGTCTAGCTGGTCTGTGGGGACAGAGACTGTGGCAGGCTTGCTCTTCACTTCCTCCCAGCACTTGATGTCGTACCTGGCATTTAATCCACGCAGAGTAAGGGTTCCTTGCATCCATGAATGAGGCAAGCCCATCAAACTCAACTTCAGATCCCAGCTCCATAACTTCCTAAATAGGCATCACTTGTCTATATAAAGAAAAGAACACCCACCCCGAGGAATTTTTTTACATTAGATTTTGTGGATGTGTGGATGTGAATGTAGCCCACATAACACATGTAAGGGGCTGGACACCCCACAGTGGCCGTTCAGTAAGTGTCAGGAAAAGAGTGGTGACAGCCATCCGTTTCTCGAGCATTCTTCCAGGAATCCCCACACATAAACTCCTAAGTTTGCATCAACCCTGAGGACCCCAAGAAGCCCACTTTTCTCAGGGTGCTTATTTGTTAGGGGGCCCAGAAGCATGGGGGGCCCGGGATGATGTCCACCCTACCACGCCCAGCCTTGACGCCCACCAATTCCCTCCCCTCACCCCATGCTTTCCAGACAGGGTGGAAACCTTACAAGATGAAATCTTTCTCCCAGGAGGATCCTCCCACCCTCAGGAGTCAGGCCGCATCCAGAAATGCCCCAGATGGTTTGAAGACCTTGGCTGCCCTCAGATACCACCCTTAGCCTCTTATTCTCCTCTTTCCTGATTCCCACCCAGAATATGCATGAGTCAGGGACAAAGCAAAAAATTGCCAGTAGGACTTCAAGAAATACAAACTTCTGGGTTATTAGAAAGAGTTCCCCTAAAGGACCATTTGTACAACACATCATAAGTACACATCATGGGGCTGGAAATTAGATCATTAGCAAGGATGATCAGGGAGCTTAGGACCTCTGAGACCATAGTCTTTGGATGCCTTTAATTTCGGATACTTTTTCACAAAAATAAATTTCTCTACTTCCAACAACCCACAGTCCTCCCAAGAAAAACCTCTCCTTAATCAGCTCTGAACACCTCTTTCCTCCTGGCCTACGATTAGATCCTGACCTTTGATAACTCAAGTCCTAAACAGATTCCAAGAGTGGTTCCTGTTAACCCCGGCTCTGAGTTGTGACCTCTTACCCTTGCTGAGGGCCGACTTGAACATCCCTGGCATTTCTTGGTGGAATTTTCTTTGTCTGTGGAATCTCCTTCTGTTGAGTGAGGGTTGGAGGCAGGGAAGTGTGGGTACAAGTACTTGGGCTTTGGAGTGAGGGCCAGCTTGAATCCTGACTCCTGTGCCTGATCCAGAAACATTTCTTAACCACCCAGCAAATGACCAACTTGCCACAGTTACTCATTCCTTTTGAAATACTGAGTTTCCCCTGCATTACATTTTGTTTCATATCATTTTAAAGAATTTTCCGTTTGTCTCTGCAACTCTCGGAGCTGAAAAATATATTCTTGAATATGAAGTGTTCCTATGAATATATTCTTAATATTCAAGAATACATTCCTCATGAATATTTTTTCTTGTAAGTTCTTAAAAACTGATTCTCCTTATAAATATATTCATGAAAAATATATTTGTTAATAGACTCTTGAATATTCAGAATCCTTACATATTCTTATGAATAAATATATTAATGAATAATATATTCCTAAAAACTCTCCCTTCAAAAATATACTCTGGCTCTATTCTGGCCCAGTCTCCGTCCCTCCCTGCCCTCCGGTGTGTATCTGCAGCAGAAGCCTGGGACAGCCACAGTCCTGAAGATAACAGCTGTGAAGACAGCCCGAACCGAGCCGCTAACACTCCAGAGTTACACAAGCGGACTTGCTGACTGAGCGCTCCTCTGAATTGCCGATCGCAACTTGATTTCTCAGTGAGATCACCTGCTCCCCAGGCTTTGCACCAGAGATCCCTTTCAGGCAGAGGATGGGTTAAAACACAGCCCAGCTGCCACTGCCGAGTGCCGGAGCCCGATGCCCGCGTGCCAGGGCTGGGATGTGCAGGCGAGTCCCGAGGGCCTGCAGGGCCGCGGTGAAGACTCAGCTCTTGAGTGATGTCAGCAGAGGACCACGGGCACATTGCATTGGGGCACGTCCCTTGGAGACCCCAGGGCATTGAGAGGCAAAGCTGCAACATCCCAATCACTGACAGAGTGGCCATGAGAATGATTCGGAGATGGAGAAAAGGGGAAAGAGTTGCAGGTTTAAAAAAAAAAAGTAAGAACCACCATTAAAAAGAAAAAGAAAAGCAAAAGGTGGGAGAAATGAGACTTCAGTTTGAAATACTGAGTTTTTCTCCAAATGGTTCTATCCCGTGGGATCAGACTCGTTGTGTCAGGTATTGCCTACAAGGCAACACCCATCATTTGCCCCTGGGCTTCAATTTGAAATTAGATTGTGTTCCTTTTGATGGAGGAATCTAGACATCCAGGCAAACTGATGCAGGAAGAACACAAAATGCTAAGGAATCCCAGGTTAAACCCAGATGTTCTCACCATGGATTTTTCACAGCTGTTGAACTGTGACTGATAGCAATTGTATTAAATACTCCTGGGGACTGTTTAGAAATGCAGGAGCCTGTATTTTACTGTGAAGTCCTGGGGCCTCAAAGGTCTTTTAGAAGGAAAAAAAAAATATCAAGAACTACTGGCTAGTATTAAGTCAGTTGCATTTAAAAGAATAAATAAATACAAAGTGCGTTTGCAGGATCTCTTCCCAAAGAGCCGAGTTGCTTCGGCAGCTAGTTGTGAATGAGTAGAGGGTGTGTGGCATATGCTTGCATGGAGGTGGCTGTTTGTCTAGACACTGTTCCATGATTTGGGGTTAGGATCTGCTCTGACAGTTTGCTTCAGGAGGCAGTGGAGAATTTGTTTTGTATTGTTTCTTGGTTTTTTTCAAGAAGCAATTCAAATTTCATTTGGCCTGGCCTCTCCAACAGAAAGAGTCAAATCAGTCAAAAATTAGTTTATTAAAGGAAAACTCACTCCGACGGGTTACTTGCTGTTGGTGATTGAATTTTTTTCTTTTATTTTTCAACCAATTTGCAAAGTTATCCTCCAGAACAACCAGCTTACTATTTCCCTCACTCTTTTTATTTATTTTTTTTAAGGATAGATTTGTTTTTCACATGCTGTTGTTAGTATTAGTTTGGAAACCTGCCCTTCCTTCACAGAGATTTACCCCAGTGCCTTTGGGCCTGAAAAGTTAAATCTGAGAGAAGAAACAATATCAGAGATACACCTCCATATTGATTCAAAAACTTTCTTCTAATGAATCAGCAAATTCACCTGAACAGATGTCCTCATCCTTGTCCATTTTGGAAATTATTAAATTCACCCATTCAACAAATATATATTGAGAGCCCACTATGTCCCAGGCTCTACTGGCATTTGGAATGCATCTGTGGACAAATAAATAAAAATCTCTGCTTTTGTGGACCTTAAATTCAAGGGGGGTAGAGACAGACAATAAACCAATAGCATAAAACTATGCAGATGAATAGGAGGGGATCAAGGGAGAAAAGTCTCGGGTCTGGTGTAATAGAAATATGATCTTGCTGGGACACAGATCTTATAGACAATATGGTCAGGTGGTATGATGGGGCGAAATCCCCTGGCATTTAGGGATGCGATTCACATGACACATACCTGCACAGACCCAGGTATTATTCAATTCTTTCTAAACCTTTGTTCTTCCTCTGCCATTGTAAACTGCAGAGATGTTCTCATATCTCCCCACAGGACCTAGAACAATTCTCCACACAGAGGTGTCTCTCAGTTCATATTGCTAACTGGCTGGCTCAAGAGTGTGAATATTATTTTAAGTACCAGTCTGATGTTAGCAATTAAGTAATCTGTTACCTGGAAATTTCTGGATCATTCCCCCCCCCCATTCTACGTAGCAATTAACAAGAAGTAATCAGAGACACTTGTAATGTGATTAAGAGAAAATTGTCATCAGGCGGGTAATTTTAAATACTGCTGTGCTTTAAATACACTCATTAATTTTAGCTCAGTGGTGTTCTAATATTTATTATGCATACATAAGAATTTTAAACACAGGGAGGGGGGAAAGATGGCGGAGGAGTAGGGGACCCTATTTCAACTGGTCCCCGGAATTGAGCTGGATAACTACCAGACCACTCTGAGCACCCACGAAACCAGCCTGAGATGTAAGAAGATCTGGATCTCTACAAACAGAATATCGCAGGCAGTTGGTTTTGAGGTACAAAGCGGAGAGCCGGGATTCTGCGGGCAGATATCGTAGGATAAACGGCGGCGGGAGGGTGCCTGGACGTGGGGATCCTACACCGCCGGTGAGTGACAGCCTCTCGCGCTGCGGAGGGGGCACAGACTCGCAGACTGGTAGCGGCGGGAAAGGACTTTAGGGCAGCCCCTGGGGTGGAAAACCAGACCGGCGGGGTCGCGTACACGCGAACCGCAGCCCTCCGGACAGAAACCGGAGCGACGGTTGCGCGCACGCGAACTGCAGCCTCCAAGACGGAAACCCGGTGCGCCGGGGTCGCGCCGGTGAACTGCAACCCCCGGGGTGGAAATCCCCAGCGTCGGAGTCGCGGGCGCGAATTGGGAGCGGATGGCGGTTTTAGAAGCACAAAGGGCAGAGACGTGCCCCAACCTGGAGGCAGGACTGGGGGCGCTGCGGAGGGGCGCACAACCCAGGACGCTGCAATTTATAGCAGCACGGACAAAAACGGAGACAGTGTGGCCTGGAGAGCTCACTGAAGAACAGACTGAGGTCTCTCTGCTCTGAGGCAGAGGGTTGGAAACGGTCTCTTCTGCTCTGACTTGCAGAAGAGATGCGGAAAGCCGCCAGAGAGCAAAAGCCCCAAAGACTGATTCCCGCTGAGCCCATCCCCCGCCACAGGGCGCAGGGCAACTCCGCCCAAACAGGGTTGCCTGAGTAACAGCGCAGCAGGCCCCTCCCGCAGAAGACAGGCTGGGAAAACAAGAGGCCAGCAACCCTAAGGTCCCAAGAAAACAGGTGCATCTTGCTTGGGTTCTGGTCAATAATTTGGACTCTATACATTCCCTCAAACACCCATCAACAGAATGACTAGGAGGAGGAGCCCCCAAAACAGAAAAGACTCAGAGATTATGACTTATGCTGCAGATTTACAAATGGATGCAGATATAACCAAGATGTCAGAGATGGAATTCAGGCTAGCAATTGTGAAGACAATGGCTAGAATGGAGAAATCAATTCATGGCAACATAGAGTTTCTAAGGGCAGAAATAAAAGGGGAATTGGCAGAACTTAAAAATGCTATCAATGAGATCCAATCCAATCTAGATAATCTAACAGCTAGGGTAACTGAGACAGAAGAGAGAATAAGCGATCTGGAAGACAGTATAATAGATAAAAAGGGAAAAGAGGAGGCCAGGGAAAAACAACTCAGAATCCATGAAAATAGAATCAGAGAAATAAGTGACACCATGAGGCGTTCCAATGTCAGAATAATTGGAATCCCAGAGGGAGTGGAGAGAGAGAGAGGACTAGAAGATGTATTTGAACAAATCATAGCTGAGAACTTCCCTAATCTGGGGAATGAAACAAACATTCGAGTCCTAGAGGCAGAGAGGACCCCTCCTAAGATCAAGGAAAAGAGGCCAACACCCCGGCATGTAATAGTAAAACTTGCAAATCTTAGAACCAAGGAAACCATCTTAAGGGCAGTTAGGGGGAAGAGAGTCCTTACATACAGAGGGAGGAACATCAGAATAACGTCAGACCTATCCACAGAGACCAGGCAAGCCAGAAAGGCCTGGCAAGACATATTCAGGGTACTAAATGAGAAGAACATGCAGCCAAGAATACTTTATCTGGCAAGGCTGTCATTTAGAATGGATGGAGAGATGCAGAGCTTCCACGACCGGCAGAAGTTGAAAAAATATGTGACCACTAAGACGGCCCTGCAAGAAATATTAAGGGGGGTTCTATAAAAGGAGAAAGACCCCAAGAGTGATCTACAACAGAAATTTACAGGGACAATTTATAAAAACAACGTCTTCACAGGCAACATGATGACAATTAATTCATATCTTTCAATAATCACTCTCAACGTGAATGGCCTAAATGCTCCCATAAAACGGCACAGGGTTGCAGATTGGATAAAAAGACAGGACCCATCCATATGCTGTCTACAAGAGACTCATTTTGAACCTAAAGATACATCCAGACTGAAAGTGAAGGGATAGAGATCCATCTTCCATGCCAGCGGACCTCAAAAGAAAGCTGGGGTAGCAATTCTTATATCAGACAAATTAGATTTTAAACTAAAGTCTGTAATAAGAGACACAGAAGGACACTATATCATTCTTAAAGGGTCTATCCAACACGAAGATCTAACAATTGTAAATATCTATATAAGCCAACTGTTAACCAAAATAAAGAGTCATACTGATAACAATATGTTAATTGTAGGAGACCTCAATACTCCACTCTCAGCAATGGACAGATCATCGAAGCAGAAAATCAACAAGGAAACAAGAGCTTTGAATGATACATTGGACCAGATGGACCTCATAGATATTTACAGAACATTCCACCCTAAAACAACAGAATACTCATTCTTCTCGAGTGCACATGGAACTTTCTCCAGAATAGACCACATACTGGGTCACAAATCAGGTCTCAACCGATACCAAAAGATTGAGATTATTCCCTGCATATTCTCAGGCCACAATGCTCTAAAACTGGAACTCAATCACAAGAAAAAATTTGGCAGAAATTCAAACACTTGGAAGCTAAAGACCACTCTGCTCAAGAATGTTTGGGTCAACCAGGAAATCAAAGAAGAACTTAAACAATTCATGGAAATCAATGAGAACGAAAACACATCGGTCCAAAACCTATGGGATACTGCAAAGGCGGTCCTAAGGGGGAAATACATAGCCATCCAAGCCTCACTCAAAAAAATAGAAAAATCCCGAATTCACCAACTAACTCTACACCTTAAAGAACTAGAGAAAAAGCAACAAACGATGCCTAAGCCACGCATTAGAAGAGAAATAATTAAAATTAGAGCAGAAATCAATGAATTAGAAACCAGAAACACAGTAGATCAGATCAACGAAACTAGAAGTTGGTTCTTTGAAAGAATTAATAAGATTGATAAACCACTGGCCAGACTTATCCAAAAGAAGAGAGAAAGGACCCAAATTAATAAAATTATGAATGAAAGGGGAGAGATCACGACTAACACCAAGGAAATAGAAACAATTATTAGAAATTATCAACAACTATATGCCAATAAACTGAGCAATCTGGATAAAATGGAGGCCCTCCTGGAAACCTATAAGCTGCCAAGACTGAAACAGG
Organism: Phoca vitulina; assembly: GCF_004348235.1. Classification (NCBI taxonomy): domain Eukaryota; kingdom Metazoa; phylum Chordata; class Mammalia; order Carnivora; family Phocidae; genus Phoca; species Phoca vitulina. The sequence goes on along the minus strand of NW_022589727.1, from coordinate 26,422,033 downwards.
AAGAAATTGACAACCTGAATAGGCCAATAACCAGTAATGAGATTGAAGCAGTGATCAAAAACTTCCCAAAAAACAAGAGTCCAGGGCCTGATGGATTCCCTGGGGAATTCTACCAAACATTCAAAGAAGAAATAATACCTATTCTACTGAAGCTGTTTCAAAAAATAGAAACAGAAGGAAAACTTCCAAACTCATTCTATGAGGCCAGCATTGCCTTAATCCCCAAACCAGGCAAAGACCCCATCAAAAAGGAGCATTTCAGACCGATATCCCTGATGAATATGGATTCCAAAATCCTCAACAAAATCCTAGCTAATAGGATCCAACAATACATTAAAAGGATCATCCACCACAACCAAGTGGGATTTATCCCCGGGATGCAAGGGTGGTTCAACATTCGCAAATCAATCAATGTGATAGAACACATTAATAAGAGGAGGGAGAAGAACCATATGGTCCTCTCAATTGATGCAGAAAAAGCATATGACAAAATACAACATCCTTTCCTGATTAAAACTCTCCAGAGTATAGGGATAGAGGGAACATTCCTCAAGCTCATAAAATCCATCTATGAAAAACCCACAGTGAATATCATCCTCAGTGGGGAAAAGCTGAGAGCCTTTCCCTTAAGATCAGGAACACATCAAGGATGCCCACTCTCGCCACTGTTGTTCAACATAGTACTAGAAGTCCTAGCAACAGCAATCAGACAACAAAAAGAAAGAAAAGGTATTCAAATTGGCAAAGAAGAAGTCAAACTCTCTCTTTTCGCAGACGACATGATACTTTATGGGGAAAACCCAAAAGACTCCACCCCCGAATTACTAGAACTCATCCAGCAATTCAGTAATGTGGCAGGATACAAAATCAATGCACAGAAATCAGTTGCTTTCTTATACACTAACAACACAACTGTAGAAAGAGAAATTAAAGAAACGATTCCATTTACAATAGCACCAAAAACCATAAGATACCTCGGAATAAACCTAACCAAAGAGGTAAAGGATCTATACTCTAGGAACTACAAAACACTCATGAAAGAAATTGAAGAAGACACAAAAAGATGGAAAAATATTCCATGCTCATGGATTGGAAGAATAAACATTGTTAAAATGTCTATGCTACCCAGAGCAATCTATACCTTCAACGCCATCCCGATCAAAATTCCAATGACATTTTTCAAAGTGCTGGAACAAACAATCCTAAAATTTGTATGGAATCAGAAAAGACCCCGAATCGCCAAGGAAATGTTGAAAAAGAAAAACAAAGCTGGGGGCATCACGTTGCCCGATTTCAAGCTATATTACAAAGCAGTGATCACCAAGACAGCATGGTACTGGCACAAAAACAGACATACAGACCAATGGAAGAGAATAGAGAACCCAGATATGGACCCTCAACTCTATGGTCAAATAATCTTTGACAAAGCAGGAAAAAACATGCAATGGCAAAAAGACAGTCTCTTCAATAAATGGTGCTGGGAAAATTGGACAGCCACATGCAGAAGCATGAAACTCGACCATTCTCTAACACCACTCACAAAGATAAACTCAAAGTGGATGAAAGACCTCAATGTGAGACAGGAATCCATCAAAATCCTAGAGGAGAACATGGGCAGTAACCTCTTTGACATCGCCCACAGCAACTTCTTTCAAGATACATCTCCAAAAGCTAGTGAAACAAAAGCAAAAATGAACTGTTGGGACTTCATCAAGATAAAAAGCTTCTGCACAGCAAAGGAAACAGTCAACAAAACAAAGAGGCAACCCACAGAATGGGAGAAGATATTTGCAAATGACACTACAGATAAAGGGCTGGTATCCAAGATCTATAAAGAACTTCTCAGACTCAACACCCAAAAAACAAATGATCAAGTCAAAAAGTGGGCAGAAGAGATGAACAGACACTTCTCTGAAGAAGACATACAAATGGCTAACAGACACATGAAAAAATGTTCATCATCATTAGCCATCAGGGAAATCCAAATCAAAACCACACTGAGATACCACCTTACACCAGTTAGAATGGCCAAAATGGACAGGGAAAGAAACAACAGATGTTGGAGAGGTTGTGGAGAAAGGGGAACCCTCTTACACTGTTGGTGGGAATGCAAGTTGGTACAGCCACTTTGGAAAACAGTGTGGAGGTTTCTCAAAAATTTAAAAATAGAGCTACCCTATGACCCAGCAATTGCACCACTGGGTATTTACCCCAAAGACACAGATGTAGTGACAAGAAGGGCCATATGCACCCCAATGTTCATAGCAGCGATGTCCGCAATAGCCAAACTGTGGAAAGAGCCGAGATGCCCTTCAACAGATGAATGGATAAAGAAGATGTGGTCCATATATACAATGCAATATTACTCAGCCATCAGAAAAGATGAATACCCAACTTTTACATCCACATGGATGGGACTGGAGGAGATTATGCTAAGTGAAATAAGTCAAGCAGAGAAAGTCAATTATCATATGGTTTCACTTATTTGTGGAACATAAGGAATAACATGGAGGACATTAGGAGAAAGAAGGGAAAAATGGGCGGGGGGAATTGGAGGGAGAGATGAACCATGAGAGACTATGGACCTGAGAAACAAACAGGGTTTTAGAGGGGAGGGGGGAGGGGGGATTGGTTAGCCCGGTGATGGGTATTAAGGAGGGCACGTACTGCATGGAGCACTGGGTGTTATACGAAAACAGTGGATCGTGGATCACTACATCAAAAACTAATGATATATTGTATGGTGACTAACATAACATAATAAAATTAAAAACTACAAAAAAAATTAAAAATTAAAAAAAAAAGAATTTTAAATACAAATCTTTTTTCCATTGCTATGCTTGGTAATCCTGTCACCTGAAAAAATTATCCCACTAATAATTTTCAAGCCCTCCAGTAGGGTAGCTACAATTAATAATGTGATTCACAAGAATACTGAACTACAATGGACAACAAATTGATGAAAGGTGTCTGATCAAAATGTGGAAAGACTTGACACTTTCTGTGAGTCAACACTAAGTACCTAGAATGGGTCTGCTTTACAACTGTCTTCGATGTCTCCACAGGGCAAGTTTTTCAAATTAATCAGTTTGATGCATGTTCATTTGAAAATTGATTAGCCTGTAAGGATGTACAATTTTCGGAAAAGTAATTAGCTAGCTAGCTAGCCAACATCCGTCTATCAATCATCTCTAGGCAAGTCCTCTTAAACTGAAAAGTCTCTAACAGTTTGCCAAGATATGAACGTGGAGCAGGTTACTGTCTGTGAACTGTCGGGGCAAAGACTGAATTTTGCACGTATGGGCGGCTTGAAGAGTCATTTGTAGCTCGTGACCACGTTCAGCAGACTTGGGCGGACAGAAGCTCATTTCACAATTCAATCTATATTCTGTGCAGACAATTGGAATATTCTTTCTGCCCTCAGAAGTAAACAATAAAGAAATAAAGAACTCGCTGATTTAAAAACCTTAAACTCGAGGTTGTGGACTCCATTTTTTTGTACTGGCATTAAGCCGGGGAAAAGGATTTATTCCCACGAATCCATTTTGCCCTCATTTCCCTTTTCTCTGTGGACAATAGATAATCACACACACTCATCCTTAGAAGCAATGTCATAGCTTTCTCGACCTTGATGAGGGTCTGAAAAGAACATAAATAGAACATGACTTGAATGGTTGGGTCACGTGATTATCGTCATCTTCATTATTCCATTTCCAAAAAACCCTAGTAAAAACAGTTTTACAATCTCCTACAGGGACTCCTTCATCATAGCCCCTTGAAGAGAAAGATAACGTCTTGTGGAATTTTCTACCATGCTCAGTGCTAGCACAGAGCCTTACACATGGGGCAAATGGAATTTAGTATTTAAGAACTGGATGGTGTATACGCTCAATAGGTATTTGTTGAAGAAACAAGAAAAAAAAGATGTACCTTTTCAGATCTAGCTTCAGTTTTTCAAACTTCAGCTTAAGATGTAAACATTCTGGGCGCTCCTGGGTGGCTCAGTCAATGAAGCGACTGCCTTAGGTTCGGGTCATGATCTCAGGGTCCTGGCATCAAGCCCCATATCGGGCTCCCTGCTCAGCAGGGAGCCTGCTTCTCCCTCTGCCTGCCACTCCCCCTGCCTGTGCTCACTCTCTCTGTCAAATAAATAAATAACATCTTTTGAAAAAAGATGTAAACATTCTGGTATCTCCTATTCCTACAAAATCATCTTTCGTATATTTTTGAAGATCCTCATGGAGTCAGCCCTTAGCCTTCTCTTTTCCAGACTATATACCCCTTGTTTTCACCTATTTCCATAGTATTTAACTCTGAAATTTTCAGGTTTTACCTCTATTAATTTTTTTTTCCTAATCTCCATCTCCACATACATTCACAGTCCTTTGCTTCATTAGAGATCCCTCCCATCATCCCTGAAATGGTCCTTTAGAAGCCAGTCGTTGTCACTCTGACCTATGTCTTGTCTCTGCAAAAAGTTAATGATGCCAGAGATATACTCACTGTCCATCCCTGTCAAGTCTCGAGAAAGTGTGATCTGTGGTACCTGAGGTAGAGATAGCCTAGAAAAACACTGAGTCATGAGGCCACGCAATGCCTTGCTGGAAGGAACATGGTGGGCCCGCTGTCCTGAAGAGAATTCCCAGGGACTGTTACTTTGTTAATGGTTTGTAAAATGTTACACAAAACAAGCATCTGATGAAGAGGTGTCAGGCAAATTAGAATCCAGTGTTCAGGCTTAAGGGTGTTACCTGGGTACTTCTATTGCACTTCCTATGTTTGATGTCCCACGCATCTAGTTATCTGAAGACTTTTCCGTCGGGCCCATTTCATTTTCTTTCTTCCCAATCTGAATTTCTCCCTCACAGTTAACATCGCATGATTTAAGCAACTCTAAGATTTCCTTATATTTCCTGCAGCACCTTGCCCCAGGGCTAAGATTCTGGTAACTCAAAAAATTACTCAGCTACATAAAGTTGATTGTGTATTGAATTTAATTTTTTTCTGAAGACTTTACTTTTAATCTGGGAAATGTCAGTGACATAACTTGCTTCCAGTGAAAACAACCCATATTAGCCACATTCTTTCTGGTTCTATCTTTCATGAGTATCTTAGGTCATGGGAAGAGACCCAGGTCAACGTGATCTGTGATAACATGGATGTGACCAGAATCAGTGTGGCCTAATCCAAACTAAGCATAGTCTTCACTTGGATGAGTACGTCAGCAAAGGGAAATCCTGCCTTGGTTGTTATGTTGACCTTGGGATATCCATCCAAGAATAAACAATTCTTGCTTTATTCCACCTAGAGTAATTACTTAATCAGGAGCCTGGTGGTGGGAAGGAAGAAGAAAAACTAGTTTATAAAAACAATTCTAGGGAAAATTAGGGAAAGAATTACCTAATAATTTAATCATTCATTCATTCTTTCATTCATCATACATTTACTGAGCATCTACTCAGGTCAGACACTATGCTCAGATATAAGCACGAGCAGATACCTACGTCATTTCGCTCTTTGAATTATAATGAATGAACGATTGAATGACCACATACACAAACAAAAGTCAGCATTACAGTATAATTTTTAAACTATAAAAAGCCTTTCATAGTTCACACAAATACTGATAAAGTGTTTCAGAAGGTCTGAGATGTTGGAGTCATGTAAAGTGGGGGCTTTCTGATTTTTTTGATTACATCCCACAGAAAGAGAAATGCCTTAGATCAAAAATTAGTCTACACACACACACACACACACACACACACTCACACACACACACACACACACACACACTCACACACATTTCTGTTTAATTGTATTTTTTTCTTAAGATTTTTTATTTACTTATTTGACAGAGAGAGACACAAGAGAGGGAACACAAGCAGGGGGAGTGGGAGAGGGAGAAGCAGGCTTCCCATGGAGCAGGGAGCCCGATGCGGGGCTCGATCCCAGGACCCTGGGCTTATGACCTGAGCCGAAGGCAGCCGCTTGACGACTGAGCCACCCAGGCGCCCCTAATTGTATTTTTTTAATGCTGGTCCTAACCCATTAAAATTGATTTCATGCCCAATGGGTTGTAACCAGAAGTCTGAAAAGCACTGCCATAGAATACTCGACATCAGTGGTTCTCAGCCCTGGCTGAACATAATTTCTGGAAGCTTTTTTAAAAATACCAATACCTGGGCCCTGCCCCAGACCAACTGAATTCAAATCTGGTGGTGAAGTCTGAGCACTGGTGTTTTATTAAAGTTCACCTTGTGATTCTAATGAGCACTGAGGGTTAGTAATCACTACTCTATGTAATGGGAAATATTCTTTTAAAATGACAACTACAGTTTTCACCATATAAGTAATATGTGCACCTACTGAAAAAATTTAAATTCATATTTATAAAATAAAATCTAAGTCTCTGACTTCACTCCTCACCCCTCATTTTTGCTGTCTAGAGGTAAATATTATAAGTAGCTTTTCGTGTATCCTCCCCCAAATTGTTGGGCATATAGAGGAACCTACATCATTTTCACAAGTTTTGTGTTTCCAGAGAACTTTAATACTACGTTGACAAGCTATAAAAATTACTGTTGGTATTTTGATGAGGATTACATTGAATTTATGGATTGATTTACAGTAAACTGATGTGTTTACCTTCTTGAATCTTTTTATTCAAGAATATGACATATCTTTTCATTTGTTCAATTTTTTAATGTCCTTCAAGAAAGTATTACAGTTTTTTAATGTGTATGTCTTACACATTTTTTATCAAGTTTATACCTAATGTCCTATCTTTTTTATGCTATTATAAATGAGATAACTTGCCTCATTCTATTTTATAGCTAAATACTGTTTATTGAAATGCTACTGAATGTGGGTATTAATTTTGAAACGAGTCCACCTAGCTGAATTATCATCTATCGCTAATAGAATTTCCCTCAATTATTTTACATTTTCTATACAAACAATTACATAGTCTGAATATAGTAATAATTTGTCTCCTCAGTTGAAGTATTGACACCGTATATTTTTCTCTTATCTAATTGCATTGAGTGGTACTTTCAAAACAATGAATTTTAATTTGGGATGATTCCAGAAAGTTATATCTATTATATAAATGACTTAAAGCTAAGAATTATGTACGTAATATATAGGCATGTTAAGACTGAGGAAAAAAAATACAGAGAACTTGGTAAAATCACTTTCAATAATTTTCTTCAGTTCCTTTTTTCTTTAAAAGTCTGTCGGGGCACTTGGGTGGCTCAGTTGGTTAAGCGTCAAACTCTGATTTCGACTCAGGTCATGATCTCAGGGTCGTGAGATCAAGCCCCGTGCGGGGCTCTGCACTGGGCGTGGAGCCTGCTTGGGATTCTCTCCCTCTGCCCCTCTTCCCCCCATCTCTAAATAATAATAATTATTATTATTATAAATAATAAATAATCTGTCAATTTGGGGCAGAAGACATGAATGGACACTTTTCCAAAGAAGACATCCAGATGGCTAACAGACACATGAAAAGATACTCAACATCATTCGTCATCAGGGAAATCCAAATCAAAACCATGATGAGATACCACCTCATACCTGTCAGAATAACTAAAATTAACAACACAGGAAACAACAGATGTTGGTGAGGATGTGGAGAAAGGGGAACCCTCTTACACTGCTGGTGGAAATGCAAACTGGGGCAGCCACTCTGGAAAACAGTACGGAAGTTACTCAAAAAGTTAAAAATAGAGCTACCTTATGACCCAGCAATTGCACTACTGGGTATTGACTCCAAAGATACAAAAATACAGATTTAAAGGGGTACAATGAAGTGTACACTGCAATGTTCACAGCAGTGTTATCAACAATAGCCAAACTGTGGAAAGAACCCAAATGTCCATTGACTGATGAATGGATAAAGGAGATGTGGTAATGAAATCTTGCCATTCTCAATGATACGGATGGAGCTAGAGTGTATTAGCTTAGTGAAATAAGTTAGTCAAAGAAAAACAGATACCCTATGATTTCACTCATATGTGGAATTTAAGAAACAAAACAGATGAACATATGGGAGGGGGGAAAAGAAAAAAAAAGAAAAAAGAGAGAGGGAAACAAACCATAAGAGACTCCTAAAGATAGAGAACAAACTAAGGGGTGATGGAGGGAGGTGAGTGAGGAATAGGCTAGGTGGGTAATGGGTATTAAGGAAGGTACTTGTCATGATGGGCAGTGGGTATTGTATGTAAGTGATGAATCACTGAATTCTACTCCTGAAACCAACATTTCACTGTATGTTAACTAGAAATTAAATAAAAATTTGAAAAGAAAAAGATAATTTATAAAAAGTCTGTCAATTTTCATTTCTGCAAAGAAGACATCCAAATGGCCAACAGACACATGAAAAAGTACTCAACATCACTCAGCATCAGGGAAATACAAATCAAAATCTCAATGAGATACTACTTCACACCAGTCAGAATGGCTAAAATTAACAAGTCAGGAAATGACAGATGTTGGCGAGGATGCAGAGAAAGGGGAACCCCCCTACACTGTTGGTGGGAATGCAAGCTGGTGCAACCACTCTGGAAAACAGTATGGAGGTTCCTCAAAAAGTTGAAAATAGAGCTACCATACGATCCAGCAATTGCACTACTATTTACCCCAAAGATACAAATGTAGGGATCCGAAGGGGCACATGCACCCCAATGTTTATAGCAGCAATGTCCACAATAGCCAAACTATGGAAAGAGCCTAGATGTCCATCAACAGATGAATGGATAAAGAAGAAGTGGTATATATATACAATGGAATATTATGCAGCCATCAAAAAACCCCGAAATCTTGCCATTTGCAACAATGTGGATGGAACTAGAGGGTATTATGTTAAGCGAAATAAGTCAATCAGAAAAAAAAACAATTATCATATGATCTCACTGATATGAGGAATTTGAGAAACAAGACAGAGGATCATAGAGGAGGGAGTGAAAATTGAAACAAGATGAAACCAGAGAGGGAGACAAAGCATAAGAGACTTTTTTTTTTAAGATTTTACTTATTTATTTGACAGAAAGAGAGAGAGCACAAGTAGGGGGAGCAGCAGGTAGAGGGAGAGGGAGAAGGAGGCTCCCCGCTGAGCAGAGAGCCCAATGCGGGACTCGATCCCAGGACCCTGGGATCAGGACCTGAGCCGAAGGCAGATGCTTAACCGACTGAGCCACCCAGGTGTCCCAGCATAAGAGACTCTTAATCTCAGGAAACAAACTGAGGGTTGCTGGAGTGGTGGGGGGTGGGAGGGATGGGGTGGCTGGGTGATAGACATTGGGGAGGGTATGTGCTATGATGAGCGCTGTGAATTGTGTAAGACTGATGAATCACAGACCTGTACCCCTGAAACAGATAATACATTATATGTTAATTTAAAAAAAGGAAAAAAAAGTGTCAATTTTAAAGAAAAATGTTATTCTTTCTTATTTGTTAATATCAGAGTTAAGATTTCATCATGGATATTCATAACAGAATAGCCCATGTCTTTTTTATTATCATTGTCATGTTTGGTTTCACTGTGTTGCAACTTTATAGTAATAATTTAGGAGCCATTACTCTTTTTTATGCTTTGGAATAATTTTAAAAGAGTTTAAAATATCCCTTGGAAAAAAATAAAGTATCCCTTGAATTTGATTTATATAATTCACCTGAAAATATCTTGTCTTGATGCTTTTTTAGCTTTTGATAAGTTCCTCATATTTTTCCACGGTAATTTACCTGTTTTAACAGAGCTTCCAGATAAAATGTAGGACATCGAATTAAATCTGAATTTCAGAAAAACAACCAATAATTTTTTAGTATAATATTGCATGAGACATACTAAAAAAATCTTATTTATCTGAAATGCAAATTTAACTGGGGTGGGGGGCCCTATATTTCTGTTTGTTGAATCTGATGACCCTAGTTAAAAATCCTGTTGTCGTATGAACTTTGGTAATATTTTCCTAGAAAGTTTTATTTTTCACTTCGGTTTTCAGAAGGATCAACATAACTTTGAGCAAAGTGATCTCCTGAAATATTTCCTCATTTCTAATTTTATGTTTCCTATTTTTTTATTGGTGCAATTAGTGGCTTATTTTGTTGGTTAAATGAAAAGCAGCTCTTGGAATTATTATCAGTTCTCCTGCTTTTCTAATTAATAAATTAGAAGTGTTTATATGTTAATGTCTATGGATTCCTTCCTCATCCATTCTTTGGCTAATTTTGCCATTCCTTGACTAGGAGAGATCAGGCTGGAGAGGAAATTCTGGAATTCCCAGACAGTAGCTACTACTACTCTGAGTAGTAGGGGATGAGAAGAGATGGGATCCTGAAATGCCAACATTTATACCCCTAGTAGAAAAGAATGAAGTCAAAAGGAAGCCTGAGAAGGAGTAGTCAGTTGAACCAGACAAGAGCCAGAGAATATTAAATCTTAACCACTCTAAGCTTCAGCTTACTCACTCATAAAATGGGAATAATAGTATCTGCCTTATCATCTTAGTGTGTAGAACATTCCCAACACATAGTAGGTGTTCAGGTATGATTATTGACAGCCAGTCCCTCCACAGTGGGGTTGCATCTTCTGGTGCCCAGGTCCAAGTTGGAGTCCCGGTCATTTGTCCTCACCCTCCTGGGGGCAGACCCCGTTCTTGTTTGTTGTTTTCAGGGGCCCTCTGACTGCACTCTGCCCCTGACATTCTATCATCATGTCTTAAGGACCCGCTACCTTTGAATCTAGAGAAGTCCCCGCTGCAGTCAGCACCCTGCTCTTGGCCGTCTACACATTTCTCTCCAGAACCTGCTCTCCCTGCGGCTCGTTTTCATCTGCTGTCCTCTCTTCTTGACTCAAGGCTTCCCTTCTCCTTTGGTCTTTCAACTCAGCACCACTACTGAGCCTCTAAAGGACTCTGCCAGGAGCCTGGTCCCACAGCTAGAAGATAAGTAGGTCCCAGGGGTGTGATGCCCAGCATGTTGACTGCAGCTAACACCGCCATGTCATACACAGCAAAGTGGTTAAAAGAAGAAATCCTATGAGTTCTCATCACAAGGAGAAGACTGTTTTTCTTTTTTCTTTTTTTCTTTCTTTTTTTCGTATTCTGTCTATATGAGAAGATGGATGTCAGCTGAACCTACTGCGGTCATCACTTCACATTCTATGTAGATCACACCGTCATGCTGTGTGCCTTAAACTTACACAGTGATGTCCGTCGATTATTTCTCAAGAAAACTGGGGGGAAACCCAAATATCCGGAGTATTGGCCACATAAACGGCTTCTGTGCCTCAAGAAACTTGCTCCCCAGAACTTTTAGACCTTGTGCCTCTTCCCTTTTCCCTGTTATGTGGATGATGCATTCAACCCACAATTGTGGATGCTACTTGCAGTTTGTTTGATATTGCTTTTGTTTCTATATTATCATCCAGTATAGAGGTTATTTACATTTAATTGTTAAAATTAAAAATTAGTTTAAATGTAATTAAAGTGAAATTAAAATAATTCCATTTCTCACAGTAGCCACCCCTCCAGGGCTCAGTAGCCCCCACGGCTAGTGGCTGCCATCTCTCCAGCATGGCTTACAGAACACTTCCGTCCCCGCAGCAAGTGCTACTGGGCAGTGCGGCCCTAAGCTATCACTTGGCACATGGAGTCACGGACTTTGCCCAGTCAGCCTTGGAAAGGCAGAATCGGGCAGATTAACCCCTGGGTCCTGCTCTTCTCATTTCCAGGAGCCACATCAGTTCACTGCTACTGGAGATTAGAAAAACCCAAAGCTGTCAACGCAGAAAACAGATATTTGATTCAAAATATTTCCGTGTGGAGAGGAAGAAATCATGGGGTGTCAGCTGGACTGTGTTTCCAGAATCGCCTCTACATTTTTATTTTATTTTTTATTGTTTTTGAAGATTTTATTTATTTATTTGACACAGAGAGAGACACAGCCAGAGCAGGAACACAAGCAGGGGGAGTGGGAGAGGGAGAAGCAGGCCTCCTGCCGAGCAGGGAGCCCGATGCGGGGCTCGATCCCAGGACCCTGGGATCACGACCTCAGCCGAAGGCACCCAGGTGCCCCTGGCCTCTGCATTTTTAAAGAGAAAACAAAAGAGGCAATAATTCCTGTTTTCCATTCCGTTTCTTCCGGGTCTTGGAGCTGAGGAAGCAGGTGTAAGAACAATGCTCTTGTCGCTGCATCCAGCCCGCCCCCCAGCTTCCAGGTGAAAGAGAGGACAGTCACCTTGTCCCTGCCAAGATACTTGCTTCACGTTCTATGGACCAAATGTCCGGGGCGGGGCAGCGCGGACACGCGGCGGGGGCTGCAGCTGGCGGGGGCCAGTGAGGCCGGCCCCGACCGACCGGTCCTCCCCTTCCCCTCGGCCTTGGCTCTCCATTCCTTCCTCATGCAAACAGAAAGCTGGCCAAGCTCCTTCCCTGCACCCGAACTCCTTCGCGGGTTCTTGTTTCCCGGAGCCCGCGCGGAGCGCATCACTGCACAGCGGGGAGCGCAGCCCGGCAGCCGCCGGCCCTTCACGAAAACAAAAATAGCCAAGTCCCTGGCTTCGCATGGGACACAGCCTCCCCCCCTCTCCCCCCCGGTTCCTCGGGCCTGAGCAGGACAGAGTCCTGGGGGAAGTCAGAGACGGGACCTCCCGGGGTCTCGGGGGTCGTCGCCGGCAGCTCAACGGCTGCCACTGCTGCTCAGGGTCATAATGAGACAGTCACACGTCTCACTCATCAAGGCCTCAGTTCCCACGGAAACGCGGGGCGCCCGGTCCTCTTCCCGTCCTCACCGTCCGGATGCGGAAACCTGCGCGGGGAGGGCAGTTCACCTGCTCCGGGTCACACAGGCAGCAAGTGGGATCTAAACCCAGATATTCGCGGCCTGCCGGGCCCACTCTTAACCACTGTGCTCGGGCCTGGCAACGAAGTGGCGCTCCAGAAACCCCGAGAGAAGCCGTCAAACGGGCGGCCTCCTCCCCTTCTGCATTTCCCATGTTTTCTAATGATCGGGCGCAGCTACAGTGCTAACAAAGCCCATGGCGGCCAGTCAGCCTGGCACAGAGACTCCGTAAAGACAGCTCTGTCCCACCGCACTCCCAGCTTCACCCTGCGGTGGGACACAGTGTGGAAAGCGTGGTCCACAGCCTCATGCGCCTCGGGGCCATGAAGTCACACTGATGAGTGGCCAGTGCTTTCCGAAGAGATACCCGTGTCCATTCCTCTGTTTCGCCAATACTGGTTGAGGACCCAGGATGTGCTGGGTGAGGCGCTGGGCGTTAGGGGTAACCGACATCCATTTGCAGGTGCCCAGGGGCTGGTGCTGAGCCTTACGTCAGCCTCCTGCACCCTTGTATGGACTTACTCTGTGGGCGTCCCTCTGGTGGCTCCTCCTGACACCGTCTCTTCAGATGACTGTCCCAGGTCAGACCACATGGAGCTCAGCAGCAGTGACAGTGAATTGTACGGGGCTGGCGCTCCATGAACCATTCCTGAATGACTGAATGACTAAGTGATCAGAAATATTTCGGTTGCCTCCTGTAAACAATAACGGCCCAGGGTTTTTGGTAGCAGCTGCTCTGGAGTCCATCACCATCCATTTCCCACCCCCAGTAAGATGGGCCTGAGCCTCTGGCTCCTGGCTTTGAGAACTGCACTGCAGGGTTTCTCATTTGCAGGCTCCCTCGCCCACATTAGAGACAGAAAGCCAAGGGCATCCAAGTCCATCTTTGAAGGGCTGAGCATGCCGTCGGTTGTGGGCCCAAGCTGCAGGGGCATGACCCCGCAGCTTTAGAGATTATGTGACATCTGGGTCCCTGAGCCTGCTGAATCTGTGCTCTACCTGAAGGCCACCCTGCCTCCTCCAGGCCAGTGTCTGCTGGCACTGGGCAGTCTGAAAGTCAAAGCCCGTGATGGTTTCCAGCCATGGGATCCCCCAGCGAGGCTTTTCCTGCCAGGGCAGGGCTGGTTTGCTGAGCCTGTTAGGAGCCTTCATGTAGTGTTCTTGTAAACCCAGCATGCGGGCATCCTTCACACTGGCCCCCAGGGAATCCCACCTTGGCACATAGCTGAAATGGCTGCCGATGACTTTTCTGTTGAAACTCAACAATCCATGAGACATTTTAGAACATAAAAATACAAAACAATTTTGTATGTGAAAAGCAATAACAAAATTAACCCTGGGAAAACATACTAGCTTTCAAATACAACTTCGTAGGGGTTATGATATATAAATACGTCTTCAAAATGAGTAAGATGATGACTAATATGACATAGAGTATTGGCCAAAGGACATAAATAACAAAAGTAAAATTACACATCGTCATAAGAGAAAATATTCAGTATCAGTAATCGGATAAATGTCAAAAGTTCATATAAGGCCAGACTATATTTTGACACAGAAACGTCTGTAAAATGATGCATAAGCCATGGGATCAGTGGACAGTGAAACAGACAGGTTCACATTTTGTTCTCTCTCCCACAGAAGGTCAAACCTCTTGAACGATCTGTTGAACCACTTGTCTTTCTTTTCTGCCCGCCTAACTCATAACACCCAGCAATATGGCACCCTCTCCATACCTCAGAGAATCTGTGCTACCAAAGATGATCAGTGAGTTCCCTGTAGTTAAACCCAATGCAGACTCTTTGGTCATCATTCTGCCTCACTTACCAGCTGCATTGTGCACTGATAACCAGCCCCTCACTTGTATACCGTCATGCCCTCTGCCTCTTCCAGCCATTCCCTTGTACCTCCCTCCTCTGTGGGCTTCTAGTCCACTGCCTTGAGTCTGCTGACCTCCCCACCACTCTGACCCTAGAGAATCTCACTGGACCATCTTATCGACCTGGATGGCAGGCTGTGTCTGAGGCATGCGCTGCAGTAAGGCTGATCATTTGTCACCCCTTCGAACAAAATATTCTCTAAACAATTGCTTGACGTTTATTTAAAGGCAAAGCATGCATGGCCCACACCAAAAAGCCAAAAGGCCTACAGCTGGTCAGGCACCCTCTTCAGAAAGCAGACTATTATCTGCTGGTCCTTGAGGATTTACCACCTCACCCCAACTGACTTATCCAAATATTCCTCCCTGATGAGGGTCCTTGCAAATATAATTGTTACTTTCTTGTTGGAGAGACTTAGCCCTCTTTCAAGGCTGGAGTCCTGGCCTCCTCATTCCATCTCTGTGGATCAATGACTCTTGAATGTATTGTCTTCAACCTAGAGTTCCTCCAGACCTATGGATATGAGAGCTCACTTTGCTTCCACTTGTAGTTCCTCTTCACGTTTTGGATGTTCAAAACCAAACTCAGGAGACCCAGTCCCTGCCCTCTGTACCCCTCCGGCCAGATGCTCTGCCCACGCGCCCTCTCTGCCCAGTTGGCACCGCCACCCGCCAAATTGTAGACGTCCAACAAACTCAAGAGCTTCCATCGACTCTGCACTCCTCTGCTTTCCCTGTATCTAATTGGTGATTAAATTCTTTTGATTTCATTCCCTAAATAACCTGGGAACTATCCCTTCTACTCTCACTGCCATTTCCCTATTTAAAGGACAATTTTCTCACCTAGACTACGTCTGTAGCCTCCCCACTGACCTCCCTGTCTCCGGGCTCTTCCCACCTTCCATATGCTCTCCGCTTGGCAGCGCAAGTGACCTTTATACAATGCAGATTTGATCACTTCCCTCTCCTACTGAAGACATTTCAATGGCTCTTTATTATCCCCAAGATAATGACCAAGCTCCTCAAATGCCTCAGAAGAGTCGTATAATTCTTGCTGGTCCCTCTAGACTTGTGTCTCTGACACCTTATAACTCAGCATTATTGTGCTTCTTCCGATAATCTTCAGTCACTCGCATGCGCCTGTACTGTCTCCAAAAATCTTTGTGCATTCTATTTCTGCTGCCAAAATAGTCTTCTTCGTCCTTGCTGTCCCCAGGCCTCAGCTTGGACGCCACTCCTTCAGCAAGCCTCCCGGCCCCCAGGGGCTCCGTTAGGAGCCGGTTCTATTGTCCAGCAGCACAGGGACCCCCCAGGTCCTGACGCATGGGGCACCGTGTTATAAGCACTTCCCACCTTTCTCTGTCCCCTGGGAGCATATGAGCTCTCTGAGGGTCTGGCTGGTCCTCCCTCCTTCCCTGATAGTCACAGAGCCTGGGACAGAGCCAGGCACTGCCACTGACCAGTACGCACTGAAAGAATAAGAGGACTATGTCACAAACTTCTAAAATGTGCATGTCCTTCTGAGAATCTATCCTGATAATCACAGATATGGTTTCTGATTTCTGGACAAATATGCTTGTTTAAAAATTACTTATGATAGAAAAAAACACTAGTAATAACAAATGTACAACGGAGGAAGAATGGTCAAGTTAATGGTGATGAATCTACGTGAAAAAATGCTAAGTAGCCATATTATATTTCTTGTCATATAATATTAAGGGAAGAAAATGTAGAATGCAAAATTGTGTATTGCAATTTAGTAAGAAGTAGATTTAGTGCAGGAAAAGATAGGAAAGGAATTAGGCAATATGGTAATAAGTTATACCTCTAAGTGATGGGATTGTGGGTCATTTACATTTTTTCTATGTCTTTTTCTATATTTTCCAAATTTTCTTTTTTTAAAAAAAGATTTTATTTATTTGTCAGAGAGAGAGCGAGAGAGAGAGCACAAGCCGGGGGAGCGGCAGGCAGAGGGAGAAGCAGCTCCCCGCTGAGCAAGGAGCCTGATGCAGGGCTCGATCCTAGGATCCTGGGATCATGACCTGAACTGAAGGCAGACGCTTAACGACTGAGCCACCCAGGTGTCCCTATTTTCCAAATTTTCTTAATTGAATGTTTATTAGCAATACTCTTCTAATTGGAAATACACGTGGGTATGCTCGTGGGGCAAAAGCATATCCCCTCGGACTTCCCAGCATAGAAAGATCCAGCTCAGTTGGTATGACTCTGGGTGCCACTTTGGGAATGACTCTGCCAGGGACAAGCTATGGTGCTCCAACAGGATGTGTCCATCACACCAAAATTCTGCCAAGCACCTCCTCTGGCTTCCTTATTAACTTCCAAGGCCCCTATCAATATCTTATTCTGCCCCTCTGTACCTGACCACCCGAGGCCTCTGTTCCTCATCACAGAAACTTCCTCCCTCTTTCCAGCAGCCTCATCCAACATGCAAGCCGAAGTGCCTCCAAGTTTTTGGATTGGTCCTGAACCAAAAGTGCCTTCCTATCAGATCTTTACCTTGTATGTACACGGTTTGCAGACAACCTTTTGCCCTGAACCCAATGAGCAGCTGGCTGTATGGGGACTAGGGGAAGGTAAACTCTGAGAGCCGAAAAGCACCTTCGGATTACCTTTATCAACTCCCTATTTTGCAAACGAGGACACAAAGTTCACACACAACAAGAAACAGCAAAGCTTAAACCAGATCATGTGCCTGGGTTACATCTGCTGACATATTATGTAACGGTTTCACATGGTCTCTAAGTTTTATATATATATTTTTTGAAACATCTAATTCTTTGAAGAACTGAAACTTTAACATGCGGATGAACTATGTGTCATTAACCCCGGGTGGGCCTGAGAGAGAAATGGAGCACGGGGGCAGTGATGTTCCACTCCACAGAGAGACTCATGAAAATGATATGCATGGGAAGGCTGAAAACCAGACACAGTGAGTTACTTGGGGAACCCTGGAGAGGTGCTCAGACATTCCCAGTGAGTTCTGCTGGGTACGGGTACTCTGGGGCACCAGCCTTCCTCTTCCTCTCCAACTCTGCCTCCACCATTGTGGACCCTAAAACCAGCAGTCACACTTCCAGCCCCTGCTGAGGGGCAGACTGCTGACCACAGCTGGTACCGTGTAAGGCCTGCCGGGAGTGTGCTGATGTCCAGTGTGGAAAGGCGCCTCCCATGCTGAAGGGTGAGTCCCTATCTTGCTGGCCTGAGCTCCAATCCTTCCTCTTTGAAGGCCCTGGCTCTTTCATTGTCATCTGTTCTTGCACTGTAGTCTGCTCTCCTCATGAAAGCAACATGAGTCTGTGGGACCTGCCCGATTCAGAATCACCCGCCCCTCCAAAGCCTGCCTAGTGACCTCCATCAGCGTGTCCTGCTCAACTATTCCTTCTCTCTGCCTGCATTTTTCTTAGTCAGGGCTCCCCCTGGTTGTTAATCCAGAGACCCTTTGTAGCTGTAGCCTGCCCCAGGACTCCAGTTCCAGACATGTCTACAGCCTGAGTTGATTCAAGCAAGAATGCTTGCTGTGTCATTATACTGTGATGAGTCAAAAATTCTGAGTGGATGAGTGTCCTCAGCATCCCCCCCTCCCCAAGTTCACCTTCTCCACCTGCCCTCTAGGGAGATTCTGTTTTCACCAGCTCCATCCATAACTTTGTGTGATGCAGAATAAGGAGCGGTGGGGGGGAGAAGAGGCACCCAGGTTGGAATTGGGAAGAATTTACTGATGGTTGAGAAAAAGAAACTTAGGAAGAGTTACTGCAGGCAATTTGAGTTATTTAAAAATTTGTTTGTCTCATGATGTGTTTCTTCTATCGGGTAACCTCTCTTGTACTAGATCATGTGTAAATCATGTGGATCATAGCTTCAATAAGGCTGCATATTATTTTTGTGAAAAATACTAGTGAATATGGCAAATGGTTTATCCCTGGTCTTTTTCCCCAAAATTTATCTATGTCAAAGAATGCACAGTAATATGCCATGTCTACCAATACTTGTATTTGGGGGCAACATATTAGAAACTAGGATAAAACAAATAACCTTCTTAAAAAAAATCCTAACCCTTTTGCATGTTAACCATCTTAAAGATGCTACTGAATATAGCCAAGAATGGAACTCCAAGGCCGGCTCTCTGAGCCAGCAGGTGATTCACTGTGGTCTTGCTCTTCTCACCAACCAAGAAGATCAAAGTCACTAAAGTATCATATAGGGATTTATATTTTCCAAATGATTTCTTATGTATTAGCGAATCTGGATGTTCAGAACCACCTGGGATGACATGGAATGTAACTTTACCCCGATTAGAAGATGATAAAACTGAAGTTCACAAAGGCGTTAAGGAGCTCGCTCAAGGTCATGTGGCCAGAAGGAGCAGCTGCTGCTGATGGAAAAAATTGTCCAGAATCCAGATGAGCCCAATATCCCTGAAACCCTGATGAGATTCAGTTGAATGATTCAGTGTCTTTGATACTGTCAGAGAGTGGGCGTACTTATTAGCTGATTGTTAGCAGGAAAGAAGCTATTTAGATTATGATAGATGTTCAGCCCTGAAAATGAAAGAAATCAGGTTGCTGTTCATTTAACGACTTCATACAGCGATTCTGTGATACTTAGGACTCCCTAGGTCCCATGCTGACACCTCCACCATCACAAAGACATGGGAAAGTGTTAGAATCACTCAGGTAACATGGGGTCTTGACAATGATTCATAATGGTGGAGCGAGATTTCAGAACTTCTCAAGCAGGCTGGAGCAGGAGGCTGAAAATTCTCAAGCCAGGAACTTTGCAAAGTTGCTGACAATAGACTTTAGCTCTACACCAAAGTCATTTGAATCTGCATGGACAAGGAGAGGAAAAACTATTCTAAAAATTTCTCTAGTTGATTGGTACAAGAATATACCAAAACCATGGCGGTGAGTGTGGTAGCCCACGCTCTGTGCCGGGAACAGCATGGCAGCGACACTCTTCCATTGGTTATTGTTGTTCGGGCGCCGACAGGGCAGCAAGAGAAACTCATGCTTAGCTCTCCTTCAGATACATTGTCATCTTAAAAGTGTTTGCAAAAACTCTTCCACTAAACACATTAGCAGTTAGAGCCCAGGTTAGGACCCAAATACCTGAGGTGTGACCCTACTTCTATACTCCCTTGGAGATGTCCTGAAAATCAATCTGTCTTTTCCTTGATCCACATGAAACACAGACAACTTGTCCTCTTTGTGGAGAAAAGGGTCATGGACTCAGGGTCATTTTGAGAAAGTGGAAGTACACGATAAGATGAAAAGCAGGAGACAGGTACCTGCATATACCTGGGCTACTGCCCTCTCACAGGGGGCCCCTGAGCCTGCCTCAGTGACTTGCCCGCCGACAACACAGAGGAGAGAAGCACCTCACGGATCACTCCCCTTCCCTTCTCTATTCTGAGACCTTCCACTCATTGGCTCCTCTCTCCTTAAAGCTTTCTCCTTTCCAAAATGATCTTTTCATCTTTCTCTCGCCTTCTGAATTTAAAAGTACCAACGCTTTGCCTCCGATTTCAAATATTCCTTATGAGACTCGTGGAACTGTTACCTTTTATTTATGGCAGACATACACAACATCCTATGAAGCTCTCTCGAATATCTCGAGAGCTGGGGGCATACCAGCAGCACGTGGCCTGAGAGGGGAGGACAAAGAAAGAGAAGAAAAGAGAAGGGAGAGACACGGATGGATGCTATGGGGATAATTTGGGGAAAGAGAAACAATATTCAAAGAGGATTTTTAGAAAATTTCACTTTATGATACAGGACGCAATTCCCACATTTGTCTTCTGGAGCCCACCCTTCAGAAATTTTTAGTAAGAACCTTTCACAGCTTCCCTTGCGTGTGCTTATTTGGATGCAACAATGCCCTGAGACTGACCTGAAGGTGGAAACTTACTGGATACATTCAAATTATAGAGTGTTACAGAAATTCTCTTATGTAACTTTTCATGTGTGCATGCCCTGCCTCTCTAAATCACATACTTCCTGAAAATAATAATTTGAGGCTATACAATTATTCTCTGGATCTCTAGCATATTACCCACCACTGTGTCTTACATGTGATAAATACTCATTAGAAATTTTATTTCTTGATTGACAGGGAAGGCATGTTGGCAAGAATTATTATAATTTGGTACAGTGAGGAGCCAATATTTGACAATGTGAGAGAATCAAGAGCTTCGGCAAAAGGACACATTTTTGTTGGGATTTTTTTTTTTTTTAAGATCTAGGCAGAGGCTAGTAGAGGCTAGGTATAACTGTGTTCATATTAACCTTGGACGAAAAAGTTTAGTGCTCAATGCTAGGCTCAGAGAAATACAAATGCCTATCAGCCACTGTGTGCTATTGGTGGTGTTACTTCTCAGTCAAATTATTTTCAGTAATTGTCAATACGTGCCAAATTGCCAAGCAGAGCAGTCTCTGATAGGACCCTGCCTCAGGCTTAGAAAGGTTGTCTTAGGGGAAGTGAACTATGGACTAAGAAGATTCTGAGCAGTGGAATGCTGGTAAGTCTTTTATAACTTGAATAACTGGCCTGTAGTCTACGCCAATCTCCATGGTGTAAGCACTCTCATCATGGCCAATTTCATGATGTCATGGAGTGCGGAATTGCAAAGAGATGTGCATAATCAGCTCTTCGGAGCCAGCATAAGTCAGCTCCAGCGCGCACCATTGATCCTAAGGCTGTCCCCTTCTGCACACCCAAAGAGCAAGTCTGCAAACACAGGAGATGGTGGGGGTTTTGTGGGGGAGGCGTTCTTTCAGAAACATGAGGTTGAGACTCAGGAAAGTTACACAAGGCACCAGGAATTATTTTTAAAGCATTACAGAAAGAAAAAATACATAGAGAATACAAATGTAAGTTCAGTCAACCAGCTAATAAAGTATGCCCTCTTACAATGAGCATTATATTTGCAAAGACCTCTCAAATTTCATTACTTCCCTGGGCTAATATGAGTATACCAGGAGGGCCAGAACATCAGAATTATATACTGTTAAAACCTTAGAGGTAAAAAAAAAAAAAAAAGACACACACAAAAAAAAAGACAGATAACAAAAGCTAATGTGGAGAAAAAACAAACAAACAAACAAACAAAAATAAAACCTTAGAGGTCATCCAACTAGCTCCTTTGAAGCATGTGATTTTATTCTGATGAGCACAGAACAAGGAATATGCCAGCATCTGAACTTAGGTCGATCATCTGAAGATTTCTCCTCTGTTGGCCCAAATCCTTTTGCCTCCAACACTCCATTAGAACTCTCTTCTGTGTCTTGTTTCCCCCAGAGCCTAACTAAGATGTGCTAACATGCACAGGTCTGGTGACCCACAAAACTGGGAACAAGCTTAAAACAACTGAGAACCTGTTGTAAGTCATTTTTTTCTGTTTAAAGCAATTTCATCCTGGTATGTGTGTCGCAAGTGGTGTTAAGTGTGTGAGCATGCATGCACCTGCACGCCCGCTCTCCATCATCAGTGCCCAGCTACCCACTGCCCAACCCCCAGCCTAATCCCTGTACCTACCACAGAGAGAAGAGAGACGGATAAGGGCTAGCTAAAGGTTCTTATCTATTCTGATCAACTGGCCCTTTTCTAAATAATTAATGAAAAGACCTACTCTAAAAGGTTATGAACACCTCACTGTTAGGACTCATGCACAGTAATTCTTATAAAAGCTACCAAAAAAGCTTCCAGGTTTGAGTCTGTAAGCCTGATGAGGTGTATAACAATACTCTCCCTTTTAGGCAAAAGAGGTCGCAGACTGAACTGGATGAGGGGAGGGTATTCGTACTTCACGTGCTCATTCTGATTCATATTTCCAATGATCTCTGTTACCCTTACCCCTGATTGTCTGTCCTTGACCCAGAGCTTGTTGGATTTTCAGAATTCAGCCTCTCAGGACAGAGAGCCAGGATCAGAGAGCTCTGAATGAATTATTAATAAGCATTAATAACAATACAAAGGGGTCACACTGACTGAACTTATACAGTTTACATACTTTCATTGTCCATCACATTGACATGAGAAATGTCAATCTTGTGCCAGAAAAATGATGGAGAACAATCTTCTGCCTCTGACACTGGAACAAATAGATATTTTGTGGAAGAGCTTAGTTAATTCGAACATCATGGGTTAAGGATGTACCAAAAAATGTTCCTAAATAACAAATTTGGCTTTGCATTTCCCTTATCTAACTAAACTTTTTGACCATATTTATTTTCTTCAGTCAAGATGGACCATATCAGCCAAATTTTAACATTCTCTGTAAAAAAACAGAATTTCCTTACCAGTCCACCCTTTAAAACACTAAGGGTGGGCTTAGCTGAAATTTAATGTGTTGAGTTGAATAAAAATAAAGACCATGGATGTAGTTTTATAAATGTTAATGATGTCTTTCTTTCAGCTCTAATCTCTATTTCAAAAAGTTCACAATTGTTATAGCATCTGCTCTGATGATATATTTTGCTGTTGTTTTATTCCTGTTAATGCTTTTTTCCTTTAATTCTATTTTGCCCTAGCTATCTTTTAAAATTTGGTTACTAAATAATTACCTGGTGTACCTTTTTTGTTGTACTTATTCTCTACAGATCTGTATCATTTTGTTTTACATACATACATTTCTTTAAAGTAGAATACAGTTGAATTTTGTTTTTTGGGTTTTTTTTTAAGATTTTAAGTAATCTCTCCACCCAACATGGGGCTCAAACTCACAACCCCGAGGTCAAGAGTCCCACACTGCTCCGACTGAGCCAGCCAGGCGCCCCAGTTGAATTTTGTTTTTTATTCATTCTACTAGTTTCTGTCTTAAGCTAATAATAATCATGCTTACATTTGAACTAATACATCTCAGGTTGTGTTTTCTTCATCATCTTTTTTATTCACTTCTTCATTTCCCTCTTCCTGCCTTTTATTGAATTTATAGGATTTCCTATGTCCCAACTTTTATCTCCCATGGAAAGTTTGGAAAATGGAGATTTATATTATTTTTAAATACATAACATACATACCAAACTATAACTTTAACATATTTAACTATTCAGAGGGCTTTTTTTTTTCTTTGCTTTACTAAAGTCATAGCCCCTACTTAGTTATTTGTATTTTGTAATCTATTGTTGCTTACATTTACTGACATATTTTACTAATTGCTCTCTTTATTGCTGTGTGGCTTTTTTCCTATCTCATGTCAGGTCTCTTTCTTCCTGATGAGATACAACCTCTAACAGTGAAGGCCTCTGATTGGTGAAAGTCTGTGTCTTTATTTGTCTGAAAACGTCTCTATTTTATATTCAATCTTGAATGATAGTCTGGACGGGTATCAAATTTAAAGTTGATAATCGTTTCCATCAGTATTTGAAGTCCATTGTTTTCTGGCATCTGCTGCTGATGAGAAGTCCCTCTCATTGTCATGCCTTTGCCAATAATCTGTCTTTTCTCCCTGGAAATCTCCGTCATATTCTCTTTGCTTCTGATATTCTAGATTTTTACTCCGATGTCAAGTCAGAGATATATTTTAGTTAACTATATTAGCATTTGTTGGTTGCTTTCAATCTGAGGACACGTGTCTTTCTTTAATTCTGGTAAGCTTTTAGCCATTAGATCTATCAGTTTATCTACCACATGTCTGAACTTCTGTTTCATATTTTTACTCTGGTCTCTTGATGCTGCATTCTAGGTAATTCTTCAGTATTGGCCTTCAGTTCATTGATTCTCCATGTCTAGTCTAGTGCTTAAATCATTTATTAAGTTTTTAATGCCAATAACATCTTTTATTTCCAAAGTTTTAAATCAATTCTTAGTCATGTCTACATGGCCTTGTTTTATTACTGCTTGGTTTTGTTTCCCAATCTTTTGTTCTTGTTATGAATATTCTTCCTATACTTATCTCTTTGAGCATCTAAACTTACCTATGTTAATGTGCTTCTCAGATTGATAACCTCTTTTGACCCCTGGACTTCATTCACATTCATTGTCGATTTTGTTTTCTTTCTTAGCATCAAATATTTTTGTCTATTTTACAAACCAAAAAAGCCTTTTGAAGCCTATAGATTTGTAGGATCATTTTGAGGTGTTTATTTGGTTCTTTGTTCTGTTTTTATGTCTCCCTTCCTCTGTGTTCCAGACTCCCTGCGCCTAAGTTTGGGGGCTGTGCTCATCCACCTGCCTGTATCCCCTGCTCGGGGTTAGGTCTTGTGTCAATATTCCGCTCCCCCCCAGGAGGTGATATCTGCCGCACTCTTGGTCAATAGGAGGCTTCATGAGGCTCATTGCCCCACTGTGTCGGTGCTTTCCCTTGGTCTACCACTTGGTCTGTTAGCGGCAGTTTTTCACAGCTTCCTCTTCCGAGCCTGCTGCCAGCCCCCACACAGGTGGAAGGCTGTAGGCTGCTTCTCCTGCAGGAGCCAAACTGCTCTGCCCTTGCCTCTTCTGGGCCCAGAGAGCAGCAGGCCCATACCTCTGCCCAGTCACTGTTTTGCATCATGGCTCCATTTCTAGTCTAGAGGGAGGTTTATACTAAATGTCAAGTTAACTATGGTTATTCACTTTTTTCTTTTTTAATCAATTATTGCTATATGCTTGAAGAATGTTAATACTTCAAACTGAATTTACTGCACCTTCCTGTCCATTTACAATAAAAATGAACATCCATTAAATCCTTATGTGCCAGGCATTGTGCTAAGTATTTTCATATCTTACCTCATTTAATTCTTAAAATACTTCTAGGAGGTGGGTGCTCTTCTGTATCTCTATACCAGAAGAAATCAACACTCTGTAGAATTTAAGTCACGTGTTCTCTGACACATATATATTCTGGCAAGGACAAAATGGGATTCACACCCAGTATGCCTGACTCGAAAGCCAGAGCTGCTGACTTTGCTATGGTAAGGAAAAGAAAGCATCTCTTGATAATACTCTGACATTACTAGCTCCATGACCCTGGAGAAGAAGCCACAAGAAGAGGGAGAATGTGGGCTGGGCTTCTGTGGTGTCGCCTTCTAGTTCAATTTCTTTTACTAACTACCACAGAGACCTGGGGAGTCACTGAAGCAGGCTAAGTATTCTCTCTATAAAATGAGGTTATTAACAATTGCTTTTTCTCCCTGTTTCCTTATGAAGTATATATAATCAGATCTAAAACATTTTTTAAAAAACATCATTTTAAACATGAAATACCACATATTTTATATTTCATATTGGTTTCAAGCTTTTTTTCCTGTATTGAAACTAAGAGGTGTCATAAGCAAAGTTTACATTATTTTCCTTGAATATATTGCCTTATGCTTGCCCACACTAGAGCTCATTTGCTATTTTGTTACCCACTCGTGAAACCTCATGAGATCTTACAATGGTTTATCCCTGTTTGACATTTCACTTCCATCTTTAATTTTGGAGATCTCACTGTGTACTCTCGGATCCAAATCACTTATAACACTATTAAATAAACTCCTAAAAATTTTTTTTCCATCTGAAAAAGCAGGGGATACACGCATTTCTTCTAGCTTTTATTTCCTATTAAGCTAATTCTTTCTCTACAGCAAAACAGATACGATCCCCCACCCCCTGATTGGTGGCCAATGTCTTGACTGTTTCACAGCTTTTTATCAGCATTTGTTCTCTTATCAAGGGGGAAACATATAATGGAAAGACCAGATTATGAAGCAAACCCACCTTGGGCATCTACTAGTAGCCTGACTGGGGCCGGTTACTTAGCATCCTTGACTGGCACTTTTCTCATCTGTAAAGTGAAGGTAACATCAATCCTGAAGAAAGGATGCAAGGACTTTGTAAGTCCAAGTATCCCAAAGGCCAAGTAGGTTATCTGACACAGAGTAGATTTTCGATAAATGCAGATTATCCTTATCACTATCTGAAGCCTGAAAGTATTTCTTTGCAGCAAACTCATAGAAAAGCACATGTTGACTACATTAACCATACTCCAGTGATGCAAATAACTTGCTTCTTTCTTCATTTTTATTGCACCGTCAAGTTCTATAAAGCAGCAACTCACCTCGATGTTCAATGTTGCTAGATAATGACGACTCATTTCAAACTCCAACAAGCACATAGGCTTCATTTTCCACAAAGTGGTGGTCCCTTGTAAAGTGACTCTGAAGTCTTTGAGAGGAAAGAAGTTCAGGATTCTGAGTACAGATGGTGACTATGAGGAAGCCTGCAGAAGGGTCAGTTCCAAGCCCTGGGACCATCAGTGACATCCTTTATAAACTATGGACAAGTGGTTTGTGTGACTCACTGGTGGCTGCAACGTGATGTCCAGCCAAATGCACATCTATCCCTAAGAAATCACTGAACTTGGCAATCATGTTTCATAACCTATGGTTCCAGAGGTGGTAGACAGAAAGAGGTGCAACCTGAATAGAACTTTTATGAACTTTCTGGTCCAGCGTTTCCTAGGCTGAGCAAATACTAGTGTGTGTGTGTGTGTGTGTGTGTGTGTGTATGCACACGCATATGTGTAGGGACTCGGGGAAACTGGAACTAACTGAAACTAACTGAGGAGAAGGGAAGACGAGAAAGACAGGAGGGAGGAAGGGGAGCAGGGAAGGGAACAGCAGGGAGTCTCATCACTGTCTCCATTCACCTTCCTCTTAACCAAGTATCCCCATCACGAATATGTGCTACTTTTCTAACTGTGTATTTCCAGAAAGTTGTACTGTCAGGTTCAATAAAGCAGAGAATTCTCTAATTTTCAATGCTGATAGCTAATGATGACTCATTTCAAACTCCAACAAATATGTAAGCTTCATTCTCCACATAAGCAGTGGGACCTTTTACAGCTAACTTGCTAAATGAATATTTCTGCATATTTCCAGAAAGTTGCACAGATTCATATTATTGTTATTCTGTACTATAGGAAATAGCATAATTTCTTCCTAGAGGGAAGGAGATATATTTGAAGCCTGTTCTTTCATAAGTATATTTATTTGCACAGTAGATTTCTTTCCAAGTCACTGAGTCATATCTTCCCAGACACAAAACTGAAACCTCCTTTTCTTTTTATCAGGAGATTGACATTCTCATATAACATTTCATAATAAAGTGTTCAAAGGTCACATTTAAAATATATGAAATAAAGTCATTGAGATCTGGAGGTATTACAAGCCTCAAGTTAACAGGCTGGCTTAATAAAGAACCACATTCTGGGCTTTAGTCTAGCCCAGAATGAAGCCCCTCTCTCACTTTTTATATGCTTGACTTCCAGTATTTTCGGGTGTTGCCCAGGGAAGCATCTTTAACCAGATTACTCCAAAACTAGTATTTTCCCACTTAAATAAAAATGTGCTGTGTGGAATAAAAAGCCTCACATTTAAAATAGGATGATTTTAGGGGTGCCTGGGTGGCTCAGATGGTTAAGTGTCTGCCTTCAGCTCAGGTCATGATCCCAGGGCCCTGGGATCAAGCCCCACATCAGGCTCCTGGCTCAGCGGGGAGCCTGCTTCTCCCTCTCGCTCTGCCTCTCCCCCTGCTCATGTTCTCTCTCTCTCTCTCTCTGTATCTCTGTGTCTCAAATGAACAAATAAAATCTTTAAAAAAATAAATAAAATAAAATAGGATGACTTTATATCTGTTGTAGCCACCTTTTATACTACTATGGGTTTGGCACAGTGCTGAAAATTCCAATAACTTCCTGAAAGACTAACATCCTTCTGCTTGGCACTTACTGTTACTTCTCCAATGTTTGTGAAACCACTCTTATCTCATCTCAGGGAATTTTCTTCAGGGAAACTAAATTTATGTTTCTATTATCCCTGAACATGTGCAAAATTTTGTAAAACAAAAATGTAAAGCGTTGCAGGACTGGTGAGCAGCACTGAAGTTCTGTCCTCCAAATGAAGACGTTGTGTAACAATAAGAGAAAAGCTATGGCTTCCCAGTTAAATATTACCCTCAGCTAAGCACCAACAACTTTCATTATCAGAAGGCACAAAAATAAGTCCTTCCCTACTTCTTCCCACCCACACCCCCTGGAAGATTCCAAGGAGTCATAACCCAGATGTCACTGTGGCTTTCCCAGACTCTTAGGAATTGTATTAGAATAGGTTAAACTCTCTGTAGAAGCATAAAGCCCAGAAATCTGTGATTTCCTGAAACTCTTAAATTCTTAGGGCCACCTTTTCACTGGTTCTCTTGCTAGACAGATGTGAAATTCAGCTTCTTCCTCAACACACACACACACACACACACACACACACACACACACATACCCCTCATTATACAAAACCAATATTCTTGAAGGTTGAAGGATCATGAGAAAAGGACATGTATTCAACATATTTCAAATGACATAGCATCCCATTGTTCATGTGGCTGTCCTTAGACATTCTTTCGGCCTTCCTCTGTCCACAATCTCCATCAAGGAGGTTCCTCACTGACCCTTCCTCTAGGCTGCCTCTCCTCATCCCCTGTACTTCCTGGACCACCCTCTGAATTCTCCCCCCAGCTCCTCCTGCGGGGGGGAAGGGCAGTTCCCCCCCAATCCAGGTCCCTCTCCCGAAGGCTCTGGGGTGCTGGACAGACAACAGCGCCACAGGGTTACAAGGACCCACTCCCTTAGAAAGACAAAGTGGTGGCACACATCCTTTTCCCAATACACAGCATACATTTTCCCTAAATTTTGTGTCTTTTTAAAAATCAAAAAAAAAAATTTTTACATCTTTTTCACTTTTTGCCAGAGATCATCAAATACATTTGAAGCTTATAAGGCTTTAGTCTCATGGTTTATTGACATAACAAATAAACTTATTTGCTCCCCCGATGGAAATTTTATAGAGGGGTACATTCTCTTTCACAATTTGACTGATAGTTAAATTGCCTGCAGTAAGACTGATAGTAATTTTCTATTCTTTATACGTCCTGATTGTGTTGCCATGAAGCTTTCTTGGGTCTTGATGAATAAATGCAGAGTCTCGTGTGGCTTTGGGAAGCTTAGAAAAACAGACTCTTCCACAGTTGCAGGGTAAGGAGCTGCCATTAATCAATGCCAGACTCTGTACTAGGTATTTACATCATTACGTTATTAAAGTCAGCTTGTAGCTGGTTTTGAGAAATGCTCTAAATATATATGTTTAATAACTATCTCAGGATATACTAGCAGTACCATTTTTAGTATCAAGTAGCTTTTTTTAAAAAAAAATTAAGTGACCCCATTTAATAGTTATTTTTTCTTTCATACTAAAAATCATCCTTTTTGTAACTTTTTAAATATCAAGACTAAATTTTAATGTCACCCACTTTCATGGACCCCTGCTAATTGGGAAAAAGTGACCAAAGCCTATTATGCCTTCAGGAACATTTTCAAATTAATGTGCATTTTGTTAATCACAATGGTACTTATCTTAGCTACCTGGTCTCTGTAGATTGGATCGTCAGGAGAAGCCTCTCTGAGCTGAGACATGGAGAGACTGTCATGGGAAGATCAGAGGAATAGCAAGTGTCAAGGTCTTGAGGTAAGAACACACAGGGGATGTTGAAAGGAGAGAAGAGGCCAGATGGACTGGCATACTGAGTGAGGGCCAGTATTCAAGAGGCTGGCAGGGACCAGACGCCACAGGGCTTTGAAGTCAAGGCAAGAAGGCCGACCTTGACAATAAGTACAATGGGAAGTCATGAAGGGATGGAAGCAGGGGAGTAGTACTGATGTCATTTCAGTCTTTACTAAATTGCTCTGTCTGCTGCGAGGAGAAAGACTGGAGGGGGCCAGGGAGCAAGCAGAAAACCCATAGGGAGGCTCCTGCCCTAGTCTAGGTGAGAAATGATGGGGGTTGGCCCATAAGAGCAGATGAAGATGGAGAAGGGCAGAATGGGGATATATGCCAGCCAAATATATACCATACCACACCAGTACCAAATCAAATTGCACCACAATGATGCTCACACATGGCAGCAATGAGATCCATTTGATGTCATTGGTTATTTGTATGGAAACATAGGCTCCTTTCAATAGTGCCAGGTCCCTTCTTGAGAACCACTGCTTTAAAATATTGCAGGCGGCATGGTGGGAGACACATTTGCACCTTTACATCAGCAGGAGAACTTTCACAAGTATCGCATGAACTATTTTCATCTGCAGAATATTGGAGGTAATTCTTTCACATCAGTGCCTGATGAGGCTTAATTAGTTAATGCTTACAGGGTGGTTAAAAATGAAAAATGAAAAATATTTAAATGTCAACTATGACTCTGCTTAATTGTATTGTAAGCACTTAACTCGGAAGCTTGCTGAGAATTCCTCTTTGAACCAACGGCTATTCTCAAGGGACGGTAAGAAGGCAGGAGCAACCCTTTCTAACTGCAATCAAAAGTCCATCTATCACTTCACATTCTTTTCCAGAAAGGATGTAGGAATCAAGTCCCATGGAGAGGTTCTTCATTATCTTCTAGAAAACCATGTCAGAGGGTCATTTTTATGAGAAGGCGATGCCCAGAAATACCACACTATTCAGTATTATTAGAGAATAAACGTTTCCAGAAACTGTCTACCTTGACGCACCAAATCCTTTTTATTTTAACTAATTCTGATGTGTATCTCTCTTAAAGGTCAGGCACACTTCCCTACATGTAAGGAGGTATATTCCATATGACTTAATCTTTTTTTCCACATTTCAGGTTCACGATTCCAACAATGAGTACTGTGTCGTGCTGTGAGCAAGTGATACCTATAGGAGCTGTCATTCCTGAGTCACCACTACCACTAACTGGTCTGCCCCTGTGGCATTTTTGGTGTATTTTCCATCTTTTATGGTCAAGCCATCCATTGTCCCTTACTATAACTGTCATGTTTGCTCCAATGATTCCTCATGTGGTGTTTTTAATCTGCTGCAAGCACAGAATTATGTGTGAAATAACAAGGGAAGGGGTTTAATGGGAGGAGATGAGGCTGCTCCGTTTTGAGTTTTATGTCTGCTGGGACCATGCGGAAGACTATAGAACACTGGCATTACTTTATAAATGGAAAAGCAAACTGAGAAGGGATTTATCATTACCACTCACTCTTGCTGTTCAGTTTCCTGAGGCAACTGCAAAAATGTACTGTAGACTTACTGGCTGAGAACAACACAGATGTATTATCCTACAGTTCTGGAGATGAGAAGTCCGAGTGGGGCTTCCTAGGTTTGGGTCAAGGCATCAACAGGGCTCTTTCCTCCTGGAGGCTCTAGAGGATTGTGTGCTACCTTGCCTTTTCCAGCTTCTAGAAGATGCCACTTTCCTGGGCTTATAGTTTCTTTCCATTTTTAAAGTCAGCAGCAAAGAGGGACACCTTGGTGGCTCAGTCGGTTGAGCATTCGACTCTTGGTTTCCGCTCAGGTTGTGATCTCAGGGTCGGGTGATGAAGCCAAGCCCCACATCAGGCTCTGCGCTCAACCAGGAGTCTGCTTAAGACTCCTTCTCCCTTGCCCTCTGTCCTTCCTACCCTGCACTCTGCGTATGCATGCTCTCTCTCTCTAAAATAAATAAGTATATCTTTGGGCATCTGGGTGGCTCAGCTTGTTGAGCGTGGGACTCTTGAGTCCAGCTCAGGTCATGATCTTAAAGTTGTGAGATCGAGTCCCATGTCAGGCTCTGTGCTCAGTGGGGAGTCTGCTTGAGATTCTTTCCCTCTCCCTCTGCCCCTCCCCCTTAAAATAAATAAATCTTTAAAAAAATAAAGTCAGCAGCAAAGCATCTTCAAATCCCTCTCTGACTCCCCCACTTTGCTTTTGTCATCACCTCTCCTTCTCTGACCCTTTTTAAGGACCCTTGTGATGGCATCAGGTGCTTTCAGATAACCCAGGAGAGTGTGCCCATCCCAACGTCCCTAACTACGCCTGCCTTGTAAGGTAACATCATCGCAAGTTCCGGAGGGGATTAAGACATGGACATCTTTGGTGGGCCGTTATTCTGTCTACCGTACTTGCCAAACATGAGCCTCTTTAGTATTGTGTTGGACATGGAAACAGGTAGCTGTTTATCATTTTTTAAATTACCAATTTTCTGAAAGCCTCAAAGGATCTAACAATCTAAACCATTTAAAGAAACTGGACGGTTTATTTCCTTTCTATGTAAGTCAAGATGTAGGAATTCAACTATACCAGCCGTCAGGGCTAGAGATTCACCTTCCCTTCCTGTCAGGGATAAGAATTCGCCTAAACTTCTGGTGCACCATAGGGACTCAGAGGACTCTCTTACCTTTATTACATCCTTAGACGTCCAATCAGGGAGGCTCGTCTACACCCAGGTGACCACCGTGCTGTTTGGAGTGGTTCCCAGAAGCAAACCCTTGACTACATTACAGGAAGAATTAGGTGCTGGACACATGCTCCTTCCTTCAGATGATTGGCTGGCTAGAAGCACCTATCTCTTGTATTCAAAATATATCTGGCTCCTTGTTATACCTACATGTGGTTTAGAGATAGAATATGTACACCTGTGTTAATCTGTGTTAAATGAATAATGAGATTCTTATAAAAGTTAGATAATTAAATGAAGAAATGTTTGTATTTACTCTGAAAGAGGACAAAAGTTCAGCTACACAAATCTGGAAATACACTTTCATTTATTCACACATTCGTGTGTTGAGAAATCGAGATAAACAAGAGAGATGAAATCTCTGTCCTTAGTGGGTTTATATTCTCATTTGGAGAGGCAGATTCAAATAATCAAAACAAAAAATAAATTAATGTGATTGGAGATTGTCATTAGGACCATCAAATAAACTGGGCTGGGATGGCCAACTAGTTGAACTTCAGGGAAATCCTCTCTGAGGCAGGACAGTTACTCTGAGCTCTGAACAATCAGGTGGCAACCATGTGAAGACTGCTATAGGCAGAGGGAACAATACAAAGACCTCCAAGGTAGAAAAGAGCCAAGCAAGTGGAAAGATTAAAAGGTCAGTTTGGCTGGAGCATAGTGTGTGATGGGGTAAGGTTTAGGGGCAACGGGACCCAGATCACATAGGGCCTGTTGGTTTCAGTTTTATTTGATGATGACCAGGAAGCCATTAACGTTTCAGGCAGACAAATGATGTGAAGGATGATGTGAAGAATGACATTTTCTAAGACCGTTGTATGGAGATTAGATCGATAAGAACAAGAATGGAAGCAGGAAGACCACTTAGGTAACCAGCACAGACCCCAAGGCAAGACGGTGGTGCCCAGGGAGATGAACCAAAGGGGATAATATATGGCAAGGTCATGTTCTGAAGGTGGAATTGACAGGAAATGCCCATGGATGAGATGTGGTGAGGAGGAAAAGCAAGGAGTTCAGAATGATTTCTCCCTCCTTTTGGCTTATTAACTGGATGGATGGTAGTGACATTTATCAAGAAGAGGAAAAGCAGAGGGAAAACAGGTTTGTGAGGGAAAATTAAGAATTCCCCTTTGGATATTTATTATTCACAAGCCTGCTAGACACACAAGTTGAAATGTCAAGTAGGCTGCGGGATGGAGAGTCTTTAGCACCAGAGGAAACCAAGCACAAAACTATGTTTGCTGTAGCCCTGTCTCCTAGGACAGGATTCCTCCTTCCCCAGGCACCACTCTTGGCCCTTAGAAGTTTCTAACTGAGTTATCCCCCTTTTTGGGGTGACCCAGGTTTGCTACTTGATGACAAAATATCCCCGAGTGGTTAAGAATCTGATTCTTAGAACTTAGAGTCTGCAGTGGTCACCAGAATTAATGGAACATCCAAAGCGATAACTGGGTACTTACATACAAGGCATAACGAAACCAACCACCAAGTGTGTAGCACACAGAAGGTACATAGAGCCTTGGTGAATGAATGATTTCCTGTAATGTCTTTGTTTTTTATTGGGGTTAGCAAATATGAGTCTAATTTTCCCTCAGATAAAACAAAAAGTTATTTATGGGTCTGCACACTAGACCTCTGCTTCTCAGACCCTCATGAATTGGAATGACTCTATGAATCATTGGGGGTCTTGTTAATAACAAGGCAAATTCTGATTCAATCAGTCGGGGCAGTGCTTGAGATTCTGCATTTCTAACAAGTTCCCAGGTGTTGCCGAAGCGGTGGGCTCTCAAATCACACTCTGATGAGCAAGGGAATACACTCAATCTCTCTCCTTCTATTCATCAGCTTTTCCTGAGATGGTCATGATTAGATGGGCAAGACCTCCATAGCCAAGTGTGACCATGGGCGCCATTGTCTCCTATGGGCTCTACACCAATTATTTTTTATTTTTATCATTTGACTCCCAACATTTATTGCCGTACGTTGTTATTATCATTCCTCGCTGGCTTATTTTCCAAACAAAACTAAAAGTGCATAGAGAGCAAGGACAAAGCTCTGCAATTTTTTATTACTAACCCCAAAACTCCATTTTCATACCTACACAAGGTAATGGCCCAAGCAACATTGGTTGACTGATTAATGGATTTCCCCAGTAGGGATGGACCCATTAGCATTAGCGAGACTCATATAGAAATAGCAATATGGCATTTTCTGTGAAGCTTAAAACTGAAATCAGATAGATTTATAGTTATACTTACATGTAATAAAGAGACAGAATGTGTATGTCTGTGTTAATAATCTGGGTTAATTGCATAACAAGATTCTTCTAAAAGTTGGATAACTGAATAAAGAAGTATTTCAGAGCACCTGGACCCTCTAACTGCTTCTCAATTACAAACGGATTACATAAAACTGTACATCCATATTGAAAACAAATTGAACAATAATCATGAATATTATCCAAAATAATAAAGTAACAGTGAGTAGCTGCTTGAAGTGAATTATCAGGAACATTTTCATGATTATTCTTTAATTAATTGCTCCATAATCTGAAATCTTCTCTGCCTCTCAGTATGCATGGCAGCATAATATTGTACTTCCTTCCCCAGAACTCACTAACAGCTGAACAGTTTGTTCGCTATACCATGGCAATGAAAAGAACATTTAGTTATGTGGGAAAATAATCTCTGTGTGGCTGCCACTTGGGATTCAGTATGAATTACATATTGCAATTAATATGAAGACCATTGTCTGAATGACCGCCGTCTCTCCAAGGGCCGTCACTTCCCCTTTGTGCTCCCTGGGCACAGGGTGCCTGGCGCAGCAAGACTGCTCCAGACCGATGAGGACAGCCAGCTCTGATCTCTGCCCGGCAGTGTATCTCAGAGATGCTGCTCCAAGGGGTGGCCCGGTCCCAGGAACAGCTGAGAGGAAGTATAACCACAGATGACTTTTCTTTTCATTTTTCAGAAGTGTCAATTACCCAGTCAATCATTCTTTAATAAACACTTTCAAAGCATCTATTCTAGGTTAAGCACAGTGCTCGGCTCTAGATAGAGCTATGAGAACAGACGCTCCCTCTTTACGAGCTCATAATCCACTAAAATGTAGCTCTGAGAGGTCTGGAGCTTTATCCGCCTTGCTCATGCTGCAGTCCCCAAATTCAGGAGGGTGCTTGGTTTATAATAGGTCTTCAAAAAATATTTCTCAAGTGAATGGAGGGATGAAGGGATGGGTTTAGTGGGGAGCCGAGATACATAAATGATTACCTTCTGGTTCATAGAGTACTTTGCATAAAATTATACCAAAGCTACAATTCGTGGAGCTTCCCCTAAGCCACGTGCCAGGTACTGTCCTATCAATTCCGCACATGACCTATTTTAATACTTACAATCACCTCTGTGTAGCTGTGATCATCACACCCCTGCACATGCGAGGAGCCAGTGTGAAGAGTAGCCATGCGCTGTGCCCCTGAGCTCACACCGTTAGTGAAAAAGAAAGAACTCAGATTTAGGTCTGCTGACTCTGGAACTCTTAACTGCTACACTATATTGCTCTCTCTCCCAACTCTAGACAGCCAAGCGCTTCCAAATTGTGGGTCCAAATTTAAAAAGGAAAAAAGGAAAAGTGTGAGTAATTTTCTGCCATGGGAATGCTCAATGTGATAGCAAAAGCAATCTCTATCCTGTAGTAAGATTGCTCTGCTTCCCTCAGGGTTTTCTTACAGTCTGAGCTCAAGGAAGAAGCAGGGAGAAGACCCGAGCTGACTCATCCCCTGGCTGGACGAGTCAAGATGACAGAGCTTGCCTCCAAGAGAGTTCCAATTTTCATTAGCAGGCAGAAGTCAGGTGGGACTCCTTCTTTAGGACAATCTACTGCAGAAAACTTTACCTTCAGCAGTTTCTAATACAGAGAAGCTGCTATTGACAGCACAATTGGAGGGTGAGGGCAAAAAAAAGGTCAAGATTTTTTAAAAAGTGACTTTTTTTCCATGTACTAATTTCTAGATAATATTGCAACATACAATTCTATGTTAAATGACAGAGGAAACAAGCATATATACCACATATATTTGAAATCAGTCACAGACTTGCAAATTCCGAAGATTTCCTCTTCAGATTACTTACCCACCTTGGAAGCCGGGAGCTGATTGTAGCTGCGGATGTGCTGTGGAGGGAAGGTGTGTGGACAGCAGAAGCTGGGGACAGTCAGAGAACCCCCAAAGTCCAGAGCTCTCAGGAGGGCAGAGAGACAAAAACTTAGGTGGAATGACATCCAAAGCAACTGTCATCCCCCTTAAAATGTGCTGGGTCTGACTCTCAGACACTTTCAAATCCCTTTCCTCTATACTCCCTGCAAAATTCTCAGGCATTGGCTGCATTCTGTTGGACTCCACAGCTTCCTGGCCTTCAGTGAAACATGAGCCCTGAGGAGCGTGGGAGCAGGAGGGGTATTTAACGAAAGCAGTTTAGAGCAGTGATTCTCAGAGTCAGCCCGGATCAACAGCACCTGTGAGACCAGGGGTCTGCAATTTTTTTTTTCTGTAAAGGGCCAGAGAGTAAATATTGTTAAGCTTTGTGGCCAAGAGGCAAAAGCGAGGATATTATGTGGGTACTTACATAACAAGAGAGGAAATCAACATTCCACAGTTTTATTGATGAAAATCAAAGTATAATGAGAATAATTTTTTGTAATACAGATCTGCTAATGAGAAGAATGTAATTCTCTTTGTGGGGGAGACATTTTACTTCCTTGGGGTTCAAAGCAAGTGTTCCCTATCATAGATTCAAGGGTTTCTCTGTAAGAACCATTACCGGCTTGCTGAGCTTACAAACACAGGTTGCGGCTCGGATCTAGCTCTTGGACTAGCCCTAAGAACTTGTTAAAAATGCAAATCATAAGGCTCGACTCCATACCTACTGGATTAGAAAACCTGGGGGTGGGGCCGATTACCTGTGTGATAACCAGCCCTCCAAGTGATTCGGATGCACCCAAACATTTGAGAACTACTGGTTTAAACTACAAGTAGAAGGGTCAGTTAGCCCCACCCACCCTGCTGTTACCATGGTAGCGGCCATTTCCCAGTCCTAGACTTCAGCCCTACCTTCCTACTGATATTATTTTAATGAGTTTGGGTGTGTAGTTTTATTTCAAAAAAAACCTTCTCGGTCTTAGGCAACTCATTTTAGAAACATGGCACACCCATGCCTGCTCTGAGATTTCTGAGCAGAGGAGCAGGACTCCTCTGGGAAGAGGCTCAAAGCCAGTGAATAGAAACCACTTCTAACCAATGTGCCAGAAGGATAAACCCTCAAACACTTTGTTTTCCATAGAGATCTGTAATGGAAGTTTTTCCATGACTTCCAATGACTTCATCTTTTCAATTGCTGCTTCAGAACTAGCTTGGGCCGGGGCACCTGGGTGGCTCAGTCATTAAGCGTCTGCCTTCGGCTCAGGTCATGATTCCCGGGGTCCTGGGATCGAGCCCCGCATCGGGCTCCCCGCTTAGCGGGAAGCCTGCTTCTCCCTCTGCCTCTCCCCCTGCTTGTGATCCCTCTCTCGCTGTGTCTCTCTCTGTCAAATAAATAGATAAAATCTTTGAAAAAAAAAAAAAAAAGAACTAACTTGGGCCAGTGAAAAATAAATGGAGTAACAGTATAGATGCTGTTTCTTGATTGAATTGGTAGTCTCAGTGTTATAACCATTTCACACAATCCAAAATAATATCTTTGTAGCAAAGTCAGAGGGAAGAATTACAGAGACTGTCCCCTGGGTTAATTCTCACTCTGACTTATCTTCTCTAATAAACTGCCTCAGTTTCTCCATGCGTACAATGGACTTGATCAAACTGCAGTGACAGGATTGTCTTGAAAATAAATGGATTTGTGAAGGTCTCTGGAGTTGACAAATGCTGAGAATTATTATCAGATATTATTATCCTAACAAACTGACAAGATGATGTTTACGCTGACAAAGAGTACAGAGAACCTATTATTCCTGCAGTATCTCTCCTGTGGCAAAACAGACCGCTTCATTGTCCATCTGGCACTTTTGAGGCATTGGGAAATTTCTGCTAGAAATTCAAATAGCTCTTTAGACCCATTGGACAGGATACCTCCGCAGACATTTTAAATAAGTTCCCCACTGGCCTGATCCTAC
The DNA here is from genome assembly GCF_004348235.1 of Phoca vitulina. Lineage (NCBI taxonomy): Eukaryota > Metazoa > Chordata > Mammalia > Carnivora > Phocidae > Phoca > Phoca vitulina. The sequence goes on along the minus strand of NW_022589727.1, from coordinate 26,382,882 downwards.
CTTCATCCAGTATCTGAAGTTCAGATCAGTGGAGTCACTTTGGGGTTAGACATCAAAAGAAGAGGAAGGGATATTGTCTCCGGAAGGGCTTTTGATAAGTCTTCTAGAAGCGGCTTCCAGATATTTCCCATTAATTGATCAAATTAAGTGGATGACTAGGAAGTCATAAAGAGCCAGACCCAAGTGGACAAGAGGTGGGATTTTAAGTTTCCTGTTTTACAATTATGGGGGTAAAGCCAGGAAGGCTGTAGATGTTTGAGGGGAACCCTGTGTTCTCCTACTTTTAAACGTTTGCCTGGGACAAGCAAGGAACTCAATTCTGAGGGAGCTAAGCATCCTGTTCCTTGTCAGGAATCCTACTTACTCGGGCTGAGCTTCAGTTCAGTAGATGCAAAGGAAAGACACATACACCCAACGATGCACGCAGCTATGTTGGTGGATGGATTGAAGGCACGTTTAAAAGAAGATAGAAATGAAGGAGGTGAGGGAGAGTTTAGAAGATATATCCCTAGGCAAATATGTTGCTCAGCATCTACTTTAAAAATCTAAGACCTAAGGGGACAATTTGTTTTAACTAGCACTGAAATGAAGAAGGAAATAACAAGAAAAAACATTACTGATTAGAAGAAAGCAAACCTTGTGAAGAACTCCATAGAATCAAGAGAACTATATAATATTTAAAAAAATAAAGATAAAATGTGTACAGGGGTGAATCCCCAACTGTCTCAAAAACTTTTACCTTGATAGATGATACTGTCAATTTTTATTCCTAATCCCCACTTCATGCTGTGCTGGTACTTAGATTATTTGTACAGTGATGTATATTTTTCCCTTCTAGTCTTTTGTTATGAAGCCAGGAATTTTAAAAGGCAAAATACTTCAGTTTATTTCCATAAATAATCCAGGTGGCTTTTAGATGTTAACCCGTTGAGGCCAGTTCCATCAGGTGCTAAGTGGTCCTTGAGAACATCCTAGCCCTGAGCCTCAGGTAAACAAAGCGGTGACCGGTGACCCGTACGTCATGATCTTGTCTTATTTTGCTTCTTAACATGATTTCAAGTAAGGATAGAGGCACTGGTTAGAACTTACTTCTAGAAAAATGCTTTTGCTAGAACTTACTTCTTTTCTAGAAGTTCTAGGCACAGGATAAGTAAGCTTTGCCTCCTCCCCAGCTTCAGAATCCTAAAATGACTTTGGCTGAACTGCAAAATTCCCTGTGCCTCCATTTCTTCTTCTTTTCTTTTCTTTCTTTTTTTTGGGGGGAGGGTGGGGAAGGGGTGGTTAAAAACCTTTTTATTTTGAAATAATTACAAATGCACAGGAAGTTGCAAAACAATGTATCGACAGCAGATCCCATGAGTGCTGCCCCCATTCCCCCATTGTTAAAACCTGCATCACTATATTACGATATCAAAACCAGGAAACTAACATTGGTACAATGTACAGAGCTTACTCAGTTTACCAGTTCTATATACACTTGTGTGTGTGTGTGTGTTTCTATACGCAATTTCATCACATGTGTAGCTTCACGGAACCACCACTACAATCAACATGCTTCACTCCACCATCACCAGAAAGTTCCTTTGTGCAACTGCTCTGTGGCCACACCCACCCCTCTGCACACCATCTCTGACCCCTGGAAATCACGAATCTTTTCTCCATTTCTATAATCATGTCCATTCTTCATTCGTAAATGGGCTTGGCATCTCCTATCATCATTTGTTCAAGAATTCTTTCACAAGGGCTGTTCTTATTAATATTTTCCTTTTTACTGTAATTACAAGAAGTATCCATGGTCACTTTGGAAATGATTGACAAAAAATAAAAATACACAAAAAGAAAAGAAATGAAAAAAAATTACTCCTGGAATCCCATCACCCAAGAGATAAGAGTCTGCAATTTTGACCTGTTTTTCCACACTCTCCTCGATTCTGGGCTCCATAAAATGGAAAACTAAAGTTCTCAGAAGTCAGGGCTTATCTGAGGCAACCTTGTTAATGTAGAATTTCCTTTCCATTTCGTATGAGTTAAGGAATGCATATGGATGCACGTTACAAAACACCCAACCAATAATGGCTTAATCATATCAGGGGTTTTTGTTTCTCACATACAAGAAATCGGCAGGGCAGGAATGAGGCATTGGCTCAGAGATGCACCAAGGACTCAGGCTTTTCTTTGTGTTCTACTGCCCTGAGCAAGTTGGATATCATCCCTAGGCTTGTAGGTGCTTTTTCATCAATAACGTTAAAAGTTTTCTCATGAACCATCCTTTGTAGACTTCTGCTTAAATCATGTAGGCCAGAACTGGGCCACACAGCCGCACGGAGCTGCAAAGCCGGATGCGATGCCTATCTGTTTTCCCGGCCTCTAGAAAAAACAGCAAGGAGAGGGAGGTTAGCAACAACTTCTAGGTAGCCAAACAGCAGTATCTATCACATATTATCAAATTCCAAAATCATTTGTATTTGAACTTTAAAAACATGGTTACGTGGACTTGGAACAATTCTGTTTTCTGCTGTTTTCACTTACTATATCATGAATATTTCATGTCAAAATCTGATGCAGTTACTGTACAGCAGGGATCAGCAATCTATGCCATTCCAGGGTAAAGCCATCCCACTCACTGCCTAGTTTTACAAGCAAAGTCTCACTGAAGTACAGCTACACTCATTTGTTCCCATACTGCCAGTGGCTGCTTGCACAGAAAAAGTTTGCTAACCCTAACTCGACAGCATCTTTACTGGGTGCTGATTTTCAGTACAGTGGATGAAGAGCCCCTGAATTATTGAACCAATTCTCTACTTTTCAATACTGACGTTAGTTTCCACCATTACAAAGAAAAGAGCGATGAACACCCATGCACAAAATTTTGCAAATATCTTTATTTTTTTAAAAAGATTTTATTTATTTTGTCAGAGAGAGAGAGAACACAAGCAGGGGGAACCGCAGGCAGAGGGAGAAGCAGGGTCCCCGCTGAGCAGGGAGCCCAATGTGGGGCTCGATCCCAGGACCCTGAGATCATGACCTGAGCTCAAGGCAGAGGCTTAACCGACTGAGCCACTCAGACGTCCCTAAATATCGCTATTTTTATAGGAAGAGAGAAAGTATAGTGTAATAGTTAACAGCATATTCTCTGAGGCTTGACCACTGTGTTCAAATCCTGGCTTCAGCAATCATTACCTGCGTGACCTTGAGTAAATGACTTAACCTTTATGAACTTCAGTTTTCTGAACCGCAAAACCTACCTCAGAACTGTTGTGAGGATTATATGAGTTAATACCTGCATGGTGCTTAGAAAAATGCCTGGCATAAACTAAGTGCTACGTTTATTAGCTATTGTTCTTGATGTTAATTTTTTGTCATCATTATCATTAGCAGTAGGTTAAATCCCAATGGTGGAATTGCTCAAAGAGTAGACACATTTTAAAACTTACATTAGATTGCAAATATGTTTTCCTATTTCTGAGCAACAGTGAATGTTATGTTTTAGAAAAGAGGGTTTTTTTCTTTTTTGCCATATTAGGAGGTGAAAAATTGTATCAAAATGCAATTGTTGTTCATAAGTCTGTTTTTTTCATTATTGGTGAAATTTGTCAATTTTTGCCTATTCACCATTTGGATTTCTTATCTTATGAATTGCCTTGTTTTTTTCCTTTTATCCATTATTTCTAATTAAGATCTTTTTTTTTTAGGTATTGGAAACATTTTTATATATTAAGGATATTAACTTTTTGGTGCCTACATTGAAAAATTATTCCTTGTTTTGTCTTTATTTTTTAATTTTCTTTTTGATATTAACTAAAATATTAAATTTTATGAGTGCAAACTATCAATTTTTTTCTTTATGATTTTGGTCTTTGATTTCTGATTGGAAAGATTCTTACTATCCTGGGATCAGATATATATTCACTCACATTTTCTTTAATTTTTTAACAGTCTAATTTTTTTACCTTTAAATCTTTAATCCACCTGGAATTCATTCTGGAATGTAGTGAAAAGCAAGAACCTAACTTTTTTTTTGAACTGAATAGCGAACTTCATAGGATTTGTTAAAAATCTTGACCTGCTGACCAGAAGTATCACCATGGACATATAAAAAATCTCTTTCATTGCTTTACCCATCTATGTGCATGTATATATTTAATTTATCTATTCTCTTTTAATTATTAGAACTTTAATAATTTACTCATTATTATGACTTTATAATACATTTGGGTCTGCATAGCTATTTTTTCTTTACCAATTTTTTAACTTTTTATTTTTAAATAGTTATAGATACATTAAGTTGCAAAGAGGTTAAGTTAAGTTACAGAGAATTTCCATGTACCAGTGTTTCCTAGTGGTTGCATCTTACATGACTATAGTACAAGATCAAAACCAGGAAACTGACATTGGTATAACATGTGTATGTAATTCTGTGCCATTTTATCACATGTGTAGATGTCTATAACCACCATGGATGTGCAGATTCCTGTAATCAACCGCTGCCATCAAGTTGAAAAACTATTCTATCACCACAAAGATCTCCCTTGTTCTACTACTTTCTAGTTACCCCCAGCTCCCTTCTTCCCCACCTGCCTGACCCCTGACCAACATCTCTAGCTTCTGAAAACCAGTAATCTGTTCTCCATTTCTACAATTTTGGCATTTAGAAAATGTTATAGAAATGGAATTATACGATATGAACCCTTTCAGACTGGCTTTTTTCATTCAGCCCAATGCACTTGAGAGTCATTCAAGTTGTTGCATCTATCAATAGTTTGTTCTTTTTTTATTGTTGAGTTGGCTTCCATGATAGGGAGGTAGCGGAACTTAACTATTTATTAGTTAACTACTTATTGAGGGACATTTTGGTTGTTTCCAAATTTTGGCCTTACATGTAAAAGTTGCTATAAACAGTTGTGTACAGGATTTTGTGTTAATATAAGTTTTTAGTTCTTCAGGATAATGCCCAGACATGTGAATGCTAGGTCATATAACAAGGGTATGTTAATTTTTCTTAAAAGCAGCTAAATTACTCTGAGTGATTATACCACTTACATACCCAGCTGCAATGCATGAGAGACCCTGTTTCTCCTCAACGTCATAGGCACTTGATATTGTGACTTTTTTTTTTTTAATTTCAGCTCTTTTAGGAGAAATGTAGTGGAAGCTCATCACAATCTTAATTTGCATTTTCCTAATGACTAGTGATGTTGAACATCTTTTCATAGGCTTATTTGTCATCCATACATACTCTTCAGCAAAATGTCTATTCATGTCTATTGCCCATTTTCTGATTGGATTGTTTGGGTTTTTTTAAACTGTTGAAAATGAAGGGTTCTTTATGTATCATAGACATGAGTCTTTTGTCAGGACATGTGATTTACAGATATTTTCTTCCAGCCTGTAGCTTATCTTTTTATCTTCTTAATGAGTCAGTTTTCCACAGAGCAAAAAAAAAAATTAATTTTGACAAGGTCAAGTTTATTGACTTTTTCTTATATGGATTGTGCGTGTGCAAGAACTCTTCACCATGTCCAAATCTGTCCCACGGAGTTTTCCCCTAAACATTTTATAATTTTACATTTTACTTTAAAATCTAATATATTTTAGGTTACATCTTATTTAAGGTGTGAAGTTCTGACCCAGGTTTATTTGTTTATTCTCAATACAAATATATAATTTTTAGTTTATTCAATTATTGTTATTATTCCTGTTGTGTATACCCTTTAATCCAGAAATTCCCTTTCTAAGACTTTTCCCAAGAGAAATGATTTTTGTCTTGTCACCACTTTTTGGTCAGAAGTGCTTTGGCTCCTCATACCTCCCTATTCTTACATAAATACTTTAGAGTGTTCTATGTTGCTTTATGGAGATATAATTTACATAACATATAATTCATCCCTTTTTGGTATACTATTTATTCAGTTTTTTTTTTTTTTGTAGTGTATTTACAGAGTTGTACAACCATCACCACAGTCTCATTTTAGAACATTTTTATCACCCCAAAAAGATAAAAAGATTGTGCCCTTTTATAATCACTCTTCAATCTCACCCCAGCCCCAGACAACCAGAGCTCTACTTTCTGGTTCTGTAGATTTATCTTCTCTAGACTTTTCATACAAATGGAGTGATAGATTCAAATATGTGATTTTTTGCACCTGGTTTCTTTCACTGAGTATAATGTTTTCAAGATTGTCCATGTTGTACCATGTCAGTTCTTCATTCCTTTTTTTAAAAGATTCATTTATGTATTGGGGGGAGGGGCAGATGCAGAGAGAGAGAGAGAGAATCTCAAGCAGACTCCCCGCTGACTGCAAAGCCTGAGGTGGGCTCCATCTCAAGACCCTGAGATCATGACCTAAGCCGAGACCAAGAGTTGGATGCTTAACTGACTGAGCCACCCAGGCATCCCTTTTCATTCCTTTTTTTGCTCGATAGTATTTCCTTGTATGGATGCACATTTTGGTTATCCATTCACAAGCTGATGGGCATTGAGTTGTTTCCACTTTTTAGCCATTATGAGTAATGCTGCTATAAATATTCATGTACAAGTTTTATGCAGAAATGTATTTTCAAGTCTCTTGGGTAAATCTCTAGAATAATGTCCATAGGGTAAAAAAGAGAACTCCAGTCAGATTTTTATTGGAATTGTATTAAGCTAAGGAAATAATTGACATCTTTGCAATACAAATCTTTGCAAATCTTTGTCATTACATCCATAAAAATGGTGTTACTACATTTATTCAAATGGTAGAACCTCCTTCCAATTCTTCCACTTATATAGGCTCCTTGATTAATGGGATGCTGTCTAATATTTCTAATTAATTTTTGTCCACAAATCCATTCACTGTCTTTACATGGAAGATGCATGACAGGTAATTGCCAGTCACTTTCTTTGGTGTTTGGGATGCAGCAGCGAACAGGATCAAGTAGCTGCTCTCATTGAGCTTACTTTCTAGACAAATGAAGGGACAATTGTCCAGCTGATAGAATGGTAGCTCAAGTTACCGTAATTAGTAAGCAAGACTGGGAAGTGGCCAGGGGCGGGGGGGGGGGGGAGGGGGGAGGGAAAGGGGGTTGGCGTGGTAGTTAGTGTTCCAGGCAGAGGCCAGGCCACCTTTCCAATGGAGAAGGCATTTGAGATGCAAATGACCCACAGTTTTTAGACTAGTCTGTGCCTGAGGTTTCCTCCTAAGCTGTCAGGCCTACAGTGCTGGGAAAAGGCCCCTGATGAAGAATAATGGATCAGTGCAGTCTTGCTGGTGGTAGGGCAGGAGGGGAGGATGGGTGAGCCACACTCTCAGAAATAAAATAACCTGTGACAAAACCAGTGGGACTTCCATTTACAATCTCATCAGTTTGTAAGATCCTGGAATCCCTGTAAATTCCTCGGGTGTATTATTTATATTTTGCTGGCTATTGGGCCATGTGATTGACAGCAAAACTCTAAAAAAATGCTGGTACATTTGTTTGGAGCGAGTGAGAAAGGTGATAGTCAGGAAGAAACATCCCCCTCTGAGCATGAGTTTGGGGACAGCAATATCCCAAGGAGGAGAGAAGAGGGATGATGGTGGCTACTTATAGAAGAAGGCAGATGGCATCCCTGAGCCCTGCTGAGCTGATGGCGAGGAAAGCCCAGAGAGGCTGTACAGACAAGGAAGGGTTTCCAGCAAAGGAAGAAGAGCTTCCCTCTAGAGGCACAGGGCTCACGATCCTTCTGCCTGAAAATCCCAGGAGAGTGGGGGTGGGAGAAGGACTCACCAGGAAAACCGCCAAGAGGATTTTGCAAACACCTAGTCCATGAACATTAACCTCATACAGAAATGCTGTGAGGAGAAAGTGTTAAATAATCTACAGAATCAACACTCGTGATACAACGCCTGAGATGGAAATGCAGAGGAGTGTTTGAATGCAACCTGAGTTTATTACCTGATTTACATCGAGAAATGTTTCATGTGAATGTTTCTTCAAAAAAGGATTCAAAGTGGGTTGAACTCTTGCTCTGTCTTAAAAGAATATCGGTCTCTAGGTACTTCTCCCTCTGAGAATAGTGAGGTTCTGAATACAAATAACCAGAGAAGAAATTCCCCTGGCGGTCCTGAACCTTCTGTGAGTTCACTAATGGTCAGGAGAAGGGAGTAAACAGTACCCTAGCTAGTGGTGAGACAAACAAAGCAAGTATTCTAGACGCCCATAAGGATAGAGACCAATAGCAAAAGATTTGCTTGGATAAAGAAAATGGGCTAGGGTGAAAAATACGAGGTTCAACGGGGGAAAAGTGCCAACTAATACCTCTGGGGTATTGTCCAGAGAAACAAGGTAGTTAATGAGCTAGGGAAACCTGAAAAGCAGCTTTGCTGAAAGAGGCCAGAACAGAGAGAGAGAATAAGAAAGCAGGTAGGTGTTTGCTGTGTGATCCTGAAGGTTAATACGTTAAGTGGCAAAAGCAAACAAAAACCAAAAACCAAAAAACAATCAAACAAAACCCCCCAAGACCCCAAAAAGGCCAAAGACAAAGATCTTTAGTTATCTAACCATCACAATAGCTAAGACCATCTTTTCAAAAGTATATTCTTGAAGAATACTGTTGTTCCATAACTAGGTCAAGTTGTCCCCTGGCTCAGGTAAATGACTGTGCTTTTTGTCCAATTTTTAGGATGTGATCACACAAGAGTTCCTACTTTTAAGGTTTTCTTCCATTAGCATTCCTTAAAATATTTACTGCTTACTATATTCCTATGTGGGAATCTATGTTAGATGATTGTGATTCAATCCCAAATCATAAATTTATTTTAAGTTCATTATCTCAAAATGTCCCCAAAAGAGCCCTGAGGTTTTCAAGTGTCCCACCTCCTGAAGGAGTTGGACGGTCACTCATCCAAGCGAGGGCAAATCCAGGGTGGTATAAAGCCAAACTCAGTAGCTTCTCTACGTTTCGGAACATCGGGATTTTTAGTGTGTTTTGTACAAACCGATGTTTTTAGGTTACACAGAGAAGTAGAAAGTGCAGCGGCCTCTACTGACATTACATAAAGGACCTGTCTCCAGCTTCCACAGCTTTAAGCAAGAATATGAGGGATTGGAAGACAGGGAGGAATCTCTAAAAGCCATCTAGTACTTTCTTCAAATCACATCATTCAATACCAACTATTCAACATTATGCATCATTTAAATAGTGCATTAATATGTATTGTGTCCAAGAGGTTATGCAATATGCCCTTGAGATTTTTATGGCTGCAAAAGCAAAGAAGGAATCAAATTATCTAGTTGACTTTCTACATCCTTTGTATAAATAGTCTCCACCTCACCTTGTGAGGCAAAGCATCACCCAGGAAAAGGGTATGAAAATGACCATTTTGAGGTGGTTTAGAAACCATCTTGCTCAGAGTTGGAAGACTACAGTGACTTTGGATGTCTCCACATGCCAGTGGAGATGGGCCCAGATAATCAAAGAGCTGGTGCCACTGATGAAGTCCTGGAGCCTTTTAACTTCCTCACAGCTGAGAAGCTGGACTCTTGACCCCGCCCCGACCCCTGCCCCCACCAGGTGCCCCCTGCTTTAACAGATACTCCTGCAGAAATCCATTAACTGCTTACAGGGGGAACTGGCAGATAGCCTCTGAGTTCTAAGACTTCTAAAGCAAGCCATTAAATCTATGTTCTAATGTGCAAGATCTTACAGCGACGGCTGCAAATTACCATCTCTTCTAATTCCCCTCCCTTGGGTCACAGATTCTCAGTCTTGATCATAATATATTTCTCTCTGTAAATGGGGGAAACATCGTTTCCTGGGGCAGGGGGGAGAAAATGGAGCCGGAACACTGATTGGTATCAAAATCTTCTATCATTTCATTAATATTAATGTCATCAAAGCCAGAAGTTTTAAGTGATTGGGAGGAATTTGAAGGAAATGTGGGACACAGCTTCTTTGCTTTTGTGAGATGAATACATTAAGCTCTCACGATTTGCTGTAAATACACAGAACGCCACAGACCTTTCTGTAGCCAAACCCTGATCTTTGGAGCAAGTGGCTTTGGAGAATAATAAAAACCGGGTATATTCTGAAATATTATCTCTGCTTTTTCTACATATCATTTTCCAAAATACCATACCAATATTTTACCTCTATAAAAAGCTGTGTAATCACTTTACCTCGCCTGTCAAGAAGTGATGTTGGCATCTTTCTTGACAGAGAAAATATGTGTGATTTTTTTCTGAGGCAATGATCCTTCAATCTTCTTCAGTATAAAGAAGCCAGCTTAAATTGTTATCACTTAGATTTTACAGAAATTCAGAACTAAGCTTAGTGTAAAAACTGTGGTGTTACTTTCATTCTTCAGAAAGAAAACTTTTATCAATATTACTTTGAGCCCATTTTAATCATTTAACATATCTTTTGTGGTTCTCACTGGGTCAGAAGAGTTTCATTGGGTACAAATATGCCATCAGTGCTGATTTATTGGTTTTATGTATTAGACATATATATGCTTTGTGATGGTAATTTGGGCGATTCAATTTTCTATTCTTGTTATGACTTTCTACGCTCAAAGAATAAAAATGCACTGTAGATGTTACTATGGGGTCATGTGAACAGCGTGTGTAATAAAAGAATAATTGGGTGGCACCCTCTTCAAATGTGAAATTTAATTCTCCATGTGGCCCTTTGGTTCCTGCTGATCTTGAGCCCCAAACATAAAGATTCCCTGTTCAGTAACTCAGCAGTGGGGATGCCAAAACATTGGGGAGCTCAGGGAGGCCCACCGCCTGAATTCCTAACAGTGGCGCAAACTGTGGGACTCGCATGATGGTCGCAGTGGCACAGTTGGGAGACTGAGGAAACTCAAGCTGACTTCAGAACACAGTTACCCTAGGGGTGCTGAAGCTCCGAAGGTAAGGGGGTGACAGAGCGGAGGCCAAGAAGCCACTGCCACGTGCCTGGGGCTCAGGCGGAACTACAAAGCGATTTGAGGAACATCTCCCTGTCTTTTGGATGTGACCCGAGCTTCCTAGGTAGGCTCTCCCCTCCGCTGCATCTCCAGTACCCAACACAGGGTGAGCACCCTATCACTATGCACTATCATCACCACACCACTCACGTGAATACCGCCGCGCAGGCCTCGCTGCCTGTACCCCAAGAAGCACCTATGGTGGTGGCTCCAAGACGTCTCTGCGGCACGTGCTCAGGGCCGGTGATACGGTGTGATGGGGGACACTGACATAGCAGGTACTGAGTTGTGGCTGCTATATGTTCATTTAGGGGTACTTCTGGGGGAGGGAGAGGTAATGGGGGACCAGGGCACCTCTTCCCCACAACTACTCTTCCAAGCTGCCACTGATGACCTCATTTCTTCCTCACGACAACCTTAAAAGAGAGGAGTTATAAATCACCCTTTATAGACAATACAACTACATCCAGATGCTTAAGTAACTTGCTCAATATCACATGGCTAGAAGGGGCCAAGTTACTTCAGTATAAGTGGTCTTAATCCAAAGGGTAATCCAAGAACAGAGTCATCTGATCTAGAAAGCTGGATTCGGGACTCAAATCCACCAAACTGGTTTTTTCCATAGATACATAAACCTGCAAAGTGACCAAGTTTTAACTTGCTTCTTCTATTTGAGCTAAAAACCAGGCTGGTTGCCCTAGGTAAGAAATGCATATTTGGGCACAGATGTTATACACCTCTGGGTTCATTACTGAAACTAACAGCTAAAAGCAGAATTCTCTCCATGTCACGCATGCATGCACACATCATGCAAAGATGGGGATGGGGTAAATTCTGGTCCCTCATCCCTAAAATGGGAGGTGTGAACTAGCACAGGGTTTCACAAAGTTTGCTGTGCACACAGATCATCTGGGCATCTGGTTAAAATGCAGATTCTGATTCAGCAGGTTTCGGACGGAGCCCAAGATTTTGCATTTCTAGCAGGCTTCCAGGTGATGCTGTTGCTGCTGGTCCACAGACCACACATTGAGGAGCAAGAGCCCTGAGTACCTGGAGGCCCCTTCCTGTTGGAAGCATCGTGGAAGGTCCACAAATGGCATTCTCGGCCCCTACTCCCAGAGAGGTCATGTCCATTACTGCTCACCTGTCCAACTCCGTGCCTTCACTCCATGTAGCCACTTAATCCAAATCTCTTCCAGGTCCAGGGTGGGATCCACATCTGTTAAGTATTCCTTAACTCTTCTTTTTTTTTTCTCCCCAGTGATCATTTTCTTCTAAAGTCTTCTAGCATTAGGGATTTACTCTCTCTTCCCTGGTGTTGCTCACTGATAATTTTGGATGAAATCTAACTGAATTATAGGCTAGTAAGGCCACGTCCCCTACTTTCAAATGGTCAGCTTTTTTTTCAGCCTCCAGTCCTCAGTGTACATGTCACTCCTTGGTGGCCTTCCCTGAATACCCAGTCTAAATGACTCTCTTCCAGCTCCTTCTGACCAGTCACAGCACCCGCTTTGAATTTCTTTGTAACACTCACCAAATTTTGAAATTGTCTCCCTTGTATGTGTATTTGCTCATTTTCTGCCCACCCCCCTCTAAGAGAGAGGGGCTTTGTTCACACTGCTCCCCACTCTATCCCCTGTGCCTAGAATGGTAATTAAACATAGTAGGTGCTCAAGAAATACCTGTTAAGTAAATAAACGCAGGAATCCAAGAGCTGGGCACACAAGCAGTGCTTCAGAAAATGCTTTGTGGATGAATCAGAGACGTGTCACCTGAGCACCGATCTTGGACTCTAACGTTTCTTTATTTTTGAAAACCACTTCCTTGTCTGTGTTTTTTCTTTCCTGCTGGGTACCCACAGCAGCTCACATCACAATTAATTCTGAAAGGAGATCAGACATGTGAGTTCCTATTAGTTCTCAGTAGGACAAGTCCATCTCTCCATAGTGCTTGTAGATGATAAGAAATAAGAGGAGCGACCTGAGTGTGGACATTTAGGATAACTTTGGGGAATGTAGGGCAAATTTAGCCGTCAGCTGTCCTTGGCTATTCCACGGATGGAGCCCCCTCTGCAAAGCCCTTTCCTAGCTCATCTTTGATCTGCTCTCAGGCCTGCCAACACACCCCAGTTTCTCATCTCCGACCTCAATTATTTTATAAGACACACACTCTAGCTTTGATAGTGTACATGGAAAATGGTAGAAAATGCAGGCTGTAGGGGAAAATGGAATGTACAAAAATGAACCCACTTATTAGAGAAAACAACCCCAGTTGGTCTCTAATCAAGAGCCTGGTGATCTGTAATGTTAAGAATGATCGAGGCTGAAGGCAGAGTGTAGGCTGCTCTTGCCACATGGCCACCTATCCGGGACGGAGGGAGAGTCCCCCATCTGATGGGTTCTATTGAATGCTCTGCAGACTTTTCATCATTTTCTTTCCTGTGTAGTGACAGCTTTTGGGCTTGAACTCTTTGACACCTTTCAGAAACACAAGAAACAGGCTTGATCATGACCTTGATGCTAGCTTGAGTTTACCCTGTTTCCGAACTGAAGTTCTTGAAAGTGCTGCTGAGTTCTGTGTCTCAGAGGTTCACCTGTGGGCCTCCAGGGAGTGGATGGGGAGGCAAGCGCCCATCCCTCTGGCAGGGCGGGTTTCCATGCGCAAGGGCTAGAAACAGGAACCGTGGAACCTCGAACTGTGAGAAAACCCCAGGCCAAGAGCAGCCTGGCTGTGGAAAAGCTGCCCTTACACTTCCAAGTGCTCTTGATCCATCCAGGCTCTGCTCGATGTTTTTCTGCCTCTCCTGTTCCAAAGGAAATCTGGTGAGGCTTTAATGTACTGTTGCAGCTCACATTTTCTTTCAGGCTCTTTCCTCCTTCACATGTGCCATGGAAACATCTGTGAGGCTACCAAGGGATGTTGTGTTGGAGTTGCAGGTAAGACAGGAGGCCCAGTTACGTCTGAATTTCAGATCAACAACAAATCGTTTTTAGGTTTATGTCCCATGCAATGTTTTTATTTGCGAAATCTATTGCCTAGTTTATTGCTTTTTTTGGTCATGCTTTTTCCTGTCATGTTGCTTCTTCCTGGCAGGGTATGAAGCCACGAGGAAAGGAGGAATTTTATGTCCTGTGTTCAACCTTGGGATAAACAGGTTCCTTCTTCTGTTGTCGAAAAAATGGCTTCAGAGTCCTTTCTGGGAGAGCCTCAAACCTTCAGGCTGAAGGATATTCTCTTGGTTGCGTTTTCACAGACTTTCGAATTCGACTGCAGAGTGACGAGTTTGATAGCGGGGTTCTCCAGCAGAGTGAAATGAAAGGGCCCTGGCCAACTGCACAGTGAGGAAAGCAGCGATGGGGAGGGTATTTTCATCCTCCTGGACAGTGGGCTTTGGTGAGTGGCACCGGGCCTCCACCACGCGGACAGGCAGCAAAGTTCAATCATAGCAGCTGATTCCATAACCCCATTCCAGAGAGATTAAGTGCGGGTACGGTCCCAAGTGGATCCTGATGAATAGGAATAGGATGGGAGAGTGATGAAAACAAGCTGGGAGAGGATCTTAGGACTAACAAGGTTGAAAGCTAAATTTAATGAGCCTTTACCGCGTGCTAGGCATTAATTTACAGGAACTTTGTTTATCCTCACAAGAATGCCATGAGGTAGGGATTAGTGTCATTGTCCCAATTACAGATGAGGAAACTGAGGCAGGCAAGATTAAGTCATTTACTTACTTAAATGAAGTAGTTAGTTAGTGGAGGATACAAACTGGTTCCAGAACCCACTAAACTAAACTACCTCTGTTTCTGTAGCCCAAGCAATCTGTGACAGTGGGGCTTGCAGAGAGGTTGGCATTGCTGAACTGTTGAGGTAAGCCAACCCTTTCCACCTGCAGGCTCCTGGAGACCCAGAGGGGTCTCAGTGGACCCATGGCCGGCCAGCGGCTCCCCCTCGGCAGCGCTGGGAGCTCAGGCCGGGGAGCCAGGCCACATTGATGAAATGATCAGGGGAAGCAAATGGGTTGTGAATAATTTATGAAACTGAAAAAAATTACATAAGGATTGTTTTTAAGAAAGAGCAAATGAAAGGTTTGAGGTCACAGTTTAATCCAACTAAATGAAGCTCATCTTTTTCCTCTTCTTTTTTTTCCCCAAACCTTCATTGCTCTCTGACTACAACATGTTCCAAATGTTGTCCTGAGCTCCAAGTTCTTGAGACACTAATGAATGATCACGATTAGGTAGTCTTAGCCCTTTGGTCCTTAGCAGGGACTTAGTATCCCACAATCCCAGAAATCATCCCAACTGAAATGGCCAGTGGAATCAGAAGGAAAATAACTCCAGGGGGGGCAAATAAAGTAACTCTATGTAACTCAGAAACCCCTAGGAATGTATGTTGATACTCTATTATTACAGAGAGGCTAAAGGACTCCTCTGGAAACAGATGGGATCTGTCTGATTTCCTCTGATACCCTGAGCTAAAAACAGAGAAAATTACTGAAGGTGGTAACACTCAGGTTAAATAGAACAGCTCAGAGTTCCAAAGAGCTCAGTTTGGAAGGAAGCCTCTAAGTAATAAACCATAAATCTTATTGTAGTCATCAACATAAAAAAAAAAAAAAAAACTAGCTATGTCCAAGGCCTGTTTATCTAGAAAAGGATTCTTTTCTTCTCCAGATCCCTCAAGTGAGTTTTAAATGTGCAATGACTATAATTTATGCAGAAATTAGAAACTGTTAATAACTTAATCCCTCTAAAATCCTAATGAAGTTCTGCAATATTATTCTCTTTATACAGATTGGGAAACAGAGGCCCACAAAGGAGAGGAGGTACCACCCATGGCCCCTGGCAGCCAGCTGTGTAATGAAATGAGATCTCAGATCCGGTCTCTGTACAAAACACCAGATTATTATTGAGATTCAAGAAATCTGGAAGCTTGGAGCCAAAAAACCTTTACAGATGACAGCTAGACCTAGTTATTTCTCCTTTGCAGTGATTTCTCTAAAAGGAAACAATCTGATGTGGAATTTAAAACTTTCCCTTTATATGGCTTGTTTTCTAGCATTCATAATCTGAGCAGGAATAGAGAAGTGGAAAGAGGTGGGTTCTGAACACCCTGATCATCACCCAGATTCACTATTTGCTTGAAAAGGGTGACAGGGGTCACCTTGCAAACAGGCAGGTGCAGAGTTTCCTTTTAGGAAACATTTCTCCTTCATCCCCTCCCATCTCCCCACCATCTTCATCCCCACCTCATATAACATGGCCCACATTTATATCACTGCATCTGTAAATGTTTGTGTCCTTATTGTTCTTTTTGAAAAGTGTATGCTTGAGCTTTAAACACAAGTGAAGGATGTGTGTGTTAGGGAGGAACATTCTTGTAACTGGAACTGTGGCCAGCAAAGCCCTCCTGTGGGGATTCTGTGGATCCTTAAACAGCAAAACTCAGCATAGACAACACCCACTCCACCCCACCATCATAAGATTTCTGTCTGCACCCCAAAGTTCAGACAGCGCTTGTTTCCTCTGCTCTTCTCTTGCTTTCTTCCTGAATCCTGGCTGCCTCACTTCAGTAGATAATTAAAATCTTTCTTACTTTCTCAATACTCCGTGGGGAAATTCCACTTTGAAATTCTCTTTTCCCTGTCACTTTTACTTTACAGTTGAGAGGACAGGGATGAGCTAGGAAACAGGCTATCTCTCTCTCTCTCTACCTCTCGCATTTTTAAAATGACGTAGGGACTTTGGACATCCTC
This sequence comes from Phoca vitulina, assembly GCF_004348235.1. Taxonomy (NCBI): domain Eukaryota; kingdom Metazoa; phylum Chordata; class Mammalia; order Carnivora; family Phocidae; genus Phoca; species Phoca vitulina. The sequence goes on along the minus strand of NW_022589727.1, from coordinate 26,366,196 downwards.
CCTACCCCCACCTCCCCGTCTTTGATCCTAACCCGATTCCCGGAGAATTAACACTTTTCCTTTTAATGCTTGCTGATTACCGCACGGGGTGGGAGCAAGAGGGGCTGCCCAAGGAAGCGCCCCGGAACCGATTCTAATCTCCGCTGAGCCCCAGCTGCCCCGCGTGCCGGGGAGACGCGGCGGTCCCGAGGAGGCCGGTCACAAAGCCCGGCTCCGCTGGGGCGCGAGGGCATCACACACTGGCTGCCCCGGGGCCCGCGGTGCGCTCAGCGCGGCGGGGGAGCCTCCACTCAGCCGGCCCGAGTTCGCTGGGGGACAACTTACTGTGCTCGCTGTACGTCCACACCGCAAACTCCCAAGTGGGAGGGGGAGAAACAGCCCAGGCTGTGTCGTGTCCGAGAGTGGAGGCAACAAAAGAGGAGAGGGAAGAGGGAGGAAAGGAGGGCGGGAGGGCGGGAGACGCGGACACTGCCCCCTCTCGCACCCCAGAGCGCCCTTCGGACGCTGGCGAGGAGACCCTCCGGGAGTGACGCCCCTTCCTTTGGGCGCCCTCCGGCCCGCTGCTCAGACAGGTAGTTAGTTGGAGGGAAAAGAACAAAGCTCCCAGCCAAGGCGGGCGGTGGTCCGGGGCGCCCCGGGGGCGGGGAAGGCCGAGGCCGAGGTGGCGCGCACCCAGCGCTCCCCGCCGGCGTCCCCCGCCCCACGCCCCTCACCTCGCGCCCCTCGCGGTCTTCGCCCCCCCCCTCCACCCCGCTCCGCCACACTCCGCCTCCCCTCGCGCCTCCTGGTCCTCGGGGAAGCGGTTCCCCCCGAAGGCACCGGCGGCGGGCTGCGGAGGAAGTGGGGGGAGCGCGGGGAGGCCGGCGCGGAGTCGGGGGGTGGGGTGGAGCAGTGCCTGGGAGGAGGCGGGGGGCGGGTGGGCCCCCGAGCAGCAGAGTCGGGCCGGGTACCGACTGCCATCCTGCCGCAATTTCCCTGTGTCATGGCTCCAGTCTCTTAGCAACAGCCGCGAGTCCGGCCGCCCCGAGCCGCGCCAGCCGCCGCCGCCGCCGCCGCGGGCTCAACTCCACCCGGCGGAGCCCGGCGCGCCGCAGCCACACAAAAGAGGCGCTGGGGCCCGCCCGGGAGCGCCGCGGCAGGGCTCGCGGGGAGGCGCAGGAGGAGCGGCGGCGGGGAGGACGGCTCCGAGGCAGGATGCGGGCTGCGGAAGACCTGACACTTCTTGGAAACTCTTGGAAATGGCTCCCGCCACGGCAGCGGAGGGGGCTGCGAACCTGGAGCGGGCGCTCGCCCCCGCTGGGCTGCTGAGCCGCGCTCGGCTGGTGGGCCCCGAGGCGCTGTCCCTGCGCCTCGCCGTCGGCTCGGGCTGAAAAAGTTTCTCCATGGTTCCTTTGTGTCGCCCGAGCGCCCGTTCGCCGGCCCGGAGCTGCCCCAGCCTTCCCGGGTAAGTGAGCGATATTGTTTGCTTATAGTGCTGCCATTTTGAGCAATTCTGTGAGTCCCTCGGCCCCCGAGCTGCCCTTCCCCACCCCTGCGGCCCGGAGCCCCGGTGCCCCGGGCTGCTGTTCCGGGAGAGTCGTTTTCCTGGGCGGGCTGCACGGGATGCGCTGCCCAGAAAAAGCGAGCTCAGGATTGCCCTCACTTCGCTCCTGCCTGTGTTCTTTCTAGAGGTGGACTCCCAGCGGCTGCACTCATGTGACTCCAACATAAATAAGCAGACCAAATAGCAGGGCAAGGGGTTCGCTGTCCTGCCCATTAGGGAGTGCGGGTCGAGGATCTGGATTGAGCCCCGGCAGGGCAGGGCGCTCCCAGCCTGTGGGCTGGGAGCCTCAGACGCTGAGTGGGGCTTAATCCATCATGAGCCGAGAACTTGAATGTCTCTCTTGGAAGCAGTTGTATTTTTAGACATCCCTCCTTTGCTTCCCCCATCCTCCATTCCTTAACCGCGGAAAGACCAGCATCAGGCAGTAAATTGCGAGGTCAGCCAACCTCGACTGCTAAGTTTGTTTCCCTTCATTATGTATGAAGAAAAGCCTCGAAGGTGGGTCTTCCTTGCCATCTGACTTTTGTCAGTATTTCACGTCAGATGGCAATACATTATAAAGGAGTTCAGCTTTCAAGGGAGCTGAAGGAATAATAAACTAGGGAGTTAATTACTAGCTATTAAACTAATTTTAAAGATCTGTAAACGATTGTTGAAATCCATTCCAATTTTCCTTACATTCTGTCTGCCAAGAGCCGAAGCTGCCTTACTAAGGAGAAATGCATGTGGGTACCTTCTTTCCCAAAGATGCTCAGCATCCTGGTGCACCTTATCAGTGCCCAACAAAATGTTAGCCCTTCTCTCTTCTGGGAGAGCCACCCTGCCAACTGAGTCTAGGTTTCTTTCTAAAATGTCTGGATCCTGAATCCTTAAAATAACTGCAGATCTCCAGATTATTGCATTAAAGATGCTGCAGTCTAGGGATCACTTAAAACAGCAGTGTCTATGTTACAACTACACAATAAATGTGCTTATTTTGGGGGGTGACAGATGAACAGTAGCTACTCTTTTTTTTTTTTTTTACAATCTGTTTGTACTTACTGGTGCAGCCTCTTCTTAAAATAAAATTTTAAAGGCTTATAGATGTATTCTCTCTACTAACCCCTCTCTAACCTACCTAGTATTTCTCTTTACTGAAAACCAACTAAGTTCCAAGGAGACATTGATTTGCAAACATTGTAAAGAGCTGATTACGGTTTGCTTTTCCACCAGTGGAGAAAAGATCCTGCCTGTATTGATATAATGGAGGGGATCAAGGGCCAAAGCTCTTTACCCAGGCACCAATTAAAAGCAAAATTCTTCCTAAGTAATCCCACATTTTCAAAGGGTAATTTATTCTAAAACATGAATTATTTCATAAAGGATAAAATACCAAAAGGCTTCTGAGTGATATCTGAACCTTTCAAATTCATACAATGCCCTTAATTTTAGCATCTCTATTATAGGAGGGAACACAACCAATGGAACAGAAAATGTTTTACTCTGGGGATCCAGGAGGATTGAAATTTTTAGAAGCTCACAGATACCCACAAAGACACATCTGTGCATTTACCTACCAGGCTTTATTATAAACTACTAAACTTCCTATAGGATAGTGCATTGATTGTTGCCACCTTCCCTTCTTAAAAATGACCTCATGAGAGAAAGATGAAGAAAACAAGCTCTCACTTAGGGGAGATGTCATTCTACAAATCATCATTATTATGTGGACTGCTATACCTAGTTAATTGCCTTCTCATTTGAATATTAGGATTCTGAAGAGTGCTGTTGGCACATTAATAAGGGGTCAGAAAGCTATTATGGCAGAGTGGTTGGTCTTTTTTTTTTTCTTTTCAAGATTGTAATTTTTCCACAGGAGGAAAAAAAAAAATCTTTCTCCTAGAGATTCTAGGGGACTTCTCAAAGTCCCTGATGAGATTTAGCAGGATACCTTTAAGGGAGTTCCTCTGAGGGAGGAGAGGAGGCCAGAAGGAAGAGCTCAGTTACATAACCAGTTACCTAAAACTAAATATTCCACCCCAAGAAGCTGTCCAGATGTTGCAAGAAGAGATGAGGAAAAATGCTGCTTGCCTTTAGCTGCAGGAACAGTAATAGGTCGGAGACAACTTTGTGAAGGGATTTATTGTCAGAAGACTGACGTAGTTCTGGTGTTCTCCCCGAAATGAACTCCCTATTAATTTTCTGCAGTAAATAAGCCGTCTGCCTGCCAGTATGTGACCTTTAATTTTCATCCAGTGATGAAAATTGCTTTTGTCTTTATAAAATAGTAACTTTTGTGACTGTTTTAGTGACTAAACATTGACAAATTCCTCTGCTTAGGGACTTGGACCTCCTGTACAGCTCCCTTGGGCAATCCTCTGATTCCCATAGGACAAAGGGAAAGGCTTTTGCCAGGGAAATCCTCAACCACCACTTTGAGTCCCCACATTTGGTTCCTACTAACGGTCAGCACTCCTTCAGCTGCCAGCTGGGAAGGTTTGAAATGAGCGATGCTGGAATATCACCTACAGAGTGCGTGGGAAGGGGGTTGGGGGGGGGAGAAGGCGTTCTCTCAAATTGTTTTATCACCTTCTATCAATGACTGCAACAGGGTTTCTCAAGCCCTAATCCATCTACCCCACCCCCTGGCCCCTACATCCGGCGGCACCTCGCTTAGTGGGTAGCCCCGGGGTGGGGGGTACACATGTGGTGGGACCTGGAAGCGGGACGTTTGCAGAGCGTGGGATGTTGCTGCAGCCAAGCCTGTACCCTCTGACTGTCTTCCTCTGCTTTGCAGCAGGAGGAGGTGGCGGAGCAGCTAGTGGGCAGCTGGCGCCCCCACTACACAAGCCTCTGCCACAGAGACTAGCCCCGCACGGCACCGGCTCACCATGATCGCCACCGGTGGCCTCCTGAGGATTTCCGCCAGAAAGCAGGATCCCCTCCGCCCCCCAACCCAGGTCCCCAAGCGCAAGCGGAAAGCCAAGAAAAGGCGCAAGAACGATGTGGTGGTGGTGAAAGGCAAGCTAAAGCTGTGCTCCATCTCGGGGCTCATTGCCCTCTGCGGGATCCTGGTGCTGCTGGTGGGCATAGCCATGGCGGTGGTGGGCTACTGGCCCAAGGCCAACGGGACCAACAGGGAAGGGGGTAAGCAGCTGCCGGCCGCAGGCAGCGGCCACCGCGTCCCGACCACGGCCAGTAGCGGCGGCAGTGGCAGCAAAAACCGGTCCAGGAGCCACCTGGGGACTCCGGGGGGTGTCAACTCTAGTTTGATGGGCGCGCCCCGGAGCACACCTCCAGCGCGGCCCGCCGGCCCTTCGTCCTCTTCCACGTCTGTGGGTTTCTTCTTCCGCATCTTCTCCGGATACCTGCACTCTGACAAACTCAAGGTCTTCGGGCCCCTCATCATGGGCATCGGCATCTTCCTCTTCATCTGCGCCAACGCGGTGCTCCACGAGAACCGAGACAAGAAGACCAAGATCATCAACCTGCGGGACCTCTACTCCACCGTCATCGACGTGCACAGCCTCCGCGCCAAAGACCTGGCGGCTGCAGCGGCTGCGGCGGCCGCCGCCGCCTCCTCGTCCTCCGCCCCCGCCTCGGCGCCCCCCGGAGCCCCGCCGCTCAACGGCTTCCTCAGCTACGTGCAGTCGCGGGGCCTGGAGCTGAAGCCCGGGAGCTGCGGCGGCAGCGCGGGGGACGCCTTCGGGGCGGCGGTGCTGGCCAGGGGCTCGTGGCCCCACCCTGCCGTGCTGGGCGGGGGCGGCGGCGGGGCCAAGGGCGCCGCGTCCCCGCCCGACCTGGTCTCGTCCCCGCGCTGCTCGCGGGAGCCCCCGAACCTGGCGGAGGCCGTGTACAGCATCTACCGCGAGCGCTCGGGCGTGGCCAGCCGTCGCCGGGCCGCCGCCGCTGCCGCCGCCGCTGTGGCCGCTGCCGCCGCCGCCACCACCGCGGTCGCCAGCAGCAGCAGCAGCCCGGCGCCCTGCAGCCCACGCGAGAGCTGGGGGCGCCAGAGCACCGCCAGCTCCCTCGTGGGCTCCTCGCTGAGCGCCTTCGCGCTACTACCCTTGCAAGGGGACCGCGACGGGGACGGGGATGGGGACGGGGACGCGGAGGGCGCGAGCTGCAGCTGGCAGAGGCCGCCTGGGGAACGTGGCTCCCGGGAGATCCCGCGGGGCGAGCTCGACCTGAGCTTGACCGACCTCCGCGGTGCCCCGGGCGGCTCGCGCTGGGCGCCCAGCGAGCTGGAGGAGCCCGAGGGCGCAGCGGCGGCGCGCACCGCCAGGGGGCAGGGTGGCCGCCTGCCCAGGACCGGCAGGTACGCGGCCCTGCGGCGCCGCAGCACCAGCGGGCTCCCGGACTACCGGGCGCCACCGTCCCCCGAGCCCCCACCCTCCCCGCGCAGCGCGGAGCTGGACTCGAGCCTTCTGGCCAAAGCTGCCTCCCCCTCCCCGCCCCTGCGGCTGGAGGACTCACCCCCAGCCGGGCCGGACTCGCCGAGCTCCCAGTCGAATGACCCATCCTGCTGCAATAAGGGCTACACCCCGCCGCGGGAGGCTGGCATCTCTTTGGAGTCGGTTGTGGAAACAGTAGCCCGTGAAAGGCCAGACTGTGAGGCCGCTACGGCCCCGGGGGCGCAGCAGAGCCCCCCGGAGGATCCCAGCCAAGGGTCACCACCCGCGGCCCAGCCACCTCAGCTGGTGCAGAGGCAGTTTACAAACAAGGAGAAACTCTTCATGATTTCCCGGTCTCACGCAACAGGGGTAGAGGATGGAGAACTGGAAAGTACTGGCATTTAGGAAAAGAAGGAGCGAGAGGGGGCAAAAGAGTCAGAGATTTGGGGAAATGCCCATTTGAATTGGTGAATTTAACATTTCCCTATTTCCTTGTGGACTTACCCGAGGAAATCATCCAATACCCAAAGAGCTGCAGAATGTTATCCTTGAATTGCGTTCACAAGATTCCTGTAGATAACTCCAAGCAATTTTTTTTTAAAAGCAAACTAGTCTTTTATGTCCGATGGTGATTGTATGTTCCATGAAAACCAAATGTATTAAAAGGTCAGCAATCTAGTTCATTAGATAAAATTCTCTTAATTTTCTTAGGATCAAAATAATATATTTTTTTGACAGTAACTGTGCACTTTACTCCAACTTTTTTCTCCCCCCTCATTTCCCTAACCCTGTTCTCTGCCGCTGGTTTTGTCCATAGCTGCTTGTGAATGACAAGCTTTCCTTCTCCTGTGCTTTTGTGGAGCATAGAAGGGTTTGTCGAAGTTCTTTGAGAACTGACCTTACTAAATGAAGTCAAAGCCAGAAGCAAAGATTATGTCAGGAAAGAGCACTTTCCTTGCCCCGCCCTACTCTGCTCCAACAGCTCAAAGGCCTCTTTATTTTTTAAAAGGGTATTTACATTTTGCTACCAGGGGATCTAATGCAGGAGGGGATGGGCATCATCTACATGGATTGTTACATTCCTAAGTTCACTATATCAAGTTACACAATACTTTATTGAGTATTATCACACCTGTATTGCATATAGCATTATTAAAATCTTTTTTAATAAAAGAAGTTTCCAAACAAACAGTTAAACATAATATTGCTTCATTTTGCCTTGGAACTAATGCTTCTAATACACATTAAACATTTAACAGTTCAGCTGGTAAATCTAAAATATTTTGCTATGACACTGTACTATGATTGTAGCTATCCTCCCCCAAAGTGCTCAGTGCTATCGTGACTCCATCCATTTCCAGTATATTTTTAACTTTTAAATATAGGGTAGTATTGAACATTTGGGAGTTTCTCTTTCAAATAGAATGAAACATTAAATAAATAGTAATTTTCTATAATACTTCTAAGTTTACCTCAAAGTATTAATTTACAGAGCACCAGGCTTAATGGCCCCTTTTCATCCTCTTGGATTTGACTTATTTGGTTTTGATTTTAAGTTCATGATCTTGAATCCATGGCCTACATAGGCTAAAAAGGTAATGTTTTAATAATTTGGTAGATTGTTTACACTTGGTTTTATTAAAAGTCAATTATTAATTACTCTTCAAGAACAGTAAACGATGTACCTTTCTGATGCCCTCTTCTTTTGAATGTGAGAACTTAGAAGTCAGGAGTGGTATTACTTTCTTTTGACCATTTGGGCATGAGACTATCATTGTAGGAGGCTCAAATACTGATTTTAAAGGAAAACGAGCCAAAGATGTGGTTATGTTAGTCCCCATGGGTGAAGCAATGGGTCTAGGGGAAAGAGTACAGATTCAGGAGTGAGACTAGACCCCCAGCTCTCAGCATTTGCTAGTTGTATAACTTTGAACAGTCACAAATGCTGTCTCAGTCGTTCGATCTATAAAATGGGGATAACAGACAGACCTCAGAGAGATACGAGCAGGTGGGCAAGGGGTTATATGTACAGAGGGGAGCAGAGTACCTGGCTCAGTGTACTGGGTAAATGGTTATTGTAATTATTATTATCATTATGATAAGTTGTCTGCATGCACACTGCAGAAGAATAAGCCTTCCTTCAACTTGAGCTCAAGAAAGCCTGGGTAAAACCTGGAATATCCACTTACTATCTGCATAACCTTAGGCAAATCACTTAATCCCTCTGGGCCTCTGGTGGACGTTATAATCTCTCTGATTGCCTTCAGCTCTAGAAGCTTCACTTCATTTCAGGGTACTTGTTTTGTCCTGGATATAATCATATTTGTACATACAACTGCAAAGTGAGTATACTTTGTAATCTACCATTTAGTGTGACATTCTGTAATCAATTTAAAAGGACCTAATTTATTTCCACATTGGATCTACATTAAGCTATTAACTCACTTAAAGCTGTGGATTAATTTATTTGGCTCTTCTGTATAGTAAAAGTGAATTTCCATTAGTAAGAGTCACAAGCAAGTGTAATGATACCTCCAGGTAGTGTTAAATTTCATTGGTCTCTATTATTTTATCATACTTCCCTCAAATTTCTAATTTCCCTAGTTTCTCTTCTCCATTATCTTGCATAGTGGGCCAGGATTTATACAGAGTTTTGAGGATTATCTGGACCTGTTGGCAGATGCAGAACCAAAATTGGCATTTCTGGAGACCATCAGAATATTTTCTACCTTCTTCGCTTCCTGCTAGATCCTTTCCCGAAGACTGTTCTTAGAGACTTGCAGAGAAGTGTTAGGATGCACAGCTAGTTTAAAAGTTGGAATCTGTGTTTAAGGCTTCAGGCTGGCATAAACAAGGTTTTTCTCTATGTGACTTGGCAAGGTTTGTTGTACCCAAATCAAGAGGACTATTTGAAGGGATCTTAGAGATCATGGAATCCCTCCCCGCGTTATTTATAAATGGGGTTTGCTAAGAATCAGAAAGATGGGACAATTTATTCAAAGGCAAATAGCAGTGGTAGGACTAGAAAGCTAAAATAATTGCAACAGTTGGCATATGCATCTCCCCTCCCCCACCACCCAGTTTTCCTTACCCTGTACGAACTAGCTGGGTGACAATGGGCAAGTTACTTAGCCTCTCTGTGTCTCAATTTTCTTTTCCATACAATGGGAATAATAATGCTCCCTCCCTCTCAGGACCCGACCGAAGATTCAATGAATTACTATCTGTGTAGAGCATTTATGATAGGCTTGGCACGTGGAGAGTCATGAAAAGTTTTATTTAAAATAGAATTAAGCTGTTAAAACCATTTTGTATGACCTTCCTTTTTACGAACAGAATAATTTCAGGTTTAAAAATCTAAAGTATAAGGCAACACAGCAGAGTGGCTCAAAGCATGACTTGGAGAGGCACAGAACACTTTACCTGGGTTTCCACATCTGTTAAATAGAGATAATCAAGAGCAACTGACTCATGGAATTAATTATTTAAATGAGGGCTAAATAAACTAATAGACTCAAAGAACTTAGAACCACTCCTGGCACAAATAAGCCTTCAGTCAATGTTAACTGTTATTATTAAGGCAAAATACAGAAAATTAATTAGTAGGCTAAATTTACTACTCAGTTGCTAGGGACAACCATAAACTTACTGTACTGAGAAGTCTTTATAGTTTGAGTATATTAGAAAGAAAAAATTAGACCTTAAGAAATGAGGATCTAGGCCCCTGCAATGTCCTCAATAGCAAGTAAAACTACTGAGAGCTAGGTATGGGCCCTTATGGTCCCATTGTCATAATATCATATAATTACGAATGTGGCCGCAAACTGCTTCCATGGCTATATTAGGTCACGGGTATTCCTTTTCCATGACGGAGGCTGGTTGCATCAGGAAGGCCAGGCTAGCCCTGTGGTCCAGACCCTTTCTGTCAGAGGAGTGGCCTGAAAGAAAGGCTCCAGGGAAGACATACATGGGGCAAGTGCCTGTTGATCCATTTACATTTTTAGACAAAAGTTGTTTTTTTTTATACTAGTTTTCTCTTTAGTCATTTTGGGTTCTTTTTAAAGACGGAGTTTTGAAAATTTCCTCTTTGTGAATTTAGGAACTTTAAAAAAAAAAAAAGCCCTCCAGCAACATAAAATTAGAACAAACTAAATCTATGAATTCATATTTGGTCAAAATAGCATTTTTGTCAAGAGACAAAATAGGATTTTGTCAAGAGACATAAATAATTTTATAGTCAAATAAAGAATAGGATGGATATTTGTGGAGTTTGTTTTCTATAGACCCAGACTATTTACTTTTTATTTTTTTGTCTAAAAATCATTGGGTGAATATTTAGACTAAGTTTTTGAATGACTAACTCTGAAAAGCATTTGGAGACTTTTTTTTTTTTGATCCTTGGGAAATCATCTTTGAGGTTTTTTCCTTCAAAAAAGAATGAGTGTCTTTAAATGGAGGTGCAAATTATATGTGTTTTATATTAAGTCACTACAAATTGGGGGGTCTATGTGCATTAACAACTTTAGTCAAAGACTGCCTGCCAGTCTCCAAAACCGGATGAGCTCCTTATTATATGTGACATCTATTTCTTTATGAGGTCAGGAAAACACTGGGCTGGTGGTGGGTCTATATATGGGCATGAGCCACAGTAGGAGTTATAAATGCCTGCCATCCTGGGAATTCCTCCTTCACCCCTGAGCCGGGGGTTGCTACCATCTGAAAATATATATTTATTCAACTTTCAACTGACTCCCAACCCTCACCCCATCCATCATGCTAGCCTGTGATATGGCCCCGGTGGACAAACAGGATGGTTGGCTCATTCATTGCTAAAAGTACAGAGTTTCTTCTGCTCATGATGTTGCCAGCAAAAAGATTTAAAAAAAGCTTATGCAGATTCACCTGGAATATCATGAAACCTGTCCCTGTCTCAATAACCTGTGTAGCTTGACCTTTGCTTCAGACCTTGCCCACTAAGGGCAAGAAGGTTGGCTGTCAAACACAAGGGAGGAAAATGGGGAGCAGACCCAGAGATGGAAGAAAAAGAGAATCCTGTGGAAAAAATAAATAAATAAAGTTAGATTAAAGTCACACGCCTTTTTTTTTGTTTCACAAATGAGCACGTGGTCATTTGGTTTGGAGATCATTTGTTTGTAGATAAGTGTCTTAAAATGAAACATTATGGTAACTTTTATTCCTTAGAAAATATTCTTTCAGCAAATGCATGGTTGGACATTAATTTGTATATTTTTTAATATTTAAGAAATTCAACATAACACTGTGTTGTTGACACAAATCCACTTGATTCTAAGAATTGCTAAACATCTAATTATGTTCAATAATGGAGAGGAAACTCACGGGCAAATTTACAAAGAATTGCTTTTGCGTTGAGAAATTTGAGTATCTTTAAGCTATGTCTATACTTTCAAAGAAAGAAAATATGCCAGTTATCAGTTATAACTGGTGTATTAGGTCAATTGAAGCAAGGCAGGTCAAAAAATATTTTGTCTTAGTGTAGGTCTCTGGCCATTGCTTTGTTTTATGTACTAATTGCCTTATTACTCCATTTTTCATAGACATAACTTAAAAGAAAATCATTTCACCTCTAGGAGTAAACAGCTTTGTCTGAAGCAGCTGCCCTTTCGGTGAAGTACACAATTCCTTTTGGGTTAAATTGTTTTATCTCTTTTTCAAGATACATTTTTAACTGCCCGTTGTAAGTCAGGTAGGCACTGTGCTGGGTGGAAAGGATGAAACGTTAAGACACCATTCCAGACCACAGGATCTTGCAGATCTTCTTGACCCAGGCACACAACCAATAATTTCAATAGAATGTAAGTATCACGAGTATCATGATGTGGGCCCTGCAGCTGAATCTTGAGAAACGCAGAAAATGTCAGTCAGGTGCAAGAAGGTGGGAAAGGTGTGTCAAACAGTGGAATCAGCATGAGCAACTACATGGGTGCAAAACACAATTCAGCAAGCTAGATTTTCATAAGACAACTTATACGTGACTTCTCCCTAGAATCCCCACAATTTCAGAGTGACATGTTTACTTCGAAAAAAAAAAAAACCCATAAAACAACAAAAACCCTATCCATCTATCTCCTTTTATAAGTAGTAGAAACATATATTAAGATGAAAGTGATTTGGGCATTAAAATGCTCAAAATGTGTATTCTTTACCATTAGATATTTAATTATTCCCCATTTGGAGCTGACTTCAATGAGCAAGAATTCTTTACTGAAAGGTATCAGAACAAACCATATTCTCATTGGACCTAAACTGTCTTCATGAGTAAGAATGATTTTTGCCGAATTATATACTGCTTTAAAATAACAATTTAATTTAAATGTTCAAGTGCTGGAAACCATTTCTCTAGATGTGGTATAAAGGGCTAAACCTGGGTGGGGAATCTACCACTTGTCAATGCTTTGTATGTTTCTGGCATGCTGGATAATGTTGCATTGATCCATGTGCTGTGAGGATTGGAAACAGCATCACCTTGAGGATATTTTGGCAGGCTATAGGGCACTTTTACAGAATCTAGACATGATAACTGAATGTATTTCTATGTCAATTTGCAACATTATTTATATAAGATCAAAAATAATTTATCTTTGTTAATAAAGCATCCCATTTGGATTTTTTTCTCACACCCATGTTCCTGGCAAAAGTGAAGATTACTTCAGGCCTAGTTGTCCTGTTGCAAATGTGTACAAGAGATATACAAGTATTCTTTATGGATTGGGACCAAAAAGACCATGCTTTCTAATTTCTAAACAGGCAATGATTTGGGGGTAGTTACTGAAGCCAGACTCAGCCAGAATAATGGTTTGGCACTATTTAAGTGCAGCCTAATATTTCTTTATCTACACAGCTGCCAACTAAAAGATAGATCTCCTGCCTCGAAAAATCTACTTTTCAATACAAATATTCTATTAAAGTAAAAAAATAGTATTCTTCTGTTTTTTGGAATTCTCCACATTTGTTTTCTCCAAAATCTTTTTAGTGCTTAAAACAGTGAAGGCAAAAATACAAAACGTGTTTATTCTTTTTTCTAATCTACGAAAGTGAGAATTTTTCAAAAGCACTTTCTGTTGCACATAAAGTTCAACAGATATTATCAATTGCAGTTTCATTGTCAGAGCCACTAAATAAATTCTTCATAGAGATATATTTATGGGTAAGAGGCTTATAATTTGGAAATACTGATAGATAAAGTACTATGGTTAATACAGCATGGTAAATGATGTCAGGAAGCAAATTGAATTCTTGATAGAGCAAGAAAATTCATAAGACTAATTTGGTGACCTAACTGCTAATCCTTCTGCTTGTATAACCACCCATCTCAATGTGTTTGGAGCACAAAATATTACCTCAGTGCTTACACATTTGATTGTACAATTTCTTCCATTTGTATTCCTAATTTCATTTCAGTTTCATGCCTGAGAACATTTCTTGATTTATTAGTCTTGCTTGCTTGGGATTAGTACTTCAGAAAAAAAAAAAGAATGCATTTATAATAATAATAGCAGTAGTAATAATAATAATAACAATGGGCTTAAAGGAGACCAAAAAGTAATTTGAGTACTTTACTAATAATATAGTAATTGTTCGCACCTAATTTTTTATATCTTCTCAAATAGAGAGTAAATTGGACCATATCTTCTTGAAACGTGCTACCAAAGGCCAAACCACACTGAAAGTGCATGTTTGCAACCTCCTCTCTTCTTAAATCCCACAAATGTTGGATGCCAAAAAACTTTCTTTCATTTTTATGGTGTATTCTAAGTTGGGATACGGGAGTGAATGTGTCCCAAGATTTCTTTAATACAAAGTGAATGAAAAGGAAATTTAATAATGCTATAACTGCTTTTAAAGAAAGATGCCAGTTTTGATGAAGTCAATGGCAATTAAACATAACACAAATAAATTGAACAGAGCATCTGGCTAGCCTGTAAGTATGAATCATCTCCAATGGAAGTACTGACTACTAGTAAAATAAATAAATAAAGTGATACAAAAAGAAAAAAGAAACAACAACGTATTTCAGGCATGATTAGAGCCATGAGTAAAAATAATCCAAGTTGATGTGTAGCAATTTCTAATGCAACATAATTTTAGAAAATTATTTAGTGATTGTATAAATGTGACATGCCTGGAAAATGTTAATTAAACTGGTTTACACAATGGTTGAGATGTATAATTATTTAGCCATGCTTCCACAGTCATTTGCAAGGAAATTGTAAGCTCCAATTCTAAAAGGCTATTGTGGATTGTAACCCCTGGAGCTGGTGGTTGAACGCAGAACCTTTTCTAGCCACTGAAAATGAAGAGGTCCTAGAAGTATCACAGGCCCACCTCATTCTTCTCTGATTTCAATTACACATGTTAGGAAGAACAACTTTAATGACAATCTCCATATCGTTTTAGCATACTTCATTCATGGAAGGACAGCAATAAGATATTAGTTGGGTGTCAGAATGGATAATCCAGCCACTGGATCTTTTGATTCATAAGCATTCCATAAAATCTTAAAGACAGGAAGGAGAGATTGTTGAGAAGATGAGCCAGAGAACCTCAAACTCTAGAACATTTTTACCATAATGTCTTAAAACTGATATGAATACCTGAGATTGATTTCTGGATCTTGGCCTGGAATTACAGATTTGGGAAGCAGGTTATTGAAATGAAAACTGGGATTGATCATGGAAGCATTAAGTGGAAGGATACCTGGGATTTTGAGTTGCAAAAGTTACAGACTGAAGGAGATCTCCATGTGTGCACATGTCCATCAGTAAACTCGGGGCAGCATAAAGCGAAGTCATCTGTGCAACTCACTGCCTTACTTTGAGGTCTGTGAAAAATCACATGGTAGGAGAGCACAGCACAGTAAGAAAACCCTGGCTTCAAGCAGATCATAGTTCTCTGAGACAGACTGCAACCTTAAACAATCAACAAATACTCAAACTTGATTTCTTTGTCACAGAATTCTGTTATAGACCAGGCTCATATTTATACTAGCAAAGTAGATACATAAGACTCAGTGAACAATACTGTGGTCGGTTTTTATATTATATTTTGGTTTTCATACGGAATAGTTTACATTCTCATTATGCCCTCTATCTTCAATATTATGAGCATAAGTGAAGACCCAGTTGCTTGAGAGCTCTGCGCCTTGCCAAGTGGGCTTCATAAGAGTAGAAAAAAATCCTGGACGTGAAGTGAACCAAGCAAATGTCAATTGTACAGGCACTGGAATTGGTTTCAGACTAAATTTGCATACTTAAAATGGGAATAATTCATTGTGCAACTACGTTGCTCAGTTTGTATATAGGATTTTTTTTTTCAAGACTCTAATTAGAAAATTCAGATATGGTCAAAATAATTTTAAAAGAGTTTACATTTGTTCTGATGCCACCTGTGGGTATTTGTAAGGGCAGATTTGCCATGGAGAGTGTTCAAAGAACTCTTCTCAAAGGGTAACACCATAAACATTCATTTGTGGTGATATCATACACTTGAAGTGAACTAGATTCTCTCTAGTTTAGACTTCATAGAACTAGACTAGGAATGTCTTCTTGAATTTCAAAGCAGAATATAATCCTTGCTCACAAAACAAGCAAAATATAGCAATAACAATGCAAATTTTATCTCACACTCTATTATGCCTAGGGAAGCTCACTTAAATAGTATTTTTCACTCCAATTTTGGTTTTCCATAGACACAATAAAGGGCTCAAGGTTGGGTCTAATTAGCAAAAACATGTTGGGAATTTTACCACTGTTAAAGAGTGAATCAGTTAATTTAGATTAAGAACAACCTATTCTGTGTTATCCTTATTTGAACGCCTCCATTGATCATGGCCAAATCTTCCTTGAACTGTGGGCTGCAACGCCAGAGCTCTGGCGAGCAATTTCAAACCATTTTAAACACAAGTCAGTATTTAAAATATATCAAGACCCCATTTTCAGACTGTTTTGTGTAAAATCACTTTCTCATGCTTTTATCCCTAGATGACTCAGATATCTTCACGCTTTTTATGGTTAGCGGTCTAAAATTTTAGATTTCCCTGCATCTTGCTCCCCCTACTGTTGGGTAGAGGTATGTACTCCTTAAAGTAAAAATAAATGTCCTGTTCAAGGCACATGCTTTTTTCTATAAAATGAATGCCGTTCCTAGTCGCCCTCTCCCACTGGTTAAAATGTGCGATAATCCAGATAATAAATATTTCTATCCCCATTATTTCCATCAATAGCATAATCTCATTCTATTCTTTCTGAATTCTTTTATGTAGCTGGGCTCACATCCTAGAAATGTGAACAAATGTCCATTGCAAGTCTCCCTGCCAATTTTTCTTGACCAGAGTACTAATGCTGTCCACATCTTCCACATCTTCCAGTTCCTTTTATTTGTCCATTTATTTAGCAAACATTTATCATAAACCTTCCTAATTTTCAGACCTTGTATTTAAACAATGAAGATAGTAAAATGATATACTTCTTGACCTTGAAATATCATACTCTAGTGAAGGATACTGATATGCAAAGGAATAATTTTTATGTGTGACAAATGGAGAGGAATTTTATATATAGTAGTTAAGAACATGCACTTTCAGCTCTGAGCTAGCCCTAAACATTTTTTCACCTGCAAAATAGGATGATAATTGTACTTACCTCAGAAGGTTTGTATGAGGAGTAAATAACTTAAGGTATATAAGGCCCTGTGTCTAGCACATAGTAGATGCTCAACAAATGCCCACTATTATTATTATTACTGACCAATAATGGTACCATAATCATGAGCATTAGCTAGATTTCCTGGAAAAGGCACTTCTCTCAAATACGCACTACTCAGAAATGTCTTCATCTGGTTTGGTACAGAATTTTGAACCCGTCAGAATTCAATCAGAAAGGAGGAGCACTATGAATTATGGAGCAAGGGAACTACTACAGGAAAAAGACTTACCACGTTGTAGGAGGAGCTGGGCAAAGTGAAGTTCCAGGAAGGAAATTGGAGTATCAGAGAAGGAGCCACCAGCCTGGGAAGCCAAGCATGTCCAACCACCAAAATGGGACTCCAAATGGAAGACTCCTGGGATTGCTTTGAGAAGCTGTGCTCCTGTGTAGTCCCACCTCCATGGGTCCACCACCAAGCATCTGGGAGTGGCCCTAGCGCTGCTGTTATTTCAAATAGTCATCAGTTCGTGGAGCAGAGGAGAGCAAAGGCAAGCTGGATCCCACTGGCCCTCTATGTCTGCTGTAGCCCCATCTAATCTTCCAAGAGTAATGACTGCTGCTTTGCTTCTTCCTTCTGCAAATTGGTCTTTTGGCCAACTCTAATTCAGAACCATACAGGCTAATATATGCTGAGAAAAGTAGATGCAGCTTAACAAAGTTGACACAGTTTAAAAAAAAAATCAGTGTCCATCTGTCATCAACTTGGCATCCATATACACCCCTTTAGCCATATTTAACTTCCAAATAAAGACATAAGAAAATCATGTTTCTACCCAACATGATACAATGATCTCTCACACAACTGAAAACACACTAATTCTCTCTTAAAAAAAGATCATAAATTCAGTGTGTTCTTTGAGTGATGTTCATTTTTCTTATAAGTCACATCCAACCCTCTGCGATCCTGTAACTTAAATATTGATATATGCCAAAGTTAACCCCTGTTAAGCTATCTTAAGTTAGACAATGAAGAGCTGGAGTGAGGAAAAAATGGAAAAAAATGTTTATATTTCATATTTCCTTCACCTTCAGCAAGCACATTGGCTGGTTGGGATTCCCTTCCTGGTGGGTGACCCAAACCTTCATTCCTGAAAGTTCTGTGCCAGGGGCATTCCTGCCTATGTCAGGTTGTCATTTTTCATTACAGGATATGAGAATTCAAACAGGCACCATCAGGATCTCCTGTGTTCCAGATAACCTCGTTGTTGGCATTGTGTAATAGCAAATTTCTCCTTGACAGAATTAACAGCATCACCTAATAGAGTAACTCCCTCCTTTGCCTGTAGGTTCACTGGCACAAAGCGCCCAAGAGACCACATGGCAATCTTAAATTCCAGTTGACTGGAACCAAAACTGTGTCCTTTGTTGAAAGCATTCCTTCCTTGGGAACTAAAATCTTTAGATTCAGCAGAACCCAAACTTGCAGTCTGTCAGAAACATAGTAATAATGACCTCATAGAATGAGTGAGGAATTTTTTATTCTTCAGTTGTCTTAGGAAAGTTTGAGAAGGATTGGTACTTGTTCTTTAGATGTTTGGTAGGATTCACCGGTGCAAGCCATCAGCTTCAGGGATTTTTTTGTTGTTGTTGTTGGGAGATTTTTGATGACTGATTTAGGCGTATTTAAATATCTATTTCTTCATGATTTAGTCTTCGTAGGTTTTGTGTTACTAGAAATTGTCCATTTCATCTAGGTTATCCAACTTATTGGTATATAATTTTTCATATGACTCCTTTTTAGGATTCCTTATAATCCTTTTTTTAGGTCTGTAGAATCTGTACTAATGTTCCTACTTTCATTTTTTATTTTAGTAATTGGAATCTTCCCTCTTTTTATCTTAGTCCATCTAGCTAAATATTTGTCTATTTTGCTGATCTTTTCAAGGAACGAACTTCTGGTTTCATTAATTGTCTTTCTTTTGTTTTTTAATTCCCTACTTCATTTATCTCTGCTCTAATCCTTATAATTTCCTTCCTTCTGTAGCTTTGGGTTTAATTTGTTTTTCTTTTTCTAGTTCCTTAAGTTGTAAGGTTAGGTTGTTGATTTGAGATTTTTCTTCTTTTTTAATGTTTGTATTTATAGCTATAAATTTCCCTTTTAGCACCACTTTCACCATGTCACATACATTTTGAAATGTGTTTTTGTTTTCATTTGTCTCTAAGTATTTTCTAATTTCCCCTGTAATTTCTTTTTTGATCTATTGTTTGTTTAAAAGTGTGTTGTTTAATTTCTACAGTTTAGTTGAATTTTCCAGTTTTCTTTTTGTTATTGATTTCTAACTTCATCCAATCATGGTCAGAAAAGATTCTTTGTGTGATATCTATTGTATATATGTATATATTATATCTTTTAAAATATATTTAAAAATAAAGTATATTGAGACTTAATTTATGGCTTAACATATGGTCTATCCTTGAAAACTCCATATCACCTGAGAAGAATATGTATTCTGTTTCTATTGATTGTTCTGTATGTGTCTGTCCGATCTAGTTGGTCTATTATGCTATTTGGGTCCGCTATTTCCTTACTTATCTTCTATCTGGTTGTTTTATCCATTATTGTAAGTGGGATAAATTCATGCTTGGCTTCTCAAATTTACTGGTTGGTGACTTCTCTGATCTGCTAAATTACCTCGCAAGACTTCACTCCCCACAGCTCCTCCCACAATTGTGTATAATCTACTTTCTACATAAATATCTTGTTCTATAAGTTCTGCTTCTCTCATTGAACACTGATTGATGATTATCAGCACAGGAAGTGGTTTTGGGGGGAACAGAATCTAAAGGATGAGAATCTGGAATAAGTTCTCTGGCTTGATTAGATTTAAAGGCATACATGACATGTTTCCAGAAGTAGAAGGAGCACTGGTAGTCCACGGCATTCAATGTCAAAATAGTTACTTAAATTATTACTTGTAATCACCTGTGATCAATTGCCTCTACCCATTTCCCACCCCCATGCATCAGTGCCCATATTCCTGGAGCAGCTTGCAAAGAGCTCGCAGGAGCCGTGGTGAGCTCCTCTGATTATCAGAAATCTATGTTCTGATCACTGATTGCTGCTTCTGAACACAGAGGGGCCAACAGAGAGGCAGGCAGTCATGTTACACCTCCTTGGACTGTTGCAAGCCCCCGTCAATCTGAGAAGCCAAGCATGTTCAGCTGCCATAATGGTAATGAGAAGGGATGGCTCTTGGGACAGTCTATGGAAAGCTGTGACCTCTTTATAGTTACTGCTTGTGTGGGTCTGCCACCAACCACCTGGGGCCACTGTTGGAAAACAGGGTCAGCAGCTGGGAAAAAGAGCTGAACACGGAGTAGAGGAAATCAAGGACAAACCCCAGAGCCTGATGGCACCGCTACATCTGTCTGTTACCATATCTTCAATGACCTTCCAAGAGTAATGATGGATACTTTCCTTCTACCTTCTGTGCACTGGTCTTTAGGCTACTGTAACCTGGACCCGTACATGGGAGAGGATTCTAAAATATAATTCCACTTCTACAGAAGTGACACAGTATTAATTTGTGACCATAAAGATTGTCCTTACTTCAAACCACTGAATTTTAGAATTTGTACCAAGTTGATATTTATCTCTTCTTGTCTTAGGACACATGTAGTTTTGTTGCCTTTTCCAGTTGAAGAAATAGTCCACGTTTTCAAGAGCAATTTTGAAGCCACTGGCAAGAATTACCTCTTTTTGTGCTATCAAACGTAACACATAAAATGAGTCAGTGAATGGCTTAAAAATATCTCTTTAAAAGAAAATCCCTAGTAATATTTTTTAAATTCCCAAAGCATTTGGTTAACATGCAAGAATGGAGGAGTTGGATGAATAAGATTAATGTAGTAAGGAAGGTGTGATGTATTTTCAGATGGCAATTAAAAATATTAGATGAAATTATTACTAGGTATCTTGATCTATTTATATTTTTTTCTCCCTCATGCCATAACTGTAGTGAGAGAAAACAAAGTCAACTACAGTAAAAGCCGTGTTACCTTGTATTCTGTCAAGTGAGAAGTATAGAAACAAGGTTATGTGGAATCCCCCATCTAAGACATGGAATAGAGACTAGTATTATTTGACAGCAAGGGAATGTTTAATTATTTCATTTCCTTCCCTCCATTTGTCCTAAAATTTCCTAAGTAGAGATTTTCTTTGACTAATTAACATGACACACTTAAAAAATATATTAAACTTCTACCCATGTTCATAGCAGCACTATTCACAATAGCCAAAAGGTGGGAGCAACACAAGTGTCCATCAACAGATAAACAGATAAACAAAATGTGGTCTGTACATATAATAGAATATCATTCAGCCTTAAAAAGGAAGGAAATTCTGACCTTTGCTAAACATGGATGAACCTCGAGGACATTGTGCTAAGTAAATAAGCCAGTAACAAAAAGACAAATGATGTATGATTCCACTTATATGAGGTACCTAGAGTAGTCAAATTTATAGATGCAGAAAGCAGATTAGACGTTACCAGGGGCTGGGGAGAGGAGGCAATGGGAAGTTACAGGTAACAGAGTTTTAATTGAGGAAGATGAAAAATCCTGAAACTGGACACTGGTGATGGGTGCACAACAATATGAATGTATTTTATGTCAAAGAATTGTACAGAATTAAGTGACTAATATGGTAAATTTTATGTTATGTATGTTTTACCAGTTTTAAAAAGTAATAAAAAAAATAGGAGGCAATGTTATTCACTCCTCAATATAAATTAATCCAGATACATTCATGTAAGTAGTGAGCATTAGGAATGGTGGTTATGAGTGAATAGGAGGAAAAGGTTGTAAACTTGAAGCATAGGACATTGGCTCTAGGACATTGACTCTAGGACATTGACTCTAGGACATCACCTTAAGAAAGGTAAAGAAGTAGAATGGATGTGTAATTCATCAAAGATTACTTGGGAAGTCTTGGGATGGAACATGAAAACGGTGTGTGGTAAATACAACAGGGGATAGTTGCCTGACTTACAATGAGTCCTTCCTCCAAAGGGACACCACAATAACAGGAGGCCCCAGTGTCCACCCCTATGCGACATGACTTTAATCTCCTGGCCATAGCTAATTGTTCCAGGGCTAGTCACCTGCCCTGAGCTTACCTGAGCTTACTTTCTCTGTCATGAATTTAAAATGTGGAAAAGGGAGAATCAGAGCCTAGTGTTTCTTGAGATTGGGTCCCATTATGTGATCAGCAATACAACAAACAGAGGGTCCCCCAAATGGTCCAGTCACTGAAGTTCATGGGGCTGCCCCGGCTTTTGTGGTGGTAAGCCTGTTTGGTTTAGATTAGATATAACGGGGTTATTCCAGTTCCCCTTTCCTTCATCTCCCATTTTTGTTTTGTTTTGTTTTTACTTGTTAGCTAGAGTCGGCCAGAAGAACTTAAACAAATACAGGAAGGCACAGAGTTTCTGATCACAAGGGTCAGTGGGCCTATCTCTGTCCTCTGCTGCCCTCACGTGTCAATGTCAGGAGGGCAAGAGGGTGGTGCAGTCAGTGAGTAGATTCAACTCCCAATTAACAAGAATTTTTGACAAATGGATACCACTGATTCTTATAACATAGGTTTTCACTAATATATTAAGTATTTTCACATGCACACACACAAAACTTTCAAATCACAATCAATGGGCACTTGGTTAGCAACTGATAAAACACTTACAGAATAGTTGGAACAGTCCCTTCAATTTTCCTGTCACTTCCTCTGTCTCAGTGGCCCCATATAAGTTAAATGTTTCTAATTTGAAGAATAGATGCCTTACATAAATTTAATTATCATCATTAGCTTATCAGTCACTGTAATAGGTACACACCTTCGTTCCCTTAATTCTTACTTATGCTTGCCCATAAAGAAACATAAATAAATAAAGAAGACTCAAGTTACACATTTGTTGCTCACTGACCTCAAAGAAAAGCTCAAGTTAAATGGAATTTTAGAATATCTTCATCTTGGATATGGCTGGCCTTCTCAGCAACTTCATTTGAGGAAAACGTAATCACAGCACATACCCTTTCCGGACACCCTTGATGACAGCATCTTCCTCAACGCACATTAAAAAAAAAAAGTCTATCCTATCTGCTGTGTTGAGCAAGGGTGGCTAGGGCTGGAGCCAGAGAAGTCAGGACTAATGATCTCTTTCCTTTTGTTCCAGCCCCCAGATAGGGGCCCTGGCGCAGCAGCAGCAGCAGCACCAGCTGAGAATTTGTTAGAGATGCGAATTCTCAGGCCCCACCCTAGAACGACCAACTCAGCAGAAACTCAGGAGGTCGACCCAGCAATCTGTGTGTTAGCAAGTTTACCAAGCCCCCCAGCTGATTCAGCATGCGCAAGGTTGGGAACCACTGCCCCAGACTCCACCATCAAGCCTGTTCAAGCACCTTTCAAATACATTACCCTTTGGTTCTAAGGAGGCTCAGACAAGAGAATGTATGTGGATGGAAAAACAGTCTACTGAGGAGACCACAAGATGAAAGACAAAACAGTACGTGTATACCTTCTCAGGGGGTAGAAGGCAGTTATGAAGGACAGGGGAAGGAAAAGTTTGTGGTGGGGGGGAGACTGTTAATCAGAATCACCAGAATTCCAAGGTTCCTTGTTATTCCCATCACAAGGATTCAAGGGAAACCCAGACTCACCAGAATGGCTGGGATGCTGCAGGGATTTCAGGATGGTGAAGTTCATGCCTGCCTTCTTGCTTCAAGGTTAGGACGCACAGCCTCATCACAGGCCCTGTGGTGACTTACTTCCATTACTCTGAGTACGAAAATGTAGAGGAGACCATTTCCAGTGTATGAGTTTGCTAGCGCTGCCATCACAAAAACCAAAGACTGGATGACTTCAACAGCAAAACTGGCTTTTCCCCCGTTCTGGAGGCTGGAAGTCCAAGGTTAAGGTGTCCAGGGGCTTGGTTTCTTCGGAGGCTTCTCTGGCTTTAGATGCCACGTTCTCCCTGAGCTTCCACATGGTCTTCCACCTGTGTATGTGTCCAAATTTCCTCTTCTTCTAAGGACACTCATCAGGTTGCATGAGGGCTCACCCTACTGGTCTGGTTTTAACTTAACCATCTCTTTAGAAGACCAATCTCCAAATACAGTCATATTTTGAGGTCCGAGGGGTTAGGGCTTCAACTAATGAATTCAGGAGAATACCTTTCAGCCCATAACACTCAGGAATAAGTGCCTTCCATGACACCTGCTCTTAACTTTGTCACTCCGGACACTGAAATGTTCCCTGTCCTGTCACGCATTTATAACAACACCTGAAGGAGCTCTTTAACTCAGGGCTTTAGAAAGACGATTAAAAGATTGCAAATGATTGATCTCATGTAATTCAGTGGGAAACAGATTTTCCAGTTTACGTACGTCTAGTTATACTTACATATATACATTTGAAATTCTGTGCAGTAAAGCTCCAGTACAAGCACAACCTAATAAAAACAGGTGAATCTCTACACTGTTGGACTAAGTACATTTTTTTCCTCTCTGGATTCTTTTCATCATCATTCAGAAATAGCATCCAGCTCTTGTCTGTTTTCTGTGCCCTTCATTTGAGCCTTCACTACACAATGCAAAAGCACCTTGCCTTACACCTCTCATTGCTCCAAGAACAGAATGTAAACCCCCATACCTGCTTACTGCCAGGAAGTTTTGTTTCACCAGGAAACTGCTTCTTCCAGGGGATAGGATGCAAAAGGCCTGCTGTCAGTCACTTATCACCCAGGAAGCTGTCTGGGTGTCAGTCTAAATGCTTTCTCTATCTTATGCTGTAAGGAGGCTTTTCGTTGGCAGGGTGACTCTCCTGGCCTTGGGAACCCCTTGAAAACAGCCGGAAACAGGGATTTGCATATAGATTCTTCATGGCCTTTGGAGACTGTTGCCTTCTGGCGAAATGGCCTCAAGTGGCCAAAGGTTAGACTCCCTCCCCATTCGAAAAGCAAGGAATTCAACACTGAAGCCCATGCCTTGCTTAAAGTTTAGGGCTCCATGTCTCCCGGGACATCTTCAAATGTTAAATTATTTTCAATAAACATATCCTCCTTGGAACTAGATTCTCAGATTCTCCAAGTACTATAAGAGGTATGTGACTTTTGAAGAGCCAGGCTTCACCCCTTTCCCATTGCACATATATATCAAAGAGCAAGCGTGACCCTGATTTCCAGAGTTTACCGTTGGGGTGAACAATGTGTAGGAACATTCCACCACCTGTGTGAAGGTAAAGAACACCTGTTTGGGGATTTCAGTACTCGAGGGTGCTCCTGTCCCATAGAGCTTAAGAACCTAAAGCAATACATGATTGAAAATGAACTTTTAAATCATATACGCCAGAACCTTTGAAAGCCAAGGTCAATACTAGCCTGGTCCCAAAGAACAACAGAAGTAATCAAATACTGCACTGCCAGGGTTGCAAACCTAGATTAGGAGATAATCCTAGGTCAAAGGAGGCAGGGTGATGAACCAACGGAAGGAGCTGAGGAGGGGTGAAGAGAAAAGAGAAAAGAAAAAAGACTTTGCAGCTTGCAAAAGGAAGCTCCTATTTGCTGTAGCTCTTTCTATAGCTGCTACATTTCTGCTGTGTTGTGATTATTTATAGACCGTCACAAGAGTCTCTCTTTTTCATGTGTAGGTTCCAATTAAAAGTTGGGAGAAGTTCATCAGACCTGGGAAGGTAGCACTGTGACCGTGCTCGTGTCGCAGATAACTCAGGCAGCCTGGCCCCTGCTCCCCCAGCTCGGCTTCTCCTTCAGTAAATCCACGTTGGAGCCCTTTATTAAAGACAGAAGCAGGGGACGGGCTTGGCTGTGGGACAAAGCAGAGTCTTGGTCCTGGTTTTCACTCCTGGCCTCTCCATGGGTTCAATTCTGTAAGCAGAAAGTTCCACCTCAATTTTTTTTTTGTTTTGTTTTGTTTCTCCTTGATGGAGCAAACATATTTTTTTCCTGTGGAATATGAATTTCCTCTCAGTCTCTCACAGTTCAATGATTCCTGGCAACATCAAAGAACTGAGACAACAAAATAGAATGCTTTCTGAACATAAAGATGCTGAAGGACCCAGTATCTTTAAGACCTCTCTCATGAAATAATGGTGTCAGCAACACCTCTCAGCCAAGATTATCATCATCACAAACAGCCCCGAGGAGCTGGAAAAACACTGGATTGTTATAGCACAGGCATATATGCCATTTTTAAGCCAGAAATGCATCTGGCCTTTGGGGCTATTACGATTTCCTGTTATTTTGTAATGGTTACCGAACCTCAGGTATTTGGAGGAAAGGAACAATGAAGTATAAGTAAAACCTGGAAATTAAAAGTCATTTGGGGGGTGCCTGAGTGGCTCCATCAATTAGCTGTCTGACTCTTGATTTTGGTTCGGGTCATGGTCTTGGGGTTGTGGGATCAAACCCCATGTAGGGCTCTCTGCTCAGTGGGGAGTCTGCTTCTTCCTCTTCCTCTGCCCCTCCCCCGGCTTGTGCTCTCTCTCTCTCTCTCTCTCTCTGTCCCTCTCTCTCTCAAATAAATAAATAAATCTTTAAAAAAAATGGTTTGGGAAGAAATGTATGTTGAAATAATAAAGGGCAGCCATAAGGAATGTTTCTCCACAAATACGACTCCAAACAGGGCAATTTAGGAACATCCCAGGTGGTAGATCGTTATGTGAGAACAAAATCTAAGTAATTCAAATCCCAACAAAGTGTAACATGCCTTTTGCATTGCTGTCCATATGCCGCACCTCTCTTCCCTTCCCTTCTGAAGTGGCCACCACTAGCCCGCCCGGGCCCCATAAAGCCTGAGGCAGGTGAGGGAATGAGAAAAAGAAAAGCTGATTGCTTCCTAATGCTTTGGGGCGTCCGCGTAGATGGTGCACCTGATACTGCTCAGGAGAGGGGTCACCGAGCCCAGCCACAACCTGGCACGTGAACTTGCTGTTCTGGCCACATGAGTTAGTCCAGATGCAGGTATTCATTTCTACAAGTGGATGTGAGTCCACCTTGCTCTAAAATCGTAGGTGCTGATACCAAGAACCGGAGACATTTTTTTCTTTTTTAATCAACACTTGCAGTAGATCAGTGGTTTTCTGTTAGGGGTGATTTGGCCCCCCTCGGGGGACATTTGGCTGTGTCTGGGGATATTTTTGGTTGTGACAGCTGCCATGTGTGGGTGAGCTCCTGGCCTCTCTAGTGGGTAGAGGCCAGCGATGTTGCCAAACATCCTCTAATGCACAGGCCATCCCTCCCCAACTCCACTCCACTCAACAAAGAGTTAATTGGCTCAAAATGTCAATCAGGGCCCACGATAAGAAATGCTGTGATACGTTAAATACAGCCACAGAGGTTTTGCCACTTCTTCCATCAAGAGATGGAGGCCCTTTCCCCACCCGCGGCTTGCCTGCACTAATTGAATGCAGGGGAAATGATGTTCCAACTCCGGAGCCGAAGGGTCAAGAGGTTTTAGTCTGTGTTCCCTGAGCTCATCAAGCCTGAAAGAAGAGTAAGACGAAGATAAGTCAACAGAAAGACCCAGCTGTTCAGCTACACCCACAAGGCCAACCTACAAACACCCCAGCTACTCCACAGCGTGGTGAGAAACCACAAACAGTGTTTTAAGTCACTCAGGTTTGGGCTGTTACGCTAGGCAGCAACAGGTCACCGAAATGATCTGAATGAGAGAGGATTCTGGTGTGGAGAGAGCTGACTTTCCCCAGCATTCCCCAAAGCCATGGTCCATCACATCTTTCTAACAGGCCAGTTGGAAGTGGTCCCCTCCAGCTATTGATCCTTTGCTTCTATCCACACAACCAGACCAATGAAAGTCTGTGGGGATTTCTGGGAAAACCTCCCTTTACTGGTGAAAGCGTTCTGACTACCACTGGGCCCTGCTTTCCCTTCTTAGTCTTCATTGGAAGTCAGTAGCAATTGAAATATGTTGAGGGGAAGAGAAGAGGATAGGGAAACAAACAAACAATGCAGAAATGAGAATCCCAGTTAAACCATTATGCTGTCACATGCTTCTTGCATTCCACATGTGGTTCCTCTGGAAAACCCCAGAAGAGATTGTGGTTCTATTCACAAGCAGTGGGAGAACGAGGGGCTGGCTTTCCTTAGGAGGATTATCCTCTGTGGTCACTCACATCCAGGTAACCAGGAAACCTGAGCAAATACCGTGGACTGGCTGGAATGCAGCATGACCATGATTGTGAATCAAAGACCGGTCTGCTGTACTTTGTTAGGCAGAGGATTACAGCTCACGGAGCTGATGAAGCTCCCCTCTGTTCTCAACTTTCCTTCTCCCCCATTGCCTGCTTCCTGAGCAGCCGAGTTCTCTGAGCCAGCCAGCTGGCCCCACACTGTGTAGCAGAAGAAATCAGATTGCAGGGTTCCCTCCCCCCCAACCTCTGGACATTGTTCTCTGCGACATAGAAACAGGGCTGGTTGACAGGGTCCTGCCAAGGCATCTGTAGGTAAGGTTCTCCGTCGTGAAAACAGCATCTTCCAGGGCTTGGGACAGGTGAGGAAGAAGGAAGCCTTTGTGTTCTGAAGACTTCATCGTGGGGAGCATCTGAAGGGAGCAGGATTGACTGTGGTCTGGTGGGAGTGGGGGAGGGGGACATCAGCCCCCTCAGCTCCACCCCTGCCTGTGCTCCTTTTTCAGCCTATGTGTTTCCAGAGTAGGTGATGCAGGGGTGGGAAAGGAGGGCAGGAAGCCCACTGATGTGGAGGGGGCAGGGCAGATGAGGGCCCACTGTGGCAGGGGGACCAGGTCTTTGAGGGAATGAGAACTACAAGCGTTTCTCCTCCCAATCCTGCATGGCACCTGGGATCAGGTCGCCTTCAGTTTCCTTATGCATCAGGGATTTGCCACCCTGGCTGCTCATTAGAATCATCTGGGAAATTTTTTTTTTTTTTTTCCAAATAGCTGATGTCTGGACTCACCCCCAGAGAGTCTGATTAAAAAATGTTTGGGATGGGATCCTGGCATTAGTAGCTCCTAATGTGCAAGTATCTATCTGTTTGTATTTTGGAAGGAAACTACTATTTCATTGTCTTCTGGGGTTGAGGCTCTTGCCTTCTTCAGCCCACGTGGGTTCCAGCCTTCGCATTAGCGCCAGAAGAAACTCGCAAGCACCGGCGCCCTCTGGTGGCGGCCAGGACACTCTACAGTTCTAAGGAAAACAAATTTTATCAAGATGGTCATACCCATTGAAAAATTAGAAGACACAAATACACAGAAGGAAAAAAATACACAAATAACCTGCACTAATCCATGTTAACAACTTGCGTATATAGTCATAGAATTTCTTTGAAAATTTTGTTCTTCACAAAAATAGAACTAGGCTGTGTATGTTGTCTTGTTAACCTTTTACTAATATATGATGAATGCATTTTGATGCAAATAAATTCAATTCTATATTAATATGCAATTAAATTTATTTGATTCTAATTTCACAGGCAGTAGTAGGGAAAAGATTTAAAATTTATGGAGTACTTACTGTATGCCAGGAACTAAGTACTTGAAATGGATAATCTCATTTTATATTCACGACACCCCTATGAAGAGGGTACTCTATCTATTCCCATTTTATAGATGATGCTATTAATGTTATAGAGGTTTGACAATTTCTCTAAGTGGTGGAACCCAGAATCAGACATAAACATTTTACTTTATAGTGCCAGGTATTAGATATTAAATCTTTCTGTCCCTTCCTCTTGTCATATTTGTGGTTTCCTTTGGGGGTCACAAATTATACTGTGTAACACACACACACACACGCAGTGATAGATTGTTTCCTTGCCCCTTATACTAAATCCCTGGATGAATCCATGGATCAAAAGGTAAGTATTTTAATGGTTTTACAACTCTTATAAAACTTTTCTCCAAAAATGCAGTACTACACTTTCAGCAGAAGGCTAAAGGAAATGTGCGCTTGTGTATTCTTGTGTTAAAAAACTTTCTCAGCTTTAATTTCTAATATAGCGTGATTACACATGCATGTACACACACACACACACACACACACTTACACACAAGCTTTTTAGGGTCTCAGTAATTTTAAGAAAAGTTTCCTGAGACCAAAAATTTAGAGATCCTCTGGGTTAGGAAAAGCAACCTGGGGAAATTTCTATTGGGGGGGCACTGCCTCCACCCTCATTCCCTCTACCCCGCTCCTCTTGGTCTAGGACTCTCCCTTGGCTGCAGGACCCATTCTCTCCCTTTCAGTATTTTTCATTTTTATGTCCATCCCTCACTCCTTCTGTCAAACCCAGAGATTCTGTCAGCAGTGGGTCTAAATTCTCCCCATGCCACCATAGGTATGGAAGGCATGCAGCCCAGCATTTCCAAAAAAAAAAAAAAAATCCTGTTCCAAGTAGTCCCCTCTGTTACTCCCTCTCCCCTCTCCGCCAGCAATGCTGTGATAGGCCAGCCTGCGTCTTAGGAGGGGCAACATAGTCCTGTGGGAGGAGGATTGGGTTTGAATACCACCTTCATTTGGTCTCACGGTAGTTTGGTAACCATGCGTAACTTCTTTAACCTCTCTGAGCTTAGCTTCCTTATCCATAAAGCATGAGAACATTTTTAGGGTTCTGAAAAGTAAAGAAATGAAGTATCTAAGGACCAAGAGTAGCAGAGAATGGGGATTCAACAGTGTCTAGTATTTCTCTGGTATGTCTACACATCCCCTTATTCTCCATGTTTCCTGTCTTTGTTTTATAAATAGATCTTATAAATAGCACATAACCTGGAGTTTTAAAAAATCCAATATGACAACCTCAGTCTAACTGGAGAATTGAATCCATTTAAATTTGTGATTCTAACATAGTTGGACTTGTTTCTTTAAATTTGCAGTATGAACCATGTCACACATAAAAAGAAGTAGAAAGAACAAATCCTATGGTTTAAGGACTAACTAGAATTTCTGTGTGCAAACTACTTGGGTTAAGAATTAGAATTTATCATTACTCTAGATATTTCAATCCCCAATTACAGCTATTCTTCTCACCTCCCTGAGGTAATCAACATCCTACTTTTTGTTTTAAACATGAACTTGCTATTCTTTTTAGTTTAACCACCAATGCATGTATGTGCCATATATTGTTTAGTCTTATTTTTTTTAACTTATAAAAATGCAATCACACCGAATTGAATCCTCTGTAAATTTGCCTTTTACAAGCATTTGCCATTATATTTTCACGATGATCCATGCTATTGTGGGAAGCTATAGTTTATTCAGTTTCTGCTATGCATAGTCCATCTTTTAAAAAAATTTATTTAAATTCAATTTAATTAACATATACTATATTAGTAGTTTCAGAGATAGAATTAAGTGATTCATCAGTTGCACATAACACCCAGTGCTCATTCCAGCAAGTGCCCTCCTTAATGCCCATCACCCACTTACCCCATCCCCCTACCCGCCTCCCCTCCAGCAACCCTCAGTTTGTTTCCTGTAGTTAGGAGTCTCTTATGATTTGCCCCCCTCTGTTTTTGTCTTATTTTATTTTTCCTTCCCTTACACTATGTCCATCTGTTTTGTTTCTTAAATTCCACATATGAGTGAAATCATATGGTATGGTCTTTCTCTGACTATTCCATCTACATCGTTGCAAGTGGCAAGATTCCATTCTTTTTGATGGCTGAGGAAATAGTCCATTATATCATTATATATATATATGGTATATATAATTCCATTGTATGTATGTATGTGTGTGTGTGTGTGTGTGTGTATACACACCACATCTTCTTTATCCATTCATCTGTTGATGGACATCTTGGCTCTTTCCATAGTTTGTCTATAGACACTGTTGCTATAAACATTGGGGGTGCATATGCCCCTTTGAATCACTGTTTGTATCCTTTGGATAAATACTTAGTAGTGCAATTCCTGGATGGTAGGGTAGCTCTATTTTTAACTTTTTGAGGGACCCCCATACTTTTCCAGAGTGGCTGCACCAGCTTGCATTCCCACCAACAGTGTAGGAAGGTTTCCCTTTCTCTGCATCCTCGCCAACATTTGTCGTTTCCTGACTTGTTAATCTTAGCCATTCTGACTGGTGTGAGGTGGTATCTCATTGAGGTTTTGATTTGTATGTCCCTGATGCTGAGTGGTGTTGAGCATTTTTTGTATGTGTGCTGGCCATGTGTGTATGCATAGTCCATCTTGTGACTACAGTACACCAAAATGTATCTATCTCTTGTGTTGATGGACACTCGCATTACCTCTAATATTCATTTGTGCATAATTCATACATGCATTCGTTCACTTAGGCTGGTATTATCAGCGCTCCTACAAGTGTGTCTCACAGTGAGCACGTGCAGGATTTTTAGGAGGATCACTGCCCCATATGCGTGCATATATTGCTTTCCCAGGCAATGCCAAACTGTTTCCCAAATGTTTATACAAATGTGCATTCCTGTTACAATTGATGAAAGTTCCCTTCTGCTACAAATCCTCAAAGTACTTGATATTTGGATTGTAATTTTTTTGGCAGTCTGAAGGATGAGAGATAAAATATTGAGATATTAGTTCCAAGTTTCCTGATTAATAATAAGGTTGAATATCTTGTCATTTGTCAATGATCTTTTGTGTTTTCTTTTCTGTGAAATGCTGGTTCATTGCCTGTAGCCCATCAATTTAGGCAGGAGTTAAACATTCTGGATAATCATTTCTTTGTCTAGTGTGTGTGTGGCAAAATTATTTTTACAGTGTGGTATTTTCATTCCTTTTTGGTGTCCTTTTATAATAAACATAAGTTCCTAATTTTAATAGACTCAAATTTGTCAATCTTTTCTGTATAGTGTGCATCTTGTATAAGAAATCATTTCCTACCCAAAGCCACAAAAATGTTTTCCCATAGCATCTTCTCAACAGTATATAGTCTTAACTTGTACATTTCGTCTTTAATGCACATGTGGAAATTATTTTGTGTTTGGGAAAGCAGGGATCCCAGTTCATCTTTTGTTAGTGTGGATGGCCAGTTGTCCTAACACTACTTATCGAATAGCCCATCCTTTCTCCACTCATCTGAAAAAGCTATTTAGTAGGTGGGCTTTAACATTTTTCAATAAAGTTTTACCATTTTTCCTACACACTGCTTACACATCTTATTAGATGTAATGCAAAATATTTTAATTTTAGTCTTATAAACAGCATTTTAAAAAATTTCATTTTCTAAATTGAAATTTCATTTCAATTGTTGCTTGTATATAAAATGTGATTTATGTTCATATATTGACTTTGTACCCAGCAACCTTCCTAAACCTACGAATTTCAACCTTTTCTGTAGGTACTTTCGGATTTTCTTTGAGAGCGCTCTCATCTGTCAATAATGAGTTCATATTTTTCTTTCCTAAAATATATATTTTCTTTTCCTACTTGCCTCATTGTATTCACTGGACTATTCTGTAGAAAGTGTAGTAAACAATTGAAGGCATCTTTGTTATTAATTATAAAGAATATTTTCATTATGTCATTATTAAGAATGATGTTTCCTATAAGTTTTTTTTTCTTTTTTTTTTTCTATAGGTTTTTTAAAAAATGTCCTTTATCAGGTGATGAAACATTTGCAGAACTTTTCCTCATGGAAAGGGAGTTTTATTGGCTGCTTTTTCTCTACCATTTAAGGTGGTGAGAGGATTCTCTCCCTTTAAACTGCTAATGCCATGATTTCAATGAATTGTTTTCCTAATGTTAAAGCAACCTTGTATTCCTGTGATAAATCCATGCAGGCGTGAGACATTATTATTTATTTTATTCACTGCTTGATTCAGTTTGCTAAAATTTTGTTTAGGATTTATAAACCTTTTTTCCCTACCTTTCTTGTCATTAGGTTTCGGTATCAAGATTATACTAGCCTTTATTTTCTGGAAGAGTTTATGTAAGTTTCCAGTGAATTGTTCCTTGAACTTACCCCTAATGTCAGATGGGCCCGAAAGTTTCTTTGTCTCAAGATTTCTGTCTACTGATTCAATTTCATTACTGATTATAAGAATATTCAGATTTTCTATTTCTTCTAGAGTCAGTGTGGTTAAATTTGTATTTTAAAAACTAATCCATTGCAATATTACTCAACCATAAAAAAGAATGAAATCTCACCATTTGCAATGAGGTGGAGCTAGAGAGTATCATGCTAAGTGAAGTCAGCCAGAGAAAGATAAATACCATATGAACTCGCTCATATGTGGAACTTAAGAAACAAAACAAATGATCATAGGGGAAAAAAAGAGAGAGAGAGGCAAACCAAGAAACAGACTCTTTTTTTTTTTTAAGAGTTTATTTATTTATTAGACAGAGAGAGACACAGCCAGTGAGGGAACACAGTGGGGGAGTGGGAGAGGGAGAAGCAGGCTTCCCACCGAGCAGGGAGCCCGACTCGGGGCTCGATCCCAGCACCTGGGATCCTGACCTGAGCCAAAGGCAGACACTTAACGACTGAGCCACCCAGGCACCCTGAAACAGACTCTTAACTATAGAGAACAAATTGATGGTCACCAGAGGGGAGGTGGGTGGGGGGATGGGTTAAATCGTTAATGGGGATTAAGGAGGGCACTTGTGATGAGCACTGGGTGATATATGGAAGTGTTGAATCACTATATTGTACACCTGAAACTAATGTAACACTGTATGTTAGCTAACTGGAATTTAAATAAAAACTTAAAAAGAAAAAAAGAAAATCTGTTGCATCTAAATTTTCATATTAATGGGCTTCCAACTGGACATAGTACATTCTCACCTGTTAAATCCTAAAGCACCTCCGGTCAAGTTTTTTTCTACTACTATCCCTTCCTTGTCTTTGCTCTCTGTTCTTGATTAATGTTTTCAGAGGTGTGTCTGTTTAATTCACCTCTTTCAAAGAATCTACTCATGACATTAATTTTCTCTTTTATGTCTGTCTTCTAATTCATTAGTGGTGCCTTTTATCTCTATGATTACCTTCCTTTATTCTACTTCCTTTCGGATTTATTTGCTGGCTCTTTTTTGTTTGTTTGTTATTTCCTATGTTGGAGGCTTAGTGCCTTACTTTGACCCTTTTTCTTTTAAATGGAAGCATTAAAGGTCACAATTTTCCCTATAAGTACCATTAGCATTTCACAATTTTTGACACAATATTTTTGCTTCTCCTTTGACTCATGAGCTGTTTAGAAGTTTGAAAGACTTGCCAACATACTGAATTCTTTTAGTTTCGTTTTTATTCTTAGTTGCCCTTTGGTTCCAGGATGTGGTTTCTGTGACAGCTTTTCTCTCTTTCAGTTGAGACTACCTTTCTGGCCTCAAAAATGATCAGTTTTTGAGAATGTTCTCATGTGTTTGGAAGAACGTGCATTCTTTAATTGTTGTATGCAATACTGCACATACCAAAACTCGTTAACCGCGCTGTTGAAACCTTCTATATTGTCACTAGGTTTTGTCTGCTTGAACTATGAATTTCTGAGAGGGATGCGTTAAAATCTCCTACAGGTGTGTTTTCTCCTTGAGGTTCTATTTTTTTAAAAAATTAAACTCTACTCTTACAGTTGTAGAATTTCCTATCTTCCTTCTGAATCACGCTTTTTGTCATTTTGAAGCTAACCTCTACCGCCAGTGATAATTCTTGGTTGAACTCTTTTATCAGATATTAACTAGCCATATCCTCCCAGGTGCCAGGTCTTTCATTCGCCAGAAATAGAAATCCTCCACTTTCCCCAGTTTCTTGGCTTTGTGTGCCTTCTATTTGTCCTGCTTCTTCTACTACTCTTTTTTCACCTGTTTTGCCTTTTTCTTCTTTTAGAATTATCTTGTTTTTACTTTTTTCTTTTTTCCTTATCCTGATTTGTGATCCATGATTTCCATTCTTTTAGGGCTTACCCTCAAAATGTGACCACATACCACTGTCTTAACCTTCCCCCTGAAAAGCAAGAGGGTCTTCGGAGACCAAATCCAATGATTTCTCTCCAAATTATATGGCATTTTAAAAATCAGTATTTCAGCTCATTATTTAACTCCATGATTAAGGTATTTTACTTTCCCACAGAAAATATTCAACTAGAATGACTTGTATGCTTACCCATTTTTTACTAACCATGTCTTACTTAATCTCAGACCTTCTTTCTGAGATCATTTTCCTTGCTGAAGTATATCTTTTCAGGAAGCCGTTTGACAAAGTTCTGCTGTTTGTAAACTCTGGTTTTGCATATATGAAAATGTCTTTATCTCACCCTAGTTTTTAAAAGAAAAATTTGTGGAGCACACAGTGCTGCATTGGTGGTCATCTGCTCTCCGCATTTTGATTATTCCCCGGTCTTCTTGCTTCTATTATTTCTGTTAAGATTCCTGCAAGTTGTTTTTCTCCTCTATCTTCTCTGCTCTGTTCATTTTCTTCTCACTCACTAAGTTTATATTGGGCCTTTTAATTCTGCCTTTCCTATATATTAATATCTTTTTTCCCCAAAATTCTTTTCTTATGGCTATATGCTGGATAACTTCGATATCTTGATGTTTATTATTTTCCTTTTTAAAAAAAAACTCAAATACATTAATTCTTTATTTGTGTAAAATATGCTGTTTAGATTATTTCAAGAATTACACTTTTCATTTTATCTGCATGGTATTTTTGATGATAATCCTTTGTTCCTGTTTTGTTTTTTTTTAATTTCTGTATTTCATTGTAATAGTGCTTTCCTATTCTAAATCTGGTCATTCCAATAATCTGAGGTGTTTGTACAGGAGGTGGAGTGGTCTAGATTGATTATTTTTGCTAACTTACTGGTGGTGATTTGTTTCCTTGGGCGTACGATGGTTAACATTTCACTTACATTTAATTTGATTATCTTTGGCAACATAATCCATGAGAGTTCTGAGTTCTTGGGTTGCTTTCCTCCACAAAGGATATTTCTATGGGGAATTCATCTGCAGTGTATCCATCCCATCCACTGTGGGTCCTAAGCTTAAATTCCAAATCTGCTGCTGGTGGGGGCATTTGCCTCCAGGAAAAACCCAGATTTGGGGGTTTGCCATCGCTCAAGTCCATTTTCAGCCCACTATTACATTTTTCTTGTTTGGGGAATGTGTTTTGTTTGCTTGTTTTGGCTGTTGAGAACTCCCATTGTTTGTTTAGGAGCTCAGCAGCATTTGGAAAAGTGTGCTTGTTATAATCTATTCCAGTTCTAGCCACATCAGCTCCCTGACCCTTCCTAATGTCTAGTCCGCCATGTTGTTGGATGTTGTAAGTCTAATAAATACTATTTTTATTGATTTGGAAAACACAGCTTTCATACCATGGGGCGATGTGGAATCCAGGCCCCACGTGTTGAGACGTTCCATAAACAGTATTCAAAGAAACTGACAGATATAATTGATTGTCACTGTGGCACAGGTTTTTGAATCAGCATTTTTAAAGCTGGAATTGGATCTACATAATGTAAACATGTTTTGACACAGCTGCCATTGCGGATTCAAATGACAGAATCTGGTACAGAGGGAGCAGCCCACACTTTAAAGTTGTTCAACAGTGTTCTCCTAAGGCTGCCGATACCACTGCATCCTGGGGCAACAGTCTCCTGCCAGTTCCTATCAAAATACACACTTAGCATCAGGGGGAAAAGGACCTTCTGGTTCTCCGAATTTATTTCCTTCCTCTTTTCTCCCTTCCCCTTTCTCCTCTTGCTAGCTAACGAAATGATATCTCAGTCTTAAGCTCAAACTCCAAAGGAGCTGGAACCATTGGGAATT
The DNA here is from genome assembly GCF_004348235.1 of Phoca vitulina. Taxonomy (NCBI): domain Eukaryota; kingdom Metazoa; phylum Chordata; class Mammalia; order Carnivora; family Phocidae; genus Phoca; species Phoca vitulina. The sequence continues at coordinate 26,328,822 of NW_022589727.1, read as the reverse complement.
GGAGGGGCTCTTGTTCAGGAATCTTAGACCCTCCAATATCAGAAATTTCCAAGACAGAAAAGAATGTGCCTTTTTACTAGGAATGAGGATAGTGTGTAGTGTTTTCGAGGTGCTAGAAAAAGTAATCCATTTGATGTCCTCATCATAAGATGTGCCCTTCTATTTTCCCTCCTCTCAGATATGAATTATTAAAGACTCTTATTGTTCCTCTCTAAGTCTTGCAAAAAAGAAAAACGAAAACCGAAAGTAGCAAAAAATGGAGCTTGTGATTTCTGCCAACAGCAAAATCATTTCTTGTACTTTGGTACCAAAACGTTTTTTTCCCCATTTTATTTCCATCTTGCGCTCAAGGTAATTACCCTTCAGAGACACCTACAGGGAGAGGCTATGAGAACGTCTGAAAATTTTTAATGCGTTTGCCTCTCTACATTTTCTCTCCAACATTCTACTAAGTGGAGCCAACATGAAACATCAGCAGAGGATGACTTCATTAAATATTGAATACAGTTTTCTGCCCCCGCAAGTGTTTGTCCTATACCAAACCCTCACGTGGTGAAAATGTGCAGGAGGGCAACCCAGATCTTCATGAACCACAAACTGCTCTTTGCAAAAGGCAGCCCGTTGATATGCTGTCGGTTTTTTAGGAGCAGTAAGCCACCTGCTGTGTTTCTAAGTTGAACAATTGTCATGATAGCATTTCTAAATAATTGTTTTAATGGAAATGTCAGAGAATATGTTTGGGGATTAGAAACAGTCTTCAAGATTTGCAACCCCTATTTGTACAATAGTCAGTAATAATTCAAAATGAGAGACAAAGTAGCTATTATAATGCTTCTATTGCATTTTCCCAAAATCTATACCCTTTCTTTTACCTATATAATGGAAAAATAGATTTTTAAAACCTATTTTACATTCACTTTGGAATTTTCTCAATCTATAATTTGAAGCCTTTGAAAAATTTCCCATTTTTCAGGAGCTGTTGATTTTCCCATTAGTGCCATCTGCTGGTCTAGATATTTTGACCAGGTTCTGGTTTGTAAGTTTCAATACACTAAAGAAAACTTAGAATAGATTTCTAAAGTAATGAAAAATCTTTGCTTAAATTTTGTGAAAAATGTTTTCCATATGCATTTGATATGTCCTATTTGAATTCATAGATCCTTTTTACCTTACCCCAAAGTTACAATTACCATGACTTCAATCATTCATATATATATTTATATGTATGTTATATTTTTATATGGTATATTATTATAATGTATTAAGGCTGAAAGGTTGGCTTTTCTATTTCCCTTTATAGTTACGAAATTTTGGAAAGTTATTAATGTTTAATTATATAATCTCTAAGAAGCAAATTTTAAGGCTGCAGGGTAAAAAACTGATTAAACATTTTTTATATGGTTTAAGTGAACTCTTCCCAGCCTCAGAAAATAACACTTACACTTATTTCAAACACTATTAAACAGGTGGATTTTGACCTGGTGAGTCTAAGGTACTTTCTTCCAAGTATCTAATTATATAGATTATGTAGAAACTTACATCTATATTAATCAGATCCCATTATCAGCAATATTTTTCTTCTGGTTTTCTATAGTCTGTGATTGATGCTTTCCAATATCCCAAATGTTCACTAATTTCATTTATTGCAATGTTTCAAATAGATTTCTACCCACAATTTGTAATCCAGATGGCTTTCCAACAATAGGGCATTTCTCCACCTTTGTATTTGCATCCAGCTCCAAAAGATGCCCAGTGGTTTGCTTGCTGTGTGTTGGCATGCTCATCATCTCAGTGGTTAGCTGAGTATTGGAACACATCCTCCCTTTCCTCCACTCACTGATGAGATATAATTTATGTTGATTCAACTCTTCACAAATTGCCATCTGTCAGCTTTGCTTTCTCCGATCTCCCACCTCCCTCCTTCACTGCATTTGGTTGAACCGGCAGTACTTCTGGAATATTGGCTTGGAGCAAAGTCTCTCCATCAGTAGTAAAGATCTCACTTGAAACTAACATCTCACTCGTGAATTGCCTTCTTTTCAAACTCAACTGTGGCAATATTTTCATTTAGCTTTTCATCATCCTCTGCTACACGAAAAATAGAGCGGCAGCGCCTCCTGATATCTCTGGCTTCTGGAGCCAGATTGAGGGGCACTTTGGCATCTATATCTCCCAAATAATCTGTCTTTGTTGGTGTTCTCTGGTCTAGTTTTATGCTTTCAGGAACCAGATATATGGAATATTCACAGCAATCATATCCAGATTCCTGTTTCCTCCCTCTTGTGCCTGAAACACAGATCAGTTTTACTAAAAATTTCTATCCCAAAGAGACTGTCTTTATATTCTCTTTATAGATCTGAACAAATCTTTCTATAGCCATGGGATATAGGAAAAGTTACTTGATGTAATTAGAAAGTAAACAAGCATCATTTAATTAATAAGGATATTAAAGCATGATGAAAATCTCTTTGTAGACAGACTAAAATTAGGCATAATTAAATAACTTAATGGCTTTAGAAGTGCTTTCCCTGAGCCAACATTTCTCAATCTTGGTACCATTGACATCTGAGGCCAAATAATTCTTTTTTGGGAGAGAGCATCCCGTGCATTTTGAGATGTTCAGCGGCATCCCTGTCTTCTATCCACTGGATGCTAGTAGTACTCCTGTCCTCTTTGTTGTGACAAATAGGAGTATCTCCAGAGATTGCCATACATCCCTTGGGGGGCAAAACTACCCCCCTCCCCACTTATACATATGAATATTAATGAAAGAAAAAAACACTAAAATATGAGGTACTACCCAGAAGTCTAGGTGGGGTTTTAGTTAGCTGGCGAATGACCTCACATAGGAGAAATGTTAGAGGAATTCAAACATGACACAAAAACATAGAACTTAAAACCGGAGAGGAATATGAAAATACTCCTTTTAGAAATGGAGAGCTAGAATATAGCTCGTGATCGTGGACTCCAGACATTCTCCCAGCAAAATCTGAGGCCTGAACACAGGACTCTTTAGTCAGCGTTCGAACAGAGATGTTGCCGAGTTCATATTTCTGATTTTCTAGGAAACCAGGAACTCGTGGAAGCCTGGCTAAATCAGTGCTGCTAACTAACTGCTTTCATAACCACTGGTCTGATGGGTAGATTCTGAGTGGTAAGAGGAGGAAAAGAGTCTCCAATGGGCTATGTTGTCATGGTTCTTGGCTGTGAGCCTTCTGCAAATATCCTCATTAAGGGGCTATCTATCCTTCAGCGTTAGACATTTCCTGGGAGCAGAGGCCCTTTGCTCAAAGTCTCCATCGATCTACAGCACACGATAGCTCTGTTACTGTCTTTAGCCTCATTCCGATTAAGTAGAGAGGTTATAAATCCTTTTTAGTTCCAAGGAAGCTTTTCCATGTAATATACACAAATGTACTCTATTGTAACAAGGTTTCCTTACTTGGTGAAGTTGGAGATGCCACAGGCTAAATCGTGCCCCTGTAATACGAAAACCCATGCAATATTCAAATATATGGTTAGTTCTAAAACCAAAGTATAAGTCCAACCCAAGCCCTTGTGTTACAGAAGTATTACATTTTATACAACTATTTAGACTCTATCCTATCCACCACATAAAATAATGTCTGACTCTGAAATTTGGGGCTAATGGACTCACTCAAGCTCATCATAGTGAGTAGAGAAAGTATCTTAGAGCAGTTAAAAATATGGGTGACAAGACCTTGCTAAACCTCAGTTACTACAACTATAAAATGGGGAATAATAACAGTTCTTATGCCTCCTAGCTTTCTTTTGAGGGTTAAATGAGATACCAAGTATGAAACATGGTTCTGAGTCTGGCACATGGCAAGAACTCACCAACTCTTAGCTGCTGGTACTTTACTATGTCGTGACAGGAATGACCACATGAGAGTGATACCCTCTTCCACACCACATGTTTTCATAGGGTTTCCCTAAAAGGAAAACTAGGGAAATCCATACCTAAGAAAGCAAGTCAGTTTTCTCAGCAGTAAACCCATGAAATTTTAAATGCTTGGTAAAAAGATTGAGGAACTCTATTTTGGATAAAAGTTGCTGCAGTTTTATAAAGAAATATGATTTAAGAGAGAAGGAATGAAAAGGGACACCTGGGTGGCTCAGTCAGTTAAACATCCGACTCTTGATTTTGGGTCAGGTCATGGTCTCAGGGTCGTGAGATCGAACCCCGTGTCTTGGGCTCCATGCTCAGCGGTGAGTCTGCTTGAGATTCTTTCCCTCTCCCTCTGCCCCTCCCCCTGCTTGCGTGTGCGCTGTATCTCAAATAAATAAATAAATCTTAAAAATAATTTAAAAAAAGAAAAGAAGTGGAAATATATCCTAGTTTCAAAGACCAACAGAACATCCAAAGTCTTCTTAGAATACAAAAAAAAAAAAAGGAAAGGGACACTATGTGGCAAGGGTTTCAGTTCCCTTTTACCAATGCCCAGGGGTCAAAGTGCCTGACTGAGCGGGCAGGCCATTTCACATTCCTCTGGTGGATAGACTGGGAGAAGCCACAGAGGACAATCACAGCTCAGTTATGGAATTGCGAAGATCCACTGCTGCTCTGACTCCTGCTTGCCAAACTACCTTCTGAGAAGACTCTGACTTCCCACGCCAACTTCCCAGTGGGGGAATGCACACTGGCACAAGTGATATAGATGTGGTCCCTGAGAATGTTTCTTTTGCATGCTCCCAGGGTTTGGTAAGCATGCGACAGTTTGGGAAATACCTTACGAATGAGAAGCACTGGGCATGCAAAGCTAGGGCATGTGCCTTTGAAGACTGCTTCTGCCTCCGAGGACAACAGCTTCCTATAGGACAACTGAATTTAAGCAATCTCATGTCAATGACCTTGATACCTCTTCAGTGCTTAAATACTTTGCTCTTTGCCACTTGGTTTGGGAAGCTCCTGTGTTAGTCTAACTTAGTGATAACTATAATCATTCACGACCTCCGTGAGAATTTTAGGCTTCTGAGCATGGCTGGTCCTATCTCTTAAACAGGGAGGCCCTCAATAACTAATTATTAAAAATGTATAAATCGGGGCACCTGGGTGGCTCAGTCATTAAGCATCTGCCTTCAGCTCAGGTCATGATCCCAGGGTCCTAGGATCGAGCCCCACATCGGGCTCCCTGCTCGGCAGGAAGCCTGCTTCTCCCTCTCCCACTCCCCCTGCTTGTGTTCTCTCTCTCGCTCTGTCTCTCTCTGTCAAATAAATAAATAAATAAATAATCTTTTAAAAAAATGTATAAATCTACGTCCAAATTCAATGTGTTCCAGGAGAATTGTGAGAAAACTCTTTTTTATCTTCAGAGGGTGAAAGGCCCCAGAAGTATCTAAAAGGTGTCTGAGAGACGTCTCTAAAGCAGAATTTTGCTGCAGTGGAAACCAATGAAATGAAATTCAAATGTTAAACTTTGATTAATTTAAAAAAGCTTACCACGTAAAGGTAGCAGAGAACATCAAAAATATTTTGAACATCTTGATAATTAGAAATGTAATATAAAACTCCTAGCTATTTGTAAATGTAATATGAACTCCTAGCTATTAATCCAGAAGGAAGATTGAAATAGTCCAACAGAGTATATTATCATTAGAAACTTCCATAGAGATTCGAGATTTGGGTTAGCATCCTTTCTTGTCACATAACTGCAATTACTTTCCAGAAGCTTATGGTTTATTGAGTAGTTTGGCATTCTAGTAAAAGTCTGCTGGGTCTTAACTGGAAAACAAAAACAAAACTTGTGTGTTCACTGGTGGCCTAAAATGGAGCCAAAATTACCTAGTCTATGGGTCGAAGAGCATTTGTCTCGACATCTGCTGAGGCAAAAGTCGCTTCTGGGCTGTGACCTGATGTTTCTCCTGAGGTTGCTTAGTGCCTTCATTTTTTGAAAAGTGCAGAGCCTGAAGAATAAGGTCTACCCAAGAGGATTTCCATCTTGGCTGCACATTAGCCCTTTTCAAAAACACCAGTGTGGGCACCTGGGTGGCTCAGTCGGTTAAGCGTCTGCCTTCGGCTCAGGTCATGATCCCAGGGTCCTGGAATCGAGCCCCGCGTTGGGCTCCCTATTCAGCAGGGAGTCTGCTTCTCCCTCTACCCTTCCCTCACCCCTGCTCGTGATCTCTCTCTCACACACTCTCTCTCTCTCAAATGAAATCTAGAAAAAAAAAGAAAAAAAAAACCCACCAATGCTTGTAGACTCCCACATCCAATGCAGAAGAAAGTCATTCTAACAAACAAAAGAAGCTGGATAAATTACAAAATTCAAGTTCAGCATTTAAAAAAAACCCAACAGAGAACTGAAGGCATGACACTAACTTTCAGAAGTGAGGAGCCCTTGTTGGGGGTGCTCTTACACCTGTGGAGAAGCCCCTGTGAATAGGAATGAGGACAGAGCAGCCGCATGAGTCGGCCGGTGCTGCCATAACAAGTCTCCACAGCTGGGGGGCTTGAGTGACATATTTCCTCAGGTCTGGAGGCAAGATGTCTATGATCAATGTCAGCAGGGTTGATTTTTTTCCTGAGGCTTCTCTCCTTGACTAGTAGATGGCTATCTACTCCCTTTGTCTTCACGTGGTCTTTCCTCTGTGCACAGACACACGTCCACATGTTGTCCTGTTGTTAGGACACCAGTCATTGGATTAAGGCCCATCTTAAAGAGCCATTTTACCTTAATTACCTCTTTAAAGACCATATCTCCAAACTTTTTGAGGTACTGGGAGTTAGGACGTCAACATGTGAATTTTGTGAGGACACAATTCAGCCCATAACACCAGCCCAACTCTTAATGAACTTACAATGGCCACAAGTGGGCTAGTTGACGTGATCCAATTCAGGGCCCTGGCCACAGAGCAAGACCTTCCCCATGGGTAATGCATTCCCACAGGTCTTCACTGAATGTGTGGGGGGTAGTACGTCAGTCTCCTGTTGCTAACGCAACACATTACCACAGAGTTATTGGCTTAGAACAACACAAATCTATTATCTTACAGTTCTGTAGTCCAGAAGTCTGACATAGTCTCACTGAGCTAAAACCAAGGTGTTGGTTTTAGAGGCTCTAGGGGGGAGTCCATTCCCTTGCCTTTTCCAGCTTTGAGAGGCTGCCTGCATTTTTTGGCTAGTGGCGCCTTCCTTTATCTTCAAAGCCAGCAGCATTGCATCTCTCTGACCCTGCTTCCCTCCGCTCAGACTCCGCTCTTCTGCCTCCTTCTTCCATTTTTAATGACCCTTGTGATGGTATGGTGCTTACCCAGGTAATTCAGAATAATCTTGCTTTCTTAAGGTCATCTGGCAACTTTAACCATCTTCAACTTTCATTCGCCCTTTCCATGAAATCTAATGTAGTTGTAGCTTCTGGAGATTAGGGTGTGGACGTCTTGAGGCGCCATTACTCTGCCTACCACCATGGGTAGTATATCAAAGGCTGGGGCAGCACAAGAGATCTGAGAGCTGTCTCCCTGAAGGCATGAAGTGCCTCCCCTGAATGCAAGTGAAAGCTGCCCAACAAAGGAGATGGGAGGACAGTGATGCAGAGAGAAACTCCTCCAAGGCATTTGAGGTCCCCACAGACTATAATGCAGTGCTGGGCAGCAGGGCAGGAGTATTCTCCAACTGTGCAGAAAGTGTGTGAGGGGACAGGGCAGGGGGACAAAACCTCCCCATGGATCCAGAGCAGCTAGCAGCTGGGATGGAAAACAGCGAAAAGTTTCCCACAGTCTAGAAAGCTGGTGGCTCAGCAGTCAAGCAAAAGAGCTATCCAGGATCTCACCAGTGCTTATATCCCAGGCCCTCCAGAAGAACAAGTCCTGAGCTTACTTTAAAGCATTTCCGATTTGTGGTAAACTGAGTCCAAGTAAAGCTGCTACTAAGCTCACATCCAGCCCAAGTTCAGATCAGATCAGATCAGCCCCTCCCCTCACTCTAGCAGCCTGACCCAAGTAGGAACGTGCCTTTTTATGGAGTAAATGTTATTACTTCCATCTCTACCATTCTTTATTAAAAAATGTTCAAATAAAAGCCAACAGTATAAGAAGCACAGAGGGAAAAGAAAATGTGACCTAGGGTCAAAAACTGCCAAGAATCAATAGAAGAAGCCCCAGATGGTCCACACATTGGAATGACAAGATGGTGCCTTAAAAATAAGTCTGATGGAGATACCAAAGGATAAAGACACAAAGAACTGCACACGAACACTGAACTCGATTTAGTAAATTTGCTTCTCACAGGGTTAGCGATTCTGCAACTATTTCATATGTGTACTAGGGCTGAATATAAGAAAATACCTTATAGATAAGAGGTTTCTCATTGTCAGAGAAAAATGTTCCAAGTTAGGAAACGAGGGAGGTGAGAATAAACCCTGAGGACTGGACTGGAATTAGAGACATGGGTATGAGTGTGTGTGTGTGTGAGAGAGAGAGAGAGAGAGTTCGTGCATTTGATAGATATGGAAATTCATAGAGAGAGGTGTGTATGCCTGGATTAGTACACATACACACATTTCCAAACTCTCTCCACTGACAGGGACTGGAAGCAACGGCATCGTGGTAGCAATGAGCACACTCAGAGCCCGGATCTTGTTTTTTTAATTCTATTCTCCAATAAAAAGAACCAGGGTTCCTTGAAAAACAGATTGATTCTAGGCATGGGGTGGGGAAAATACAAGAACAAACTGGAACATCTTATGGAAAGAAGTACTCAAAAGAAGATGGGGATATAGCAAAAGGCATAGGCCCCCGCATGACAGAGCTCCTAAAGGCCAAAGCTGCAACAATTTGAGCAAAAAATAATGATAGTATTAGATTATCACTCACAGAATAAAATAAATATGCATAAGTCCATACTGAGATAATAAAAAATTAAATGAAAAAATAGGGGAGAAGAGACAACTCTTTCTTATGGAATTTTAATTAATAATTGTTGAAGAAATGAAAGAAATAGAAAATTATCTTTTGAACACCACAGTTAGAATTGGTGCAGGCAAGATCCACCAATCGTTAAAATTAGTGGACACAAGTTTGAGGAAAATGGGGATATCTATATAGTCTAAATGTTCTCCCCAGGAAATTTACTAACTACAAAGAGAAAAAGAGTGATTTCACCATGGAGAAATCCAGAAGACACCACCTTTACGAAGCGATCAAGGTTAACATCACCAGTCATCTAAAACCTATCCCCGTTAATACACTGGGAAATGTACATCACTTCTGTAGTGTTTGCTAAAAATGCATAACCTCAATCTAATCATGAGGAAAATATCTGACAAACCCAAACTGAGGGACAATCTACAAAAACCAGGGCTCTTCCAAAGTGCCACGGTCAGGGAAGATAAGGAAATATAGGAATTGTCACAGATGGAGAAGTCTAAGGCAACATGACAAGTAAATACAAGGTGGGGTCCTGGATTGGATCCTGCAACAGAAAAACAACATTCCTGGAAAAATCTGGTGATATCTAAACAAAGTCTGTAGTTTAGGTAACAGCAATATGCCGATGTTAATGTCTTCGTTTTGATAGTTACTGATGGTTATGGAAGCTGCTGAACATCAGGGAAAGCAAGGGGGAGAACATGCAGGCAGGTTCTCCCTGTATGGATTGTTCAACTTTTCTGTAAATCTAAAATGAATTCAAAGTAAAGAAAAAACGTGCCAAAGGATCTAGTGGAAAAGGTTGACAACCTGCCTAAAGAGAAGGAGAATTTCCACAAAGACATAGAAACTACTAAAAAACAATAGCAAATGGAAATGTCAGAACTAAAAGATACCAATGATACCTGCGTCTACACAACAGAAATCCTGACTGAATTGTTCTGTGGCAGGGAGCAGGCAGCTGGAGGTATGTGTGTGCAATTTCCCAGGCAATTCTTTTTTTATTTTATTTTTTTATTTTTATTTTTTTTAAAGATTTTATTTATTTATTTGAGAGAGAGAGAGAGAATGAGAGAGAGCACATGAGAGGGGGGAGGGTCAGAGGGAGAAGCAGGCTCCCTGCCGAGCAGGGAGCCCGATGCGGGACTCAATCCAGGGACTCCAGGATCATGACCTGAGCTGAACGCAGTCGCTGAACCAACTGAGCCACCCAGGCGCCCTTTCCCAGGCAATTCTAATCATAGCCAAGGTTGGGAATTACTGGGCTAGCCTAACTGAATTAACATTAAAATATAAAGAAGCTATATACAGATTTTCCTTGACTCACTTATGTCTTAATATTGTAAGTAGAAAATGCATTTAATATACCTAGCCTATAGAATATCATAGCTTAGCCTGGCTTACCTTAAATGTGCTCAAAATACTTATATTAACCTACAGTTCAGCAAAATCATCTAACACAAAGCCTGTTTTATAATAAAGTGTTGTGCATCTCGTGTAATTGGTTGAATACTGCACTGGAAGTAAAAACCAGAATAGCTTGTACGGGTACAGAATGGTCATCAGTGTATGGCTTATCCACCCTTGTGATGGCATGGCTGACTGGGGGCTGTGGTTCGCTCCAACTGCCCAGCATCAGGAGAGAGGATCTTACTGCACATCACTGGTCTGGGAAAAGATCAAAATTCTGAATTCGAAGTACAGTTTCTACTGAATGTGCATCAATTTCACACCATCACAGAGTCAAAGAATCATATGTGGAACCATTATAAGTCAGGGCTGTCCAAACTGTGTGTTGGGAGGTCCCTAGGACCGTTCCCATGTTTGAGACTTACTAGAAGGGCTCAAGAGAATCTGCATATAGCTTTCCCATGGCTAAGATGACTTACAGCCAGATGGTAAGAGAAGAGGCAGTGGTTGGGAGAAATCCCCATGCAGGCTTCCATGTTTTTTCTCCCTCCCACGAGGGGGACACTTGAGCATGCTTCTTTCTCCAGCACCAAGTGTGTGATGTTTCTTGCCCAGGGAAATTGGAGAATGCATGGTTCTATTAGAAAAGTCCAAGATTTTGAGTGGGAGCTTGTCACATATGCACCCTCTGCTTAATATGATCCAAAATTCCAGACTCCTAGAGGGAATGGAGGTGCTCTGCATAAAACCACACTGTACCAACGGCTGAGGTCCAGTGAGCCACCTTGTTAGTTAAGGAAAGCTTTATATCACTGTAGGACCTGCTTACCGATCACGATTCTAGATGCCCGCCACGGCCGGCCTTACTAGCAGGTTTGTCTGCAGACAGCAGTCAGACCTGCTATGGTAACTCTTCTGCACATACCATAACTCACACCATAGCTCACATTTTCCTGAGCACAAATGAGAGGGGATGCTGTGTTGTTTTAGATACATTGTCTCGGGCGCCTGGGTGGCTCAGTTGGTTAAGCGACTGCCTTCGGCTCAGGTCATGATCCTGGAGTCCCGGGATCGAGTCCCGCATCGGGCTCCCTGCTCGGCGGGGAGTCTGCTTCTCCCTCTGACCCTCCTCCCTCTCATGCTCTCTGTCTCTCATTCTCTCTCTCGCAAATAAATAAAATCTTAAAAAAAAAAAATTGCTAGATACATTGTCTCATATAGTCCTTATGACAATTCCAAGAGCAGGGTATGGCATTCATTTTATAGCTGAGATAATTTGAGGCATAGAGATCTTTAACCCCAAGAGATCATTTACCCCAACCACACACAGCTGGTAAATAGTGATCACCTAAACTCACAGGGCGGTTCTGACATATCCTGTTCTGAATCTTCTTTTTCCCTCTTGAAATTGGAGATAAATAATAGCTCTCCCTCTCTTTACCATAGAGCATATTTACGGATAAATGATGAGGCCTCCAAAAGTACATAGAAAGAAATAATATAAATACCATTTTTTCCGTTGTTATTACCAATGTAGGTAGTTTTAACAAAAACGGGGGTCTCAAGTAGATCAATAAATGTGGCATTTGAAAAATCACCTTCAGGGATTTCCCGGATCTCTTTTCTACAGTAGGATGGTATGTGAAAATATCACTTTCCCAAAGTATTGCCAATTAGCTTTTTTTTTTTTTTTTTTAGGTAAATTGGCTTTTTGCTTTTGAGATATTTTTCTCTCTTCTCCCCTTTTTCGCCCCTCCGTGGACCATGTGAAGTTTTTTTGCTTTTTCTTTTTAAGATTTTATTTATTTATTTGAGAGAGAGAGAGAGAGAGCATGAGTGGGGGTGGTGATGGGAGGAGCAGAGGAAGAGAGAGAAGCAGACTCCACGCTGAGCAGGGAGCCTGATGATGGATGATGCGGTGCTCGATTCCAAAACCCTGAGATCACGACCTGAGCCAAACGCACCGACTAAGCCACCCAGGCACCCCGGACCATGTGAAGTTTTGTTGTAAGTGGTTACTGTACACAACTCAAAGCTGCTGATAATTCACCAACCTGTTACAAAACATGGCTGCATAGCCTCTCAGGTAGATCTAGTTCAATACATATTAAGTTCAATTCTATGACAGACACCCCTGTGTATATTTCAGCAACTGGAAACCAAAAGGTGACAGAGAAGTCCCCTTTGCTCTGTTCAGAAACAAACCCTCCCTTGCACTGTGCCCTAGAGAGCACCCATGGTCTTTGATGGGGAGCCCAAGAGCAGGCCAGCCGGCCAGTCCAGCAGGAAGGCTGCCCACGCAGACGTCAAGGAGGAGTGGCTCTGGTCTCCCTCTCTTGGTGGAGCCCTCTCATGGGCAAGACAAGGTTGTTGCAAAGTTTATGGCAATTGAAGCAAAGACACTGATTTAAAATTTTAAATAGAATATAGCCTTAATGACGGTGCCTGGGTGGCTCAGTTGGTTAAGCGATCGTGATCCTGGAGTCCCAGGATTGAGTCCCACATCGGGCTCCCCGCTCAGTTGGGCGTCTGCTTCTCCCTCTGACCCTCTCCCCTCTCATGTTCTCTCTCACTCTCTCTCTCTCAAACAAATAAATAAAATCTAAAAAAAAAAAAAAAAAGAAGAAGATAGCCTTAATGAAATAAAGAGTAAGTTTCTGGACAGAGGTGGACAACTTTTTCAATTTTTTTATTTTTTTATTTTTTTGACAACTTTTTAAATAAATGGCCTCATAATACATATTTTAGGCTTTTCAGGTCATATGGTGTCTGTTTCAGTGACTTAGCTCTGCCTTGCTGTGTGCAAGGAACCTCAGACAATGTGTAAACAAAAGGGCATGGCCATGTTCCAATAAAACTTTATTTACAAAAACAGGGGACAGGTTGGATCTGGTTTGCAGGCTGCACTTTACCAATGCCTGTTCTACAACATTAGCAGAATTTTGCTATATGTGTTTTTCCCTCTAAGGTACCCAGGAAACATTAACCCCTTTATTCATAATGTAACTTATTATTCCTACCTATAGCCCAAGCAGAGTTTCCATACTCAAATGCTAGAATTTCCAGATGTGACATGCATGAGATTGGTTTATATATTTAACTTTGTTTATGAAGACTACCAGTACTAATCATTCTTAAATATAGAAATGCAGATAGAACCTGTGTGTGTTAATCAATAGCCCATAAGCCATTTTGGTTGGCACACTGCCATATTCTGCTTGGAGAATGGCTGGGATCTGACTGCTTTTGAGAAATGTTTTGAGGTACAGTGACAAAAGAACTATATCCAGATGCCTGGACATGATAATGCATCTGGAAAAGGGCGAGGCTGTAGAATCAATAGCAGTCAGATGGTCCCACCACACAGATATTCCTGGGAGACCACAATTTACAAATACAAGGAAAATCTACATAAGCCTTTAGATTCACAGTAGCTTTTTTTTTTTTTTTCTAAATGCAATCTGAACTTCAAAATATAGCTATGCTTATTCAGTGATTGATTTGCACAAAATAACTCTATGAATGCCATATCACACTGTTTGAATTTTAATGATACGTGTCTTGATTCTCCCTCTGCATTGAAAGGACGGCCACTTGGTATGAAACAGTAGTTACAACCAGTAGGTGGCATCTATCAGCTAGAGCAGTATTTTAGACCTATTTTTAACATCAGACTTGCTGATTTATGAGGGCTCACCCTCTGACGTTATTTATAATAGATCATTTTAATTTTGAGCCCTACTCATCATAACTGAATTTTAAAAATTCCCATCCAATAAATTCATTTAAAGGACAAAAAAAGACCAAAAAGTTCCCTCAATTTGAATCTGATAGTTCTACTGCACTTCCACATAATAAGCAGACTAAATGTTCTGAATTTTTAAAATGGATATAATTTAAAGACATTAAACACTGAACACAGGCATTTGAAATACAGTTAGTTCTTTATGATTGAATAAAGCCGACTTGCTAATTGCTGGACCAGGACCAAAAGATATAATACCAAACATCCTCCAACTTGGATAAATTCCATGGGAGTCAAGTGAGTTTAAAAGTCTCACAAATAATTAAATTTGGATAGATCAGAAGGAGTAGGATAGATCAGAAGGAGAAAACCAATAGATTGAATTCTGTTCCTTAGAGCTCAATTTGCTTTTTAGCTGACTGTATTTAGCTATCTGCAATTGCAACAAACTGAAGTCATTAAAAACCCATCCATTTTCTTATGCAACCTCGACAGAATTTTAGTGAATTTTATCAGATAGTGTTTTGTAAAAGGAGGTAGAATTTGCAAGTTTCAACTCTTTCTTTTTCCCTGTGGCATTTATCAATGCCAATATCTTAGATTGTGAATAATCTGAGATATAGAAGAAACAGGATGTGTCTTACTATACATATTCTAAGCTGTGATCCGCAAGTTTCGGTATGTGAGTTGGATTGATTTCATAAATAAAATAGCATTCTTGGAAAAGTGAAGGACAGAGGTCTGTGGGGGGTGGGGTGGGAGGAAGAATAATCTAATCAGAGACTTGTTTCCTACTTTAATCACGAGCCATAAAAACAGCCAAGTCCCATGTCATGCTGCAGTAAAGGTTACATCAGCACTTCATACAATATTTATGGTGTAAAAGAAGCCTTGCTGTCTGACTCCAGTATGACATTAATCTTCCTGCTCTGTCCCTCACCCCACCCTCCCCACACACCCTCCCCTCCCCTCAGCTAAATGTGTTCCCTGGTGTCATTCTGATAATGGAGATGACTAACTGGGGAATATTAATGTAACAAGAAATCTAGACCATAAAAACAAATACAGAATCATACTGGGTCCTAGGGAAGCACATTTTAAGTGCCTTTTAAGTAGGGGGGCTAACCATCCCCAATTTGCTCTAGACAGAGGGGATTCCTGGATGTTGAACTTCCAAACCTAGACAAGTTGGTGATTCCATTTTTAAGAGGCTATGGCTTGAGGATATGAAGGCTTCATTCAAAAATATGTATCGCACCCTCGGTCATATAAGAAGTCATCGTGGGCAAGACATGGCGTGAGGCTGGTACTTCAAGCTCGAGCCTAAGACAAGACCTGGGCTTTCCTTGCCACAGAGCAGGGAGCTTTCCACGCACCCTGTTTTCTTCCTTAATCTCAACCATCCAGGCTCACAGATTTAGGGAGAGCGGGGCAGGGATATCAGAGGCTGGTAATTCAAGGAACGCCATAGCTGTTTGGAGCAGCATCTCAGATCATGGCCCCTCCTGGCACGCTTTCCTCGTATTACCCATGCTGTAATTCTCATTGAAAACTCATTTATACTCAGAAGAATAAATCAAAGCAGCCGAAAAGGGGCCCAGTCATAAGGGTTCAATCAGCCTAATTATCACGCTTCTCCATGAAGCTGCTCCGGGTAGCTTGAGGACCTTCAGGTGGGGCTTGAAGGCTTTGTTGCCTCTGACGTCTCCGCTCATTTCACGAAAAGCTTTCTCGAGGACTTCTGGTAAACAAATGATTTACAGTTCCCGAAATGGGGTGTGGGGCTGGAGCATCACCTTTATTGCAAGCGATGGCAACATGATCGAGTACTAGAATAGCCTGAGGGATTAAAAGGCCCCTCGGTGATTGTACACTGGAAACTCACACCTGCATACGGAGTGCCACATAAAATGACTGTGCACCACGTGGACAAGGCAGAGGCTTTGCCCCACGGCCGGTGGGCCAGGCTGGGTATCCCACGTCTGCATTCCTGCCCTATACCCCCTCGGCTCGCATCCACCATTGCCGGCACTGCTGCTCACCGGAGTCACCTTGCTTCTCAGCAGCTGCTTCTGCGCAGGGCAGCTTGGAGCGCCTCGGTGGATTTCTTGCGAGGCGGGACTCGGGGGAAGGCGGGCCGCACTGCTGGGTGCAGCGTGCACACCTCTGCGCAGGGGCCCCGCGGCGGGAGCCGACGGATCGGCTGCGCAGGCAGCGGGTGCAGCGGTCCCAGAAATAAATTCCACGGTAAATGAATACAGTGATGGGGGGCACCAGAATGGCCTCTGGTTTCGAAGACAGCAGTTCTATCCAGGAGGCCAGCGTTTCTAAAAAGTAGACAGGACAAAGCCCAAAAAACGTTGTTCTTATGAAAAATGCCTCCTTCCTAACCATTGTGAAGTTTCTATGGGCAGCAGGTCAATGGTTCTTAAAAAGCCTTACGTAACTTAAGAAAACAAATTATCTTGGAAAGGTGATGAGTAGCAATTTAATACAGGTAGTTATCCCAGAGTTCAAGAGTAAGGTAGAACAGTTGGCTAAATTTTGACTTCAGGTCCAGATGAGGAGGCATTTAAAAATAGCTCAGGGAACTGACTTCCAGAAGACTGGGGACAAAGATATGGGTAATCTAACTGACAATCTTATCAAAGGCCATTAGCATCCCTTCTTTTGCCTTCCTTCCCTGTATCAGGTGGAAGAGCTTACATCTGGTACGTGCTTCCTCACCACGGTGCCCTAGGGCCTTCGACCGAATTGTCCCCATCACGCGTCTGAATCTACCTGAGTGCTAGCCCTTGAAGAGCAAGAATAGTGTTTGAAAATGGCCAAATATTACAACAAATCATTTTTAATGAATAGAGGACTTACATGGATTTAGCAACCGGCAAAGAAAAGATTTGTAGCCTAGTAATTTTCAAACCAACCTTACCCGCCTGTTATTTATTTTTTTAATAAGAGAGGAGACATTGCCAGTCACCTTTTCTAGAGGTAAAATAATTTTATAAAAAAGCTGTGGTGGAATGATTAAGAATTTAGTCTTTGAAGCCAGACAATCAAGGTTCAAATCCTAGTTTTACTACTTGGCAGTGTGTGTGACTCACAGCTATTTATAATTTAGCTTTTAAGTTGAAGATACTGGTGATTCCTATGACCTAAAGGGGTTTGAGTATGAGTCAATACACACCTAGAATTAATCCCTGGCACATAGCAAATTCTTGTTAGTTGGTATTAATTATCATCATTGAAATCATCACCCTTTCTGAATTTGGGTGGAGGTTCTCACTAAGACAACAGGAGAAAGGAATTTTCCTTCTTGCAGGAAGGAGAAAATGAAGCTGCAGTGATTGTTAACTGTGTTATCTGTCCCGAGTAGGAAACAGTTTTCAGCAAATGGATGTGGTGCAAGTCACACTGTATTTTTCGCTTCAGCAACAAATCTTAGATTTTCTGGGCTCATTCTAGTTAACATTGTTTTCCTATATTGCTACACACTTCTGGAATATCTCAGAAATTCCAAAATTATGGGCATCTAAACAACATGTCCCAGATGGCTTTTTCATGCAAAGGAGACAAAAATTCTTGTAAGTCCTTCTGTTCTGACTTTACGTTAAAAATATGGCCACGTTAGCGCACTTTCCATTTGCACCTGCCTGGTCTCTGGCCAGCTCCTTCAGGGTCGCGCGGCTCCAGCTCATACTAATGAGGTAAGTGTGCTCATGTATTACTTACTGGATTCTTTGGAAGTTGAAGTCTATTTCTTGCACTGAAAAAGCAGAGAATGCTGGACCTTTATCAAGAAGCTTATAAAACTAAAAGTAACCTCAGTAGAACATTCACAAAGACAAAGGAATTATATCAAAGGACACAGTGTAATGTGTCTATGAGGACCATATACATTCTTTATTCAAGACCCAGCTTGAATGTCACCTACTTTGTTAACCTTTCTCAGTTCCCCCAATCATGTTTGTTCCCGTATCTGAAGTCGACTGCACTCAAGTAATGCTTTCCTTTTGGCACTTGTCATGTTGTAACTTATCTGCCTACACATCTCACCCTTTTCCCCCTTCCACGCTCTCTTATTGCCCCAGTTTCTGCATCCTCCAGCATAGAACTTCTGTTAATGGTCTTGGCAACCAGTCCAGTATGTGGCACAAAACTGGTGCCCCCCAAAAACTTGTTAATGTGGCCGACCTTATTAGCATGCTCCCACATCAGGCTCCTCTCCTCAGTACCAGAGGACTGGGATCCCTAGACCACTTGCAATCAGGGCCCACGTGCAGCTCTTTTTAGTGGGATGAGAGCAGAAGTGGTGAGTGTTGCTTCCAAGTTGACACCTAGAAGGTGTGAGATCCCAGCACCGTGGCAAATGCTCCACATTAAGATGGTGGCACATCCAGCAGCCTTGGCTGTTGTAACCATAATGAGTGAGCTCTCTTCCCCTCACTCGGGAGATGATTGAAAAATATACCTTTGTGGTTTAAGCCACTGAGATTTGAGGGGTTTGCTACCACATAGACTAGCCTACCCTATCTTGACTCATACACAATAGATGACAAATATTTTCACTTCATTAGATTCAGACATCAGATTGAAAGCATCGTAGTGTCCCAGGAAAATCACTCCATTCTAGGGCTCTGAAAACAGGATGTGTGCATGCACGCATGTGCAGCTTGCATTTTTTTAAAGATTTTATTTATTTATTTGATAGAAAGCGAGAGAGAGAGAGAGAGAGTGCACCAGCAGGGGACAGGGGGAGAGGCAGAGGGAGAAGCAGACTCCCCGCTGAGCAGGGAGCCCTATTCAGGGCTTGATCCCAGGACCCCAAGATCATGACCTGAGCCAAAGGCAGACGCTTAATGGACTGAGCCACCCAGGCGCCCCATGTGCTTGCATTTTAATCACTGACAAACTCTTGGAGTTTTTACTGTCTCAGAGGGAAAATTAGGGTGAACCAGAATGATATTAAGGCCCACATGTATGATTCCACACATTTGAAGATAGAAGTTGCTACTCATTCCCTTTCTACTGACCACATGGCCCTTCTGGGTCAAGTGCTCAAATTTAAGAGATTACTACTGTATGGACTATAGGTTAGAAAATGTTATTGGTCACTACAAATCCAGAGTAGAATCTCATTTATACTTTAGCCAAGTGTTTTATAGCTCCTTAGCAAGAATACTTCCCTTTATGAGCTACTTCCAGAAGAAAATGATTTTTGTACAATTATATCTGCCCATCTGAATTATCTGGTGATTAAAAACAGATTTTGTCTGGCACACCCAACCTCCTAGGCAAATTGACATTATGGAAACAGGAGTTCCTAAGGGGCTCACATGGTTAGGTTGTATCGTGTAAGCCAGTGCGAGAGACATCTCAGCTTTTGAGAAGAATGAGATTGTGGGTTTAGCTCACTGGGTAGGTCTGGCTTGGCAGCCTTTCATTCAGGCAGCTGGCTTTGCAGTGATGCGGGTGACCCTGTGAGCTCACGACTGATGACGGCCCACTAAATGCAACTGAACTCTGCCACATTCTCTGGATATTTCAAGGTGTACACTGGGGGTGGCCCAGGTTAGGACCCCTCCTTCATTAGACATGTGCTCACTGCAGTATTTCACCAAGTGAAAGAGCCAGAAACTCACTCTCTGCTGCCATGGCTGTCACAGGAGCAAAGCTTCCTCACCCGGGAAATGATGCCCAGGTTCTGAGCTGTTCCAGTGCTCCCTGGACTCGTTCTTTAGAAGACAGCAATGCAAAAGAAATGGAGCAATCCTCTACTTGCTTGGTGTAGAAATGGCCTATCGTCGTGCTGAAAATGGGGTATCATTACTACTAGTCCTAGAGCTGATTCCTGTGGTTCCCAGCCTGGGCTGCTCACCTGAATTACTTAAGGCCCCAACCTGAGAGCTGGATTGAGCAGGCCCCCGGTGGGCCCGGGCCTCTGTATGTCTGCCAGCATGGCAGGATTGAGCAGTCTGGTGGGAACCAGGGGTCTGCTCTAAGGTAAATTAGGGGAATGCCTCTTGTTTCCCTGCTCCGAGTTACCACCAGGGCAGGCTCTGTCTGAATAAGCCAGAAGCTGTCTACACTAAGCTCTGTTCTGTTTGCAAAAAAAGGCACCTCTGGGACTTTTCATTCTCCAAGCCCCAGAGCATGGGCATATGTAGAGACAGCTGCAGCCATGAGCACAGGAGCACCTTAGTGGTCCCACATGACAACAGCTCCTGGAGAGGCCCAGGAGCTGAGGTCCCAGGTGCCCGGAAGTCCTCCCGAGCACTGAGGAACACAGCCATAGGGCCTCCTGCACAGCCCGGCTGGAGTCTGACCATCTTGGACAAGGTCTAGGGAATTTGTAAGATAATGAGGTCATTGTTTAGTTGCATAAGATTATTTTTTTAAAATAAGGAACCTTTATTTTGCTCCCTAGCAATTTCAAAAAAGCTCTTCACATGATTCCACTACTTTGAGAAGGCCTTTTGATAATGGGATTTGCATCTTGGTCTTTTCATTATGGGTACATCTTAGGGCTAAGGGCAAAAATAGAGCTATCTGCTTAAGTCCTGGAACCACCGCCTCTTGCCCCCCTCTACTCTGTAGCCTGGGCACATTCCCATCACTAGCACTTTTCTGGGAAGGCAAGTGTGGCCCTCTTCTACTAGCTGAACAGTGTGGAGACCCTTCAGGTTAATTATCATCATCATCACCGTGGGCCAAGGGCCTGTTGAGCCTTTTAGAAATATTCAGATGTAATCTTCACAACAACCATCATGGGACATATCATGGCAGAGGAAGAGGACAAGGCTCAGAGAGTTTAAGTGATTTGCTCAAGGATGCCAGGGAGTAGTGGGGCAAATCCACGCTCATATCCTACTGAACACACCAATTGAACTAGGAGTATTCAGATACCAGCCTTGGCATTCAAAAACTGAAGTGATAGTGCAGTGCATTCTGTGAAAACAATTCAGTGGTACATGGGACTATTATCTGTTCCATTTTGGGGTGGGAAAGGGCAGCAGTGAGGCACTAGGGACAAGAGGACTCATTGGTTGCTTCTTCCTAGTTCTTTGACTTTAGGACATTCACAGGACTGCTTGTGTCCACTTGTGACAGTGTAGTGTTCCTTAATGGGGTTGGGGAAGGTGCAAGTGGAGAATTGCTTTGTGATGCTACTCATAAATGAGTAGACTTTGGAGACACCAACACATCAACTTGAAAAGAAAATTTAAAGATATCCACACCTTGGATACTCCTGATCATATAGGGTAAAGACATTGGAAGTTTGATGTGACAGACCCTCCTAAAGCATTTGGAATAGGGCTCCAAAATGGTAAACTGTCCTGCCCTGGGGAGAAGCCAGTTCCTCTGGGAAAAGCAGACCTGCCTCATGACCCTCCAGGGAGCTCTGCATGACCACCTCCTAGAATGCCCATTTGAGGCCCATTGTGGAAAGCTAGAAATACTACAGCTTCCTTTAAAAGTCATTCCATCATGCAATTTTAATCTCATGAGTTAGAAAACCAAAAATTAGAAGAACAATATATTTTTTTTCTAAGAAGAAACTTATTATATACTAATAGAAGAGGCAACTGTGAGCACTAACTAATGAGGGAAGATGTGAAGGGGGGCCAAGAGAAATGATCTTTAATTCTTTTGAAGACAAAACATGAGGGCAAAACCTTGCAGCAGCTCTTGCCTTTGAGTATGTCCTTGAGTGCTAATGAGGGAAAGGCAGGGAGGGCCCCTGGGAAATCAAGGCCCAGCTCTGGAGCTCAGGCCTATGTTCCAGGAGGGGCAGGGAGAAGCAGGCAGACACTGTACTTGAGCCAGAATCTCATGCTTCCTCTTCTCTTGCACCAAGTTGGCTTAGCCCTCCTGGTTAACAAGAAAGTTCCATCTTCGATTCTTTAGGGGCAAGAAGAAATAACTTCAAGAATCCTATGAAGGTGACAGATCATCTTCTCTCTTCCTTCAGTCCTGTGAGTGTCCGCCTTAGAACCCAGAGCCCAGCCTGGGAAGGCGCTGTAGTCAGTTGTAAACTGAGGACCCCCAAAAGCAAATGTTCTTTGCTCATCTACTTTACAGCCACAGCCTCTCCTGAGAATAAGCCTTCTGGAAACATGAGAGGTGGGTGTACAGCTAATGGAAACATAATAAGTAGCTGGACAACGGATGATAAGCTGTCTTGTCCATGACTACCTGGGGAGTCAATGATAGGAGTCTTCTAAAGGTTGTGATAGATTTCCACTATCCAGATGAGGAGTCCAAAGTACCAAGCAGAACTCTAACTTATTTCTGAGGAATATTTTAATCTCACCCAATGCACCTGCTTCCTGGGACCTCAGCACAAACCTACCCTGAAATTCACCTATAGGAAAAAGAAAATCACTTCCTATTCTTTGGGGCAGGTGGTTATTTAGGGAAAGCAAATGAACCATTCCAGGTTCCTCTGGTGAGCCATAAACCCGAACACTGTGTAATTGCTCACTCTCAAAATAGTAAGCAGCACTGGGAGAGTCAAACTTGAGTCATTGCACCAACTAGCAAAAGGCCTTCAACTTCAAGCTGAGCTCTGCAGAGGCCTGTGTGTAGCAGGCTTCTGGGACAGTGGCCAAAAGCTAGAATTCCTCTGGCTTTTGCTTTCTCCATGGATGGAAGCTCTGATGGATAGCCATGACCCCGAGTGGTTTCCACAAGAGGAGAGGGGAACCACTGATACATAATTAGCAGCATCTCATAGAATACTTCCCCAGAACAGTCAGGAAATTCACAACTTCCTTCTGTTCCCTATGAGGTTACCTTTCCTTTTTTCTCCAGAGTAGTTATTACCTAAAGGCATCAACACCAAAAAATATTTAAGTGAAGTTGTTTAAGATCATGGATGAACCAAGACTGATTTTATATAGATGACAGCTCAGTATCAAGGACTTACCCTGCAGTCCTGCCCAGGATCTCCAGTTCTTCTGCAGGAAACTTCACACATACCACTCAGTTGGGAAAACCACCTGCCTCATAATGTCATATTAGGAAGTGTACCTTGCAAATGTCCTTTTACTTTAGTTTTGCTCTGTTTCAACACCAAAATGGCCCTGGGGAAATTCACATACAAAGGAGAATCATTGGACACCAGAAGACAATCTGATTGTCTTCCTCCGTGGGGGACAATGAAAACAAAGGTTCATTAAGGTACTGGAGACTCATGAAGGAGTGTTCATCCCTAGGAATGCATGAATATACCCACTCATGACATTGTGAACAATGTCCCCAAGATCAGCAGGTTCTCCTACATGCCTCCTACCTCCTCCCAAGTCCCCTCAGCAGGATGGGAACCAAAGTGTCCTTGATGGATGGACATACACTGTGCCACCACAAAACACAAGCACCTTCCCAAAGCCAAGCCAACTGCCATTTGCCTGTTAATGAAAGGTTGCACAAGTCATTGAAGGCTGGGAGATAGACCAGAGACTAGAATTTTCTAATCAGAACTAATCCCTTCAGACATATAGCATTTGATACATCAAAGACTTAATATCTGATACATCAAAGGCCTTCTCAGTAATTCTTTTGAGGAATCAAAAACCTATGCTAATGCATGTATGAGCTCTGTAGTTTTAGATTGGAACTTTTTTTTTCTGGCTTGGGATTAGCTTTTTATAATTTCATTTGATTGGGGAAGCATCTGTATATGTGCAATGATTTAAGATGATCCAAGACAACCAATTGCTCCCAAACACCTTCCCTGTCAGCTTGCCAGTGCCCCATTAGTGAGTCTCTTCGGTTAAGGATTTGAGGGCCTTATTAAAATACATGTTGCCCCAGAGACATAATGGATAAAACACAATCACCCATTAATATCTTAGGATAGACTCATTTGTCCAATTAGCTTATCTCTCTCTTAAGTGGCACTGAAAGGTTGGCACCCACAACAGATACCTCTCAATGGGGCTTCATGAGGTTGTAGAGGATCATTAGTTGGGGCATTGGTCCTTGGGGTATGGGGAAAATATCCAAAGAGAAGGAAATAAAGGGGGATTAAGATCACCAGAAGTAGGCGGGTCTTGGACTACCATTCACATAATAATTCTTGATTTGAAGACTCAGAACAGGGCTTTGCAGGAAGACCTGCCCTTTCTCCACCCACTCCTAACTATGCTGCTGAGTCTCTAAACCCTCTGGGCTCCATTAGTATCTTCTGTAAACTTTGTTACAACACTAATTATATGGCACCACTTCTTTTATTCATGTGACTGCCCTTCCTACCCTCTGCTGTCTGCAGTAGCAAAGATCACGTGCTTTCCCAAGTGCCTAGTTCAATGGTTGGCCCTCAGTAGGCCCTCAAAGGCTCTATGCTTTATCAATGAATACATAATTATCCAGTTAATTTCATAAACCCACAGAGGATGGAGGTACATTTGCACTTCCTTCCATTTTATTTTAAATGAAGGTGCCTTATTTTTCTGTGACAACAGGGGCTTCTCAGCCAGGCTTCTACCTGCATGTACCATGCATTTACTGAACTGTGCCCCTTAGGGTGGGCAAAGAGCAAACAGATGCCCCTTTCTCCAGGGCATGCAACCCTGGCATATAACACCACCAGCTGAGAGCTGGATGGCTTTTCAGCCCACGTACTTCCCCAGCTGGGCACTTCTGGGCCACCCACATTGTATGGTGCACATAGTCTGCTTCTCAGCTCGCCTGCTGCCCTTGGTTCATGAAAAAACCACTACCATGAACCTGCTCAGATTCCACTTCACATGAACCTCTGGAAGAGTTTTACCTAGATCCTTTAAAATGTGCATTTAAAGATTGAAATAAGGCATTCTACATGTGAATCCATGGAAATAAAA
The DNA here is from genome assembly GCF_004348235.1 of Phoca vitulina. Classification (NCBI taxonomy): domain Eukaryota; kingdom Metazoa; phylum Chordata; class Mammalia; order Carnivora; family Phocidae; genus Phoca; species Phoca vitulina. The sequence continues at coordinate 26,303,940 of NW_022589727.1, read as the reverse complement.
GTATCCGAGTAAAAGAACACGATGGCCCTTCCAAGTTGAAAAACTCACCCCTACAGACCCATACTCATCAGCACAGGCTTGCACCAAAGGCTCAGAGGATCATCACCAATGCTAATCTCTGTGAATTTTAATGAAGACACTTGGGTCATGAGCATAAGAAGTCCTGGCAAAGTCCACTCTCCAGTCTAAACACCAGAAGGTTGATAAGGAGGTCTTGAGTCCAGACACAAGTCTGCCCATTTCTCCACCAAAGGACAGACTGAGAGATCAGAAAGCATTCCATCCTAGGTCCCCAGGCGTGGAAAAGTTTGTACTAGAAGCTCGATCATCCCATGCCACTTTGACCCTGGAGTACCCCAAGAGTCTCTGGGAACCCCACTGAACCCTGAATGATAACAAAAGACCTTGACTTGCAATGTCCACAGAGGCCTTTTGGTCTCTCAGAGAGAAGTCTTGACCTTTGACCCCAATCAAGAGGCCAGGTTCCTTTTCTAAGCTTGATGCTCTTTATTTCTTGTTCTGGTAGACTCTGCAGGTAGCAATGCGTTTGATCTATTATTTTTTAAATGTATTGGGTTCACTTCTGTTCTTTTCCCTGATGCTTTGTACTGACAGAGACTTGACCACCAAATTCACTTATGGAGGTAGGGAAACTGTTCCTTATCAAACATATACCCCTTCTTTTCCATGTTGGCTAATGCTATCTACTCTCAATCTTTGACACCATTTAAAAAAATGCATTTACCACATATCTGTTCTCAACCCTTCACAAACTTTAATCATAGCTCTTCTTCCACCTGAAAGCCCTTCTCTCTACTCTCTCAAGTGACATAAAGCTAAAATTTTGATTTAAAGTTCATTCTGTGGAAAGCAAGGACAGATAGGTGGAAAACACTTCCCATTGATCTTTCATAATAGGGCCTATAGAGGTTTGGGGTACCAGCACTGAATCAACGTGGGGCCTCAGGCTTGCCTCTGCTGATAGTTGAACTCTTTGGACAATCAATTTTTCCACAGCCCATTTAGAAAGTCCAAAGACCTAAGGTGGCTTAATAAAATTAGCCAAGAGTATTGAACTTATAAAGGAATAGTTCTGCAGAACTGGTTATCCCTGACACACTGTATGGCCGGCTAGTTTCAAATAGAAGCTTCAGGAATTTTATGGCCACCACTTTTTCTTGGTGTTTTATCTCAGAATGAGAATTGCTAAAATCTCTAAACTCGTATACACAACACAGACTGCATTCCCATAATCGCTCCAAGATGATTAAAGAAAAACTGCAAAATTGATTACTGATTAGTCATTAAAATTTCATTTTTATTCATCAAATTCATTGGTCACCATCCTTCCTCTTCTCAACACCACTAACCTTCATTCACATTAAGCAAGAAAAGCAAGAAAAAAATCTACTTTGATATATTTTTCTTTATGGTAACTGGGTACTCCTAACCTAATAAGCTAATGACAGTTAACATTGGCAACTGATCCTAAATGACAGGAATAGTAACAAAATATGAAGAAATCCTCACAGGGACAGCTCTTTGTAAACTAGACTAATGACCAAGGGAATATGATGTTTTGCTGAGTATTGTCCCCTAGGCCCCTAATTCATTGGTCTAATTAACTATATCTCTATGTTGAAGGTTCTACCCATCTATTCCATTGACAACTCACTGATGTTAGGCTTAAAGAATGTAATTTGGACCCAAAGATTTAATAATGAAAAGTATCTAATTTTTCTTACTTTTCAGGCTGTACTTCCTTCATGCCCATGATCCTATACATACAGCTCCCCGATAGTTACTCTGAGTGTGAGAATTCCTAAGTATGAGTTCCAAATGCCACACCAAAAAAAGATGAGCAGAGGGTTATGCCTGTAGGTATTTCCTCAAACAACTTATTGAAACAATTGAAATTGGGAAAACACAGTTGTGACAAAATCTGTAGACAGCCTACGGGTCCTCACTTTTGGACCTCATCATCACTGGTCTTGAGCTAAGGGCTGGTAATGGTGCCGAGTATCATCTACTTTGGGATCCCGATTGTACAGGAGTCCCTGAAGTTCTAATTTTATCTAGAATCTATGAAGTCACACAAAGAGAAAAAAATCTGCTTTGCTTCAGTCACAGAGTATCTTATATGATCAAGAACAAATATGACTGTTTTCCAGAAAAGATGAAAGCAAAGATGAATGGGTGTCAGTTTGTTTGGGAAAAATAATGGTACAAATGAATGGTTAGCCAGCAGCACAGATGGCTTTGACTCCATGGTAGGAAGGTCGAACTCCCAGGAGTCTCTAACGCTTGGGGAGGTTCTTAAAGCTAGCAACTACCTTTCATAAAGGGAGAGGAGGAGCAAATATATAGCCAGCACCCATCTACTCAGGTCTTGGAAAGGTAGGGAAATATAGAGGGGCAGCTCTCCACAGTGCTTACCGGGGATGTTTTGATGATACTCATTGGTGGCCCTGAATTTAAACTGAAGTTTTAAACGGGCTGTTGATCAGCTGCCTTCCCTGATACATTCCGTGCTTCCAGTAGAAACCACATGGTGGTTCTCACTGAGGCCACTGCTTGTTGCATGCCCCACGGTATGGATCTCCCCATCTCTTCTCCTCTGCTAAGTAACGACTGTCATTTCAACCATGTGAAGGTGGCTTCCTTGATGTAGCACAGATTCCAGGTACTGATTTTAAAGCCTGCATGAGTCCATTTAAAGCATCTTGTTCCAAATTTGCCTGCAACCTGTGCACACAATCTTTTCCTGAGAAAAATCACCTACATTTAACATGGGCAGCTGTGCACACAGGCAGATGGATGGCTATCTGAAATTTGGAGAAACGGAGCTGCCTGGCCTCCAATACTACACCATTTCCCAACCTCCTGACTTTTTCAGCTCCTAGCCCTTCATTTGGGTTAAAACGATATCTCCTAAAGGCTTAAATTAAAATGCAAATATGTTACCTGGAAGAAGAAATGCTTTAAATTATTCAAGTTTACTAATGCATTAGCAAGGATTAGTTTTTCTGATTAGAAGAGTATCTCCTTCAAATGCAGTGTCCTAAAAGACAAGAATATGCCTTTTTGATTATTTGCTCGGAGTGGAGGAGAGGAAGAGAAAAAATCCAGTGCCCAAGATTTTAACCAGAGAGGATGAATGGGACATCAGCTGAGCATGTTCTGAATGTCAAGTGCTTTATGTATTTTAGTTAATCTTTATAACAACATTATGAGGTTGGTTTTAGCATCCTCAGCTTACAGATAAGAGAGCTAAATCTCAGACATTAAATAATTCTAAGTAGGGGCAGAGCCAAGAGTTAGGACCTGGTTTCTTAGACTCTAAAGTCATTGCCCCAGAAAATGTCTGCAGGATCAGAGGGCTACAGTGAGTACATAAATCAATAATTACCTCTGCCTTTTCTGTTCTCCCAAACACCAAAGAGGAAGGAGACAAAGTGGTCTGCATAGAAAGAGACCTCTTATCAAGATACCATTGTAAAATGTCATATGATTTTCTAGGGTGATGCAAGTGTAGGTCTTGATTTGAATGTTGTTTGTACATTTGTCACAACTCATCTAACTGTACACTTAGGATCTGTGACTTTGACAGCATATAATTATAATATGAAAATAAATTATAAGCTTTACTTAAATTACACACTTCCAGTACCAACTTCAGGAGCCTGTGCTGGCCCTTACCTCCCTGTTTGGTCAGAACAAAGAAAAACAATTTTCTCATTTAAAGGAATAGGATAGGGGCACCTGGGTGGCTCAGTCAGTTGAGCATCTGACTCTTGATTTCGGTTCAGGTCATGATCTCTAGGTCCTGGGATGGAGCCCTGCTATGAACTCAGTGTGGAGTCTGCTTCAGATTCTCTCTTCTTCTCCCTCTCATTCACTCTCTCTCTCTCTCTCAAATAAATACATAATAAATCTTTTTAAAAAATAAAGGAATAGGATAGATCTTGAAGACTTGCCCAGAACCCCCAGAGATATCAGGAAAAACTATTTTTAATAGGGCTTATGGCAGTTGGTATTTCTTCCTTCTTACACCTGAACATGGTAACAACCATGGCAGGAATTCATGCAGCAAAATGTCTGTGATGATGGTCCTAGATTATAAAGAAAATTTCAATATTAATCTGATAAGCATTACTTTATAATTCAACATCCAAAGTAAATTCATGCATTGCTTGAATGTCAAATTCACTTTAAAAATAACGTTAATCATGTTATCTTTTAAAAGTCTAAATATACCAAAATAAGACTTTTAGTGTAATGCTTGAAGAACAATGTAATTATTGTGGTCTTCATCCAGTTGCCTGTTAATTGACTATTGAAGTTGAAAAGCATTTCCATAATTAATCTCATGCCGTTTTCCAATTATAAATTTGATAGTGTGAAACTGATCCATTTTCAGAAGCAACTAATGGAATAGCTTGTTTTGGGGGGAATGGATATTTTCTGAGGCAATCCAGGATAGTTGCCTGATCAATATTTAGCCTTTTGAAATCCTATGCACAGAGGGAGTAAAGCGAAAGCAGCATGAAAGTATTGTTTCAAGCTCATCTTTGAATAGCCTTAAAAAGATGAAATTTGGGAGGGAAAAAAAATACCTCAGTGTGATTAGAAATACTATAGAGTTTGTCCACACAGCTGAAGACAAGTCCTGACACTGAACAGCATGCCAATTGCAATAGAAACTCCTTACTTCTCAATGTGTTAAGTTCACCAGAGACCTCCCAAGATGACAAAGTTTTAAGAATAGACAAAAAATATGGCAACCAATTCTCTGCAATTTGATGCAACCATGAAGACTATCTGCTTTTACCTAATGCCTTTGAGCCCTTTAATTTGGCCAAAATGAACCACAGAAATGATATGTCTTATTTTGTTCTCTAAAGATAGGTACCCAGAAAACCCAAAAGACTTCTAGAAAAGGGAGAGGGGGTGGAGAACTGGCTTATTACCATTAAAATATTACCTAGCACCTACTAAGAAACAATTAAGTTAGGTTAACATCATTTTCAGTCACCACATTGGAGCTGGGCTGGTCAATGAGACAGTGGGACAGGGAACATGTGAAAGGAGAGATGGAGAAGCAGAGGGGCAATGCATAAAGCACAGAGCATTGTCCAGGCTGTAGCAGGAAACTTCAGTCTGTGCCCTCAGAGTTGTACAATTAACACAGTAAACACCAGAAGGCGGCAACTTGCAAGATGCCCAAATTCACTTCCAGAGAGGATTGGCCCTTGCATTCAACACACAGAGAATCATAGCCAATATTTGGTCTCAAGGACAAAGCCATTCACAATATCCCAGCTCCTGGTACGCTGAAGGGACAGTCTAGGAGGTAAGGAGATTCAGATTCAAATTTTGGATTTGGTGCTATCCTGTTTGATTCTGAGCATATTGTTTTACCCCTGGAGACTTCAGTTTTCCCCTCTACACCATAAGGTAGGAAATTAGGCAATCTGTCAAGACCTTTCTACTCTAATATTAAATACTTCTTTTCTCAAAGAGATAGGAAAATGGGCCTTGGGATAACACTGGAGAAATGAAAAGAAATTTTCATGTCGATGTACTAGTCACATCCTTTCTTCTGAGGCTATTTGACAGATTCTCATGTATCTTGTGGTAGGTTGAATTGTATCCCCTCGCCCAAATCCATATGTTGAACCCCCAGGACCTCAGAATGTGACTATTTGGAAAAAGGGTCATGACAGATGTCATTACTTAAGATAAGGTCATACTGAAAGAGGGTGGGATCTCTGATCCAATATGACTGGCATCCTCCCACAAAGGGGAAACTTGAATACAGAAAAACAGGCACACAAGAGAATGTGTAAAGATCTGAATTATGCTGCTGCCAGCCAAAGAACTACATGGACCTGCCAATACCTCCATCTTGGACTTTCAGCCTCCAGAACTGTGAGACAAATCCTGTTGTTTAAGTCACCAAGTGTATGGCATGGTTATGGCAGCTCCAGCAAACAAACTCATACCTCCACTTCACTTCTGTGCATATCACTTTCCCAATGAGTTCTAACGAATGGTTCTCTTTCAACTTCTCTTAAAACTCAGATTTCCTCCTTCAGGTCAAACTCTCTGTTCTTGCCAAGTCAAGAGACCTTTTCCCTAAATTTGGATGGCCTCTTGCCATTCAATTTTAGTAAGCAGTACATAGGATTAAACCATTCACTTTTCTATTCAATCATGAAAATGAAAGTCCCGACACATCCATACTCTCTTCCATTACTGAAGATGCAAGATTTGTTTAAAACATGACAACTGTGATGGCAGGTGAGTGCGTAGTAATAAATAAGAGATCCTGGAATAATCACAGGGCATTCCAACATTTCCAGTATAAACCTTTTTGTTCTCAAAGATTGCTAAGCGCTTTCTCTTAGGCTCCATGCCAGCTCCACTGAAAGAATACTGAACTGGATCTGTTGAGATTTAATGTGCCTGTCCATTAGATTAGAGTTTGCACCAGCCACCTTGCCCTCCAAGGAAGTGTCAAGTCTAACATTACTTGTAGAAATTAAGGTTGAAATCAGAGAGAGAATATGTCAGCCACTTACATCAAAAAACTCCTAAATAAAAATACAAAGCAGAAGAGTTTTGTGTGTGTCACATTGACATTTAAAGATAACTATGTGAAGTGATGGACATGTTAATTAGCTTATTTGTGATAATTGTTTTACAATTTATGCCTATATCAAACATCACATTGTACACCTTAAATATATACAATTTTTTACTTGTCAGTTATACCTCAAAACTGAGGGAAAATAGGAAAAAAAGTGTGATGCAATGGGGAATCAGAAGGTTCAAGTCTTGGCCACTCATTAAGAATCCAGCAATGCTTTCATGTTATCAGAGGCTCAACTCAGTATAACATTGCCAAGTGGCTGTGATGAGAACTTTTGCATCACAGGCAGTGAGAAATGCCTGGTTGTAGAAGTCTCTTGAGAGTACATTGTCTTTGTGGAGTTTCCACCCTGTGTCAGAGAGGCCCATGGATGGTGTGGAGGGTCTTACCCCTCTCTGGCTCCAGAAGGCCTTGGAAGAAAGCTCAAGATCAGGTCAGAAAATTGGGCCCAATCCTCAGACGACTGCATTATTGAGCCCTCCCTCCCAAGGAGGCATGTGAATATATGGAAGGCAGCACACTTGGCTTTCATAGGGAGGTAATAAGAAATGGCTAAATGATTTTGGAACTGGGAGTATCTATTGTATTTCCACAGGGCTGGCCAGGATGGAGCTGGAATAGGCAGAAAGTATGTGTGAGCTGGGTGAAGGAAAACAGAAGAGTTTAAGAAGGACATAATTCAGCTTATAATTATAGCCTTATGTAGAATAAGTTTTAATCCACCCTCCCTTGGGTACTCACAGTCACTTAGAGGGGGGATCTCTCTTTATTACACAAAACTGGCACATACAAATACAGAGCTTGAAATATCACATTAAATTACAGTGAGAAATCTGAAAATAAACTATCCTAAATCAGTACTTCTCAAACTTTCATATGCAAAAGAATCTCTTGAATTAGTGGTAAAAAGGCAGAATCCTAGATATTCTGGCATATTCTGATTCAGAACCTAAGAATCTGCATTTTAACAGGCAGTCTGGTGAATTCTGAAGCAGGAAACTCAAAGATAATCCTTTCAGAATTAGTAATCCCTATCTCACGCAAGGTTTTTCTTCCCAGTAAAAAGTGATTCTGTAACCATCACTAATAAAACTTCCTTTTAAGTAAATATTCAATTCTAAAAAAGTCCATCAGACATGACGTTCTGACTTTTGGCTCAGAATCTATGGTCACTATCAATGGAGGCACCATCTCAGTGTGAGGAGATGTACAAAAGGTTCCAGCAGGACGCGAATTCACCTCTGCTCTCACTCTCGTCCGTGGAACCAATTGAAGCCTCCTCATTTCCCTGCTCATGATGCCCTTTGTGAAAATTCAGCCACTCTGTGAGGGGTACCAGCTCCTGATAAACCTCAGATCTGGCACGCTTGGCCTCCCAGAGTAATGGGGAGAAGAGGTTTCTTTTAACTCTATTTCAGCTCTATTTGCACCGAGAGTTTCATCAGATATAACAACGATCCTGTCCAACCAAAATACCTGTTACAAAATATTGTGGGTGTGATGGATCAAAAGAGGTTGCGAAGTGGGATCAGTGTGAGAGAATGTGGTTTGTCCCCTTGACGAGGGCTCTTCTGGGGACCTCTGGTTCTTCTAAAGGACCTATGGATCCTGCTCTAAAGTCCTGATCGAGTAAATGCCCAAGAAAGGAGAGACATAAAGGAAGGGGAAGAAATCTAGTAGTTTCCAGCATTTTTTGTTAGCGGAAAGGATTGTTTCTATAGGGACAAGTCATTATGATGATTATAAAGTAAGGCTAGAGAAGGCGAGGGTATCTAAGTTCACGCTTCTTGGCAGGAAGATAGAATGATGCAGGGCTTAAGAATATGGGTTGTAGAGTCCAACAACCTTGAATTCAAACCTTAGGTGTACCTCGGAGTTATATAGAACCAACAACTTCTTTCCGGCTCAGTCATTTCATCTGTATAATGGAGGCAATGATACTTCCCTTGTGGGCTTGAGGTTAGAATTAAATTTATACAAATACAGATGTTTTTGTAGTATGGATATATATGTAGGATGTATACACATATATATAGACACACATCTAAATGCATACATGCTATGGATACCTCAGCATACTGCTTGGTATGTAGCAAGTGTCCCGTAAGTGGCAAGGGTGGTTATAATTTATAATTATTGGGATAAGAAATGAGACCTGATGACCAATTTAAACCTCTAACACTGGGAAATCATTTTCCTTACTGGTACCTCATTTTGTTTGCTATGCATACTGTAAGTCATTTATTTATTATTTATTATGTACTGCCCATGATGAATACAAAATCAGTGGGGCAGAGTAGTTGGGGCTCCCTCTCTAACTCTTCAACATCACCACTCCCTATCCCAGTTGGTTTTGTTTTGTTCTGTTTTGTTTACTTCTGGGTATTTTCCTAAAGCAACCTTCCTGCATTTAATGGCTGGGTTCAAGGGGACTATGCTTCAATATTGTTGGGACTATTATTCTAACCACTAGGGGCTTTTCTATCCATTATCATTTCTGTGAGAAGATGCAATATAAATTTAAAACATTTTCACATTCCATTTTTGGAAACAAATGGTTAGGAAGTAATTCTCCACAGATCTCTTGGGATTCTGTATGTCTTACAAGCAAGGCATGGACTACCCTCTGTTCCAGACTGTCTTTCCAAGGATGTCTGTACAGTGAACCGACCTGGAACAAAGGGATAGCATCTCCTTCAGGAGCACAGGGCAAGTGGGCTTAAAGCCTCGGAAGATAAAGATGGTGTTCCCTTTGGAGCAGGGGAAAAACACGCTAACTACTCTTTATCAAAGATTAAGTTTCCCCAAGCTCAAGAATCCTGTGTCACAATCCACTTCATGTATTGGTGCCATGTGATCCACTTCTCAGCATCCTGTAGAAATTGGGGCTTGGGAACCAATGCAAAGATGCTGATCCTTGGGTGACCGTGATTGTTGTCAGTAGAAACAGTCCTTCATGACATGACCTGGTCTTGTGTCTTCTACCAGCGTCCACGAAGCCATGGTAAGCTAACTTCTCTGACACTTCACAGGTCCAGACACAAACTATAGGGTGGAGCCACCAATATTTCAGGGAGAGGCAACTTTTCTTTCAACTCGAGTTTCTTATGAACTGTGTGGATTTATTACGTATTCAGCCTGGTGAACAGGATGAAGGGACAAAGTCTCCCCAAGTAAGATATCAAATTTAAAATTAAAGTGGCTTTGCCTTCTTCTTCCCTGTTTGGTTGGGGCTAAAAGGCAATTCTTTTTTAAATCACAAACTGCAGATCGTGTCTAGAGAAAGGAGAGAAAAGAAAGAGGAAGAAGAGGGCAGAGAGGGAAGAGAGATAGAAATAGGTAATGATAACAAATTTAAAAGCTATTTGATATAAAACTGGATACCTGGGTTAAGAAGCTTTTTTTAATGAGTATATTGAGGACTTGGCAAAATTGAAAAATTCACACCTATTCACATCTTTTCCCAAAGAAAATCCACAAAAGCTTCAAAATGCTCTTACCTGACCTTTGGTTATTGGAATAGCTCCAAGTTAAATTGAGGCCTCTCCTTCTTGTTTCTTTTTGTCATTTTGGTTTTCTTTTGCCATGTTACTGTCTGCACTTACAGTACTTCCTATTACTGCATGCCTCTGGATGTGGAACAGCTTTAGTCTGCTGAGGTATCTCCACTGGGCTTTCCTTATCATCTGCTCCTTCCTTGTAGGCTGCCATCTTGTTATCCCACCGTCGGTTTTGCTCCACTTCCTTTAGGTCGCATTCCTATGAACTAGTCAAGTCTGGAGATGCAACTGCCCTTGATCTTGTGGGATCTTGTGTTTGGGGGATTTTGTCTCTGCCTAACTGACTCTTGAACCAGATTCTTGTTTTTCTTGATTCTGCAGAAACTATACTATTCCAGAAGAACCTTTTCTGAGATTACTAAAGCTGCCTCAAGGCCCTCAAAATGGCCTTCACCCTCTTGACAGAGGATGCTCAGGAGTGGTCCTTCCAGGCCCTAGGAACCTGAAGCGACCCCAGATGCCTTCTGTAGGCATGCCTGCTGCCTTCTCAGCACTCTTGGCCTTGGTGCTTCTGCTCCAACCCTTGTAGGCCTTGCTCCATCCCATGCTGCACCTCCCTTGCTTTGGGGAACATCTCCCTTTGAGGTTCCTATTGTAGTATTCGTGGTCCTGTGTCCCCTAGACCCTCCTGCTGGGGCCTTTATAAAGCTTCCTTTTCTTGGCTTGACTGCTGAACTGGCTGTTGAGCTTTGCTGCTGCAGCTTCAGAGCATCTTTTGTACTTGGTCAGCAACTCCTAGGCAAGTCCTCTAAAGATCTGTTGTCTGGCCTCCTCCTCATGTAAGTTAGGATGCGGCTGCTCCTCCTGGAGCACCAAGTTGTGTTCCTGCTCTGTCAGAACTCTCTTCCACCTATGCTTGCTGTGTCCCCTGTCTTACTTTTTCTGAGACTGATGGCCTTTTGGCAACACCCTGGCTTCTTCCAAATTTCCCTGCAGCCATGAGTTCATTATTGTCATCATTTCCTTTTCCAGAACATGAATTCCATGCTTAAATTCCCTTGGACCTGTTCTTGCCTTGGAACTCTCAGCTCTCTTTTATCACAAATTTGCTGTGTTCCACTTAGGTCTTTCTTTTTTTTTTTTATTTACCTTCTCTTGGGCCGACTTCTTGTTATGGTTGTCCGAACATTGGATCTTCTTCCCCAGGGCCAAAACGTTTTTCAACTTCCGATTCTTTTCTTCAGTATGAATGAGGTGAAACTCCTGGTGAGAAGCACTGGGGCTCTCCTGGTTTGGGTATAGAATTTGCTTTAGTTTATATTGATACTTCTTAGGTGGCCCTGCCATCTTGTGCTATAGCAGTTGCTCAAGCAAGCCTGTGGGGGGGCCTCATCATGTCTTTGCAACTCAGTAATTTCTGCAGCAGATTATCTTTCCTTGAGTCATTTCTTTATCCCATCACTGTCTTTTAAATTATTTCTTCCTCTTGAATATTGAAGAAGCCTTCTATCTCTATCACATCTTCTCATGGTGATCTTGCTGTTGCTTTGGATCCACAATATGCAAAACTTCCTGGTCCTGGCCCCATGGTTGCAGACTCATCCTATTTTTGCCTCTGACACAGTTCTGTTGCCTTGATCTCCTGAAGGCTCCCTTCCTTCTGGAAATGGCACTGTTACTCCAAAGCAGTCAAACCAATCTTCTCAGTACTGGAGGTCTTGGCTCTTCAAAATACCCTCATCTAGGCATAGATTCTCCCCATTTAAATGAGGCTCTTAATGCCTCAGCATAATCTGCTTTTGACACTCCTACTTTGACTTATGGTAATACTGTTTTCTCCAAAATGACAGTTTTCTCTTCTAGGCATTTTAAATAGCAACAGAAAGATAAGACATTGTCACTAACAAACACCTGGACCACCAAGAGCCCACCAAAAATTATAGATGCCTAATATTATTATAAGCTGAAATTATGACTGATATCATAAAAGTTACAATATGTCAGGTGGAAGAGGGCATTCATTCTCTCATTTGTTTATATCGAGACACTATAATCAGTATTGCAAATAAATAGGCCTTTTTAGCAAAACAAAACAAACAAACAAACAAACAAAAAACAGCCAGAAATTGAGTGTCCAACTGTCCCTATTCCTTCTCCTATTCCTTCTTCCCCATCCTCGAGGCATGGCATTAATCTAACACGAATGCTTAGATTTTGGTTAACGCTATGCCCACCACTTCTCTCTACGTGTGCCTAACCGTAGACACATGCCCTCCACGGCCTCCTTCTCTGCCTGCTTCCCTCCCGGCACACACACCAGCCTTTGCATCAGCCTCTGGATGTGAAAATAAAGAGTTTGCTTTTCACAGCACATGTCTCACCCAAGTATCTCCATCCAACAAATTAGTCTTCTGTAATTTCCATACCTTCAATCTTTGGTAAGGCAAAAAAAAAGGGGGGGGGGCATTAAAAAAAGGCATTTCCCTCATATTTATATATTTCCCCAAGACCCAATAGGAGGCATCATGGGCTAGTGGGTTTAAGATTCAAATAACTTTGTGTTCAAATTCTACTCTTATTTCTGGGATAGCTTAGATCCTCCATATCTCCTAGCAGATGTAAATTCTTCAAAGGGAAGAACTGTATTATATTTATCTTTTATTTCCAGTGTCTGACATACAATTCCTACTCTTTGACTATACACTGGAAATGTGAAATAAACTCTACCTAAGTGACATGGTTATTAAAGTCTATGTGAGTAGTTAACAATAACATGTAGAATATATGTGGAACTACTTTATAAACTATAACCTACTAGAGACAGAACCTCTGCCATGATAGTGTGAGTTGTCTGCTCACTGGCTCCTTATACAAACTGATGAACATTATAAAACATTTAAATTCTCTGGAAATGGTCCTATGGGCAAACAGCAAATGAAGAAACATCTATTTGAGAAAATCATGAAAATTCAGTAAGAAACTCAAGACTGTGGTGTTTGAAACCAGACCCCTTCCCTCCTTCTCTTGACCCTCCCATCTCAGCAAGGTGGAGACTCCACTCCAGATAGCTGCAGCTCAGAAATGCAGGCCCCCAACTCCTCATGGCTCCCAAACAGAGGGCTTTCTTTCTGGGAGGAGCAGGACTTTAGCACTTCTCATCAGTCCCCAGTTACTTGTTGTTGAGGTGAAGTTCCAGGTGAGTGAATGAGAGGTAAGAGCTCCCTTTTTCCACCTAGCACCTGATTGTGGACTGCAGGCTCCACACTGAGTGTGGCACACTGAGAATGCTGTGGCCCTTACTGTCATTGCCCTGACTTGTGAGATGGTGGATCACATGTGAGATATAAACTGAGAGGGCCTCAGGCTGCTGCTCCCCTCCCTCGCACAGAGTGCTCACCTCCTAGAGAGGGGTGTCACTCAGAGAAGCTTGTCATTGTCTCCACATCCAGCACCGAGCCCTGGCTCAGACATTTTGCCTGGGGAGAGAAACATGCTGTGAAATAGATAGTTCCTAATCTTTTCCCAAAGGAGCTGACTTGATGTTCAACAGAATGTGGAGAAGTTCAAGTCTAACGATGCTCTTAAGAATAGCGCATGTTGTGGTAGAAGGCAACTGGGGAGAGATTCATGGATTTAATAAAGATACAGCCTAGACTGTAGGCCACAAATGTGCAGGAGAGAACGAGGGACCAGAACAGCTGGGAGGAGGCTTCATCATGTTAGGACAAATATCAAACACTGACCTCAGACACTGTTGTTTCAAGGCAGCCACATTTAATTGAGTTTGTTTGTCAAGCCAGCTTTTAGAGTTTAGTTTATAGGACTAAAGGAAAGCATGATTGAGAAGTAAAGAAAAGGAAGGAAGGAAGGGAAATTTGGTGACAATATCACATCAAATAATGGATATCAATACAGAGAAATTATTTAAAAAATAAATATTCTGGAGTTGAAAGTTACAATAACTGAAATGAAGTTCACTAAAGAGATCCAACAGTAGATTTGAACTGGCAGAAGAATTAAGCACTGAAAATAGGTTGATGGAGATGATGCAAGCCAAAGAAAAGAGAAAAAAGAATAGACAATAAAAGGGAAGAGAACCTCAAAGAAATGTGGGACATCATTAAGCACACGGACATATGTGTAAGGGTAGTATTAGGAGAGAAGAAAGTGAGAAAGTTTCCAAAAATATTCAAAGAAATAATGTTTGAAATTTTCCCAGATTTATTGAAAAATGGTAAAGTATACATCTAGGAAGCTCAACAAACTAAATGGTTTAAACCTAAAGAGATCTACAGACGGATACATCACCATAAAAATGTTAAAAGTCAAAACAAGGAGAAAATCTGGAAAGGAATAAAAGGAAAAAAATCTTGTCAGTTACAAGGAAACCCCTATAAGATTAAAACCTGACTTCTCAGCAGAAAAAAAAAAGAGAGACTACAAGTCAGTATAACATATTCAAAGTGCTAAAGAAAACAAATATGTCAACCAAGAATCCTATATCCAGCAAAGCTATCATTCAAATATGAAGGCAAAAATAAATATTTTCCCAAGCAAACAAAAACTGAGAGGATTTATAGCTAGCAGACCTACCTTACAAGAAATACTAAAGGAACTTTTTCAGACTGAAAGTAAGTGACCCTAGATAGTAATTCAAATTCACATGAAAGGCAAAGAGCACTTATGTTCTTTGTAATAATAATTATTATCAATAATTAATTATAATTACATAATCATATAAATAATTATGTAATTAATAAATATAACAATCATATATAATTAATAAACACATCTACATATTAATAATTATATATGATTAATTATATGTTATATGATTATAAGGTAATAATATATATTATACATAATTATATAATAAAATATATAAAAGACACTATAAATGCATATTTTCCTCCTGTCTTCTCTTAACTGATTTAAAAAGCAACTGTATAAGATAATATGATACACTGTGTTGTTGGGACTATAACATATAGAAGGTAAGATATGTGTAACAGAGTTGCCAATAACACAAAGAAGGTAAATGGGAGCAAAGCCATATTGGGTTAAGGAAATCACTACAGATGACAAAGCATAATAATGTCTTACTGAGTTTGTAACAAAGCAGATGAAATACATGTAAGAATAATACCACAAAAGGGGAAAAAGAGAATAGAAGAGTAACATTTCTATATAGCCCTGGAATTAAACTAGTGTAACTGAAGCTGATTCTGGTAAGTAGCATATGATAAATCCTACGGCAACCACTTAAAAAAAAAAATCTCAAAAGTAGTCATTAAAGAAATAAAAATATTACAACAGAAAATATTCATATACTGCAAAATAAATTAGTAAAGGAGAAATAAAGAAACAGACATGAGACAACTGGAGGACAAACAGTAGAATAGCAGACACATTCAATTATATTCAATCTTAAATGTGAATAGATTCAACAGTCCAGTCAAAAGGCAGGGATAGACTGGATTTTAAAAGATATGATTTAACTATATGTTGTTTGCAACAGACACACTTTAGATTCAAAGATACGAATAGACTGGAGTAAAAAGATAGCAAACAACATCAAGCAAAGAAGAATCACCAAAAAAGCTGGAATGGCTATACTAGTATCAGACAAAACAGACTTTAAGACAACAAATGTTACTAGAGATATTGACATATTTTTTAATGATAAAAGTTTCAATCCATTGGAAGATATAACAATTATAAACATATAGGCACCTAATAACAAAGCACCGAAAAAAAATACATGAAGCAAAACCTGACAGAAATTAAGGGAAAAATAGACAATTGAACAATAGTTGGAGATTTCAATTCCCCATTTTCAGTAATAGAATAAATTAGTCAGAAGATCAACAAGAAATCTTGAAAAATACCATAAGTCAACTAGACCTAATAGACACCCATAGAATACTATACCCCCAAACAACAGTATATATATATTCTTCTAAAGTGCCCATGGAACATTCTCCAGGATAGACCATATGGAAGAAGACTTTTTTTTAAATCGATAAATGTAAAAGAACAGAAATAACATAAAGCATGGTCTCTGACAACAATGGAAAGAGAATAGGAAACAATAACAGAAAAATTGGGGATATTAACAAATATGTGGATATTAAAGAATACACTCTCAAACAACATCCACAGAAGAAAATAAAAGGAAAATCAGAAAATAGTTGAGATGAATGAAAATGAAACACAACATACCAAAACTTTTGAGACACAGCTAAAGCAATGCTTAAAGGGAACTTTATAGGTATAAAAGATCTCAAATCAACAATCTAAAATTCCACCTTAAGACACTGGAAAAAGAAGAGCAAACTAAACCTAAAGCAAGCAGAGAAAGGATATAATAAAGATTAGGGTGGTAATTAATGAAATATAGAGAATAGAAAAACAACAGAGGAATTCAATAAAACGAAAAGCTGGTTCTTTGAAAATATCAACAATATTTCAAAACTTCAGCTAGGTTGACAAAGAAAAGAGAGAGAGAGAGAAGACTCAAATTACTAGAATAAGAAATGAAAGGACATTTCTCCCAACCTTACAAAAATACAAAGGATCATAAGAGAATGCTATGAATAATTGTATGCCATCAAATTCAATAAATGAAATAAATTCCTAGAAAGACACAAGCTATTGAAATTGATTCAAGTAGAAATAGAAAATCTGTATAGACCAATAATAAATGAAGAGATTGAATAAGTAATAATAATAATAGAAAAAGAACTACCTATAAAGAAAAGCCCAGGTCCAGATAGCTTTACAAGTGGATTCTACCAAACATTTAATGAACAATTAAAACCAACTTTTCATGAATTCCTGCAAGAAACTGAAGATGAAACTTCCCAACTCATTTTATGAGGCTAGTATTACCCTGACACCAAAACCAAACAAAGACATCACAAAAAAAATTGCAGACTGATATCTCCTATGAATATGGATACAAAAATCTTCACCAATGCTAGCAAACTGATCCAGTTATATATTTATATTTATACATATAATTTATACACTGTGTATACGTGTGCATGCATGTGTATGTGTATATATGTGTATTTATACATATACATGTATACGTGGCAAAGGATTCTTAGATATGACACCAAAAACATTAGCAACAAATGAAAACATTGGATTTCATTAAAATTAAAAACTTTTGCACTTCAAAGGACACTACCAAAAAAATTAAAACATTTGCAGAATAGGAGAAAACATTTACCATATAACTAATTAGGTACTTGTATCTAGACTATATAAAGAACTCTTAATAATAGAAAGACAAATAACCCAATTTAAAAATGGGCAAAGTATTAGAATACACATCTCTCTAAGAAAGATGTACAAATGGCCAATAAGCACACGAAGAGATGCTAGACATCATTAATAACCAAGGAATATGCAAATCAAAACCACAATGAGATAGCACTTCATACCCATTAGGATGACTACAATCAAGAAGTCGGATAGTAACAAGTTCAGTGAGAATGTGAACAAATCAGAAACCTCATACACTGCTCATGGGAATGTAAAATGGTACAGCCATTTTGGAAAACAGTCTAGCTGTTTCTCAAATGATTAAACATACCACATACCATATGACCCAGCAATTCCATTCCTGGGTATGTAGCCAAGAGAAATTTTAAAAAATATGTCTACACAAAAACTTGTACATGGATGCTTATAGCAGCATTATTTATAATGTCCCAAAGCTGGTAACAACCCAGATGTCCAACAAACAAATGGATAAGCAAAATTCCATGCAATGGAATATTTGACCACAAAAAGGAATCATTCTGATACATGCTACCACATAGATGAATCTTAAAAACATTAAATGAAAGAAGCCAGGCAGAAAAGACCACATATTATATAATTCCATTCATATGAAAGTCCAGAATAGGGAAATTTATACAGACAGAACATAGATTAGTGGTTGGTGAGGACTGAGGGGGTTGGGGTAATAGCTAACGGTACAAAGTTCCTCACTGAGGTGATCAAAATGTTCTAAAATCGACTGTGGTGATGATTGCATGTCTGTGAATATACTAAAAATGGTTGAATTGGACACTTTAACTGAATTATATGGTTTATGGATTATATCTCAATAAAGCTGTTTATAAAATTATGAAAAGTACTATTCAAATGCAAGTTAAGTTTATTTCTTTATTCCTGGTTTATATGACATTCAAAGGCTATATATGCAATGTTATCATAACACTCAGAAATCAACTTTTTTAATGCTTAAAGAAATCATTAAAATAGTAAATTCTCTTGAGTCCTTTGTGTGACAAGGAATTTTCTTGTATTATTGTAATAAGCAATCATCATCATACAAAATATATGTTATTTAAAATTGAGAGGTAATTGGCTCTACTTTATTGAAAATCTATATTCCTCATATTAGCCTTAACGATTTCTTTTCTTAAGACAGAGGTAATTTAAGGGAAAAGTATAATCAGCTTGTGGTTTGGTAGTCCTTGTAAATGTGTTTCAGTTTGTCATACTTGGCTCATGTCATCTTCTTCTAAATGTACCACATTATGTCATATTTACAGTATTCTTTTCCAAATGTGAGGTGAAATCATTTTGCAGAAACAAGGAAACTTTTACATAGGGTAGAACTGTAGTCACAACTATAGAAAAAAACAGCTTCCTTATCACTGGCAAACTTAATGGCTTTTCCCCTTTAATCAAAAGACTTGGACTTTGTATCAGATTTTAAGCCAAAATAAGGGCTTTTCTGTCCCAGGAAATGTTGTCCAAAGAAGAAATGGGCAAGATTTAGCACTGAAATGGCTGGGTGCTAACTTTTAAATATTTCTCTATTAGCATCCATAAAAGGAAGCTGGTTACCATTCTCCTCTTTGTTGATGATTAGCTGAAAGTGAAAAAGATAAAAAGATACCCAAAACTGGTTTTCTAGAAGGATACTCAGATGGCTCCACATAAGGAAACCTGTGTCTACATTCCCCAGGTAAGACCATTCATTAGACGGGATTACAGTATGATACAAGGGCAGAATACTCAGTGAAGATATGTTAATAGGTAATGTTATCTATTGCTTATGAATAAAGAGCCCAAGAATTACTTCAAAATTACTCTGTTTTTATGCTCCTGCATCATGAACCAATGCTTAACAATCCCTGAATAAAACATTCAGAGGACTCAGGGCACCTTGGTGGCTCAGTCGTTGGGCATCTGCCTTCGGCTCAGGTCATGATCCCAGGGTCCTGGGATCAAGCCTCACAACAGCCTCCCTGCTGGCCAGGAAGCCTGTTTCTCCCTCTCCCACTCACTCTGCTTGTGTTCCTGCTCTCATTGTCTCTTTCTCTCTCAAATAAATATTTTTTAAAAAAACATTCAAAGGACTCTTTTTGTACACCAATGTTCATAGCAGCACTATTCGCAGTAACCAAGAGGCACAAACAACCCCAATGTCCACTGACAGGTGAATGGATACACAAAATGTGGTCTATACATACTGTAGAATATTATTCATCCTTAAAAAGGAAGGAAATTCTGACCGAAGCTACAACATGGATGAATGTTGAGGACCTCATGCTAAGTGAAATATGCCAGTCATAAAAGACAAATATCATATGATTCTACTTACATACTCAGAGTAGTCAAGTTCACAAAGACAGAAAGTAAGGCTCATTGCCAAGGGCTGTGGGGAGGAGGGAATGTGGAACTATTGTTTAATGGATGGAGAGTTTCAGTTTGGGAAGATGAAAATTTTCTGGAGGTGAATGGTGGTGACTGCTGCCCACCATCCATGCTTGTACATTACACTAGTGAACTGTCTACTTAAAATGGTAAATTTTAGGGGGCGGAGGAGTAGGAGACCTGGATTTCGTCTGGTCTCAGGAATTCAGCTGGATAGGGATCAAACCATTCTGAACACCTACAGACTCAACAGGAGATCGAAGAAAAGAATAGCAACAACTCTGAACAGAAATGCGACCACTTCTGGAAGGTAGGATGTGCGGAGAAGTGAATCTGAGGCGATATTTGGGAGGATAGATGGCGGGGGAGGGGCCTCCGTAGGCTGCTTCTGGCAAGTGATAGAGCCGCGGAGCACAAAATCGGAACTTTTAGAAGTCCGCTCCGCTGTGGGACGTCGCTCTGGTGGCTAAGGGGGGGGGGTGGAACCCTCGCGGGACAGTGTGGTCTCAGGACCCTCGGGGTCACAGAAAGACCGGGGGTGCCTGAGTGCATCAGAGCTCCCAGGTATCAGAGCGGGAAAGCTGGCTGCAGAGACGGAGCCGAGGAGCAGGCTCTCAGCTCGGGGTTGCCATAAACCATGATCTGCGGCACAGTCGGGCCACTGCTGCTCGAGCAGGGACCCAACAAGCGGCAGATCCGGGGAGACTCACCTTCCTTTCCTGGGAGGAGCAGCGTGGGAGCTCACCGCAGGGATCTGCTGGGTTTGGAGACTCCACACAGGGTCAGGTGCCAGAGATAGAAACGCTCGGTCACAGGCCGGGTGAGCACGGAGTGTGGCTGGAGACCGGGGAGACGGGAGTGACTGACTGCTTTTCTCTGGGGGCGCACCGAGGAGCGGGGCCCCGAGTTCTTGGCTCCTCCGGGGCAGAGATTGGGAGGCCGCCATTTTCACTCTCGGCCTCCAAAACTGTACGGAAAGCTTGCAGGGAACAAAAGCTGAGCAGATTACCTAGCCCAGACCGGGCAAGGGTGGGGCAATTCCACCTCCGGCAAAGACATTTGGGAACCACGGCAACAGGCCCCTCCCCCAGAAGATCAGCGAGAAGAGCCAGCCAAGACCAAGTTTACCGATCAATGAGAACGGGAGGACGCCAGCGCTAGGGGAACAATGCACATAGAATCATAGCTTTTTTACCATGATTCTTTAGTCTTTCAAAGTTCTTTTTTTTTTTAACTGTCTTTTTTTTTTTTTTTTGAATTTTTCTTTTTCCTTTTTCAACCAACATCTTATCAATCCCTTTTTTAAAAAACATTTTTATTTTTCATTTTTAGAGTCATATTCTATCCCTTCATAGTAGTTACCTGTATTTTTGGCATATATATGTAAGTTGTTCTCTCTTTAAAATTTTGAGATAGTTTCTTCTAACAGATCAAAATATACCCTAAATCTCTAGTGTATGGTTTTGTTCTACTCTCCTGCCTGATCACATTCTCTCCTTTTTTTTTCTTTCTTTTTTTTAATCCTCTTTTCTTTTTTCAAACAACTTCTTATCAATTCCTTTTATAAAATTTTTTATAATTTTCATCTTTACAGTCATATTCCATGCCTTCATCATATCAACCCTTATTTTTGTACATTTATAAGTTTCTCTTTCTTTAAATTTTTGGGAGGCACTATCTTCTAACAGACCAAAATACGCCCAAAATCTAGTGTGTGGCACTGACCTATGTACCAGACTGATCATATTTGATCATATTCTGGTTTTTTGGGTTTTGTTCTGTTTTTTTTTCCTGTTTTTATCTTTTTCTTTTTCTTTTTTTTCTCTTTTTCTTTTTTCTTTCTTTACCTTTCTTTTTCCCCCAGCTTCAGGTCTTTTCTGATTTGTTTAGAGTATATTTTCTGGGGACGTTGTTACCCGGTTAGCATTTTGTTCTCTCATTCATCTATTCTCCTCTGGAGAAAATGACAAGACGGAAAAAATCACCTCAACAAAAAGAACAAGAGGTAGTACCGACTGCCAGGGACCTACTCAATATGGACATTAGTACGATGTCGGATCTAGAGTTCAGAATCCTCACTTTAAAGATACTAGCTGGGCTTGAAAAAGCATGGAAGTTATTAGAGAAACCCTTTCTGGAGAAATAAAAGAACTAAATCTAACCAAGTCAAAATCAAAAAGGCTATTAATGAGGTGCAATCAAAAATGGGGGTGCTAACTGCTAGCATAAATGACGGAGAAGAGAGAATCAGTGATATAGAAGACCAAATGATGGAAAATAAAGAAGCTGAGAAAAAGAGACATAAACAACCACTGGATCACGAGGGCAGAATTCGAGAGCTAAACAATACCATAAGACTAAACAATATTAGAATAATTAGGACCCCAGAAGAAGAAGAAAGAGAGAGGGGGCCAGAAGGTATATTGGAGCAAATTATAGCAGAGAACTTCCCTAATTTGGGGAAGGAAACAGGCATCCAAATCCAGGAAGCACAGAGAACCCCTCTCAAAATCAATAAAAATAGGTCAACACCCCGACATATAATAGTAAAACTTACGAGTCTCAGACACAAAGAGAAAATCCTGAAAGCAGCTCGGGAGAAGAGATATATAACCCACAATGGTAGAAACATTAGATTGGCAACAGACCTATCCACAGAGACCTGGCAGGCCAGAAAGGACTGGCCGGATATATTCAGAGCACTAAATGAGAAAAATATGCAGCCAAGAATACTATAGCCAGCTAGGCTGTCATTGAAAATAGAAGGAGAGATAAAAAGCTTCCAGGACAAACAAAAACTACAGGAATTTGCAAGCACGAAACCAGCCCTACAAGAAATATTCAAAGGGGTCCTCTAAGCAAAGAGAGAGCCTAAAAGCAACATAGACCAGAAAGGAACACAGACAATACACAGTAACAGTCACCTTACAGGCAATACAATGGCACTAAATTCCTATCTTTCAATAGTTACCCTGAATGTAAATGGGCTAAATGCCCCAAACAAAAGACACATGCTATCAGATTGGATAAAAAAACAGGATCCATCTATATGCTATCTGCAAGAGACTCATTTTAGACCCAAAGACACCCCCAGATTGAAAGTGAAGGGGTGGAAAACCATTTACCATGCTAATGGACACCAAAAGAAAGCTGGGGTGGCAACCTTACATCAGACAAATTAGATTTTAAACCAAAGACTGTAATAAGAGATGAAGAAGGACACTATATCCTACTTAAAGGGTCTATCCAACAAGAAGATCTAACAATTGTAAATATCTATGCCCCTAACATGGGAACAGCCAATTATATAAGGCAGTTAATAACAAAAGCAAAGAAACACATTGACAACAATACAATAATAGTGGGGGACTTTAACACCCCCCTCAATGAAATGGACAGATCATCTAAGCAAAAGATCAACAAGGAAATAAAGACTTTAAATGACACACTGGACCAAATGGACTTCACAGATATATTCAGAACATTCCATCCCAAAGCAACAGAATACACATTCTTCTCTAGTGCCCATGGAACATTCTCCAGAATAGATCACATCCCAGGTCACAAATCAGGTCTCAACTGGTACCAAAAGATTGGGATCATTCCCTGCCCATTTTCAGACCACAGTGCTTTGAAGCTAGAACTCAATCACAAGAGGAAAGTCGGAAAGAACTCAAATACATGGAGGCTCAAGAGCATCCTACTAAAGAATGAATAGGTCAACCTGGAAATTAAAGAAGAACTAAAAAAATTCATGGAAACAAATGAAAATGAAAACACAACTGTTCAAAATCTTTGGGATACAGCAGAGGCAGTCCCAAGAGGAAGGTATATAGCAATACAAGACTTTCTTAAGAAACAAGAAAGGTCTCAAGTACACAACCTAAACCTACACCTAAGGGAGCTGGAGAAAGAACAGCAAATAAAGCCTAAATCCAGCAGGAGAAGAGAAATAATAAAGATCAGAGCAGAAATCAATGAAATAGAAACCAAAAGAACAGTAGAACAGATCAATGAAACTAAGAGCTGATTCTTTGAAAGAATTAACAAGATTGATAAACCCCTGGCCAGACTTATCAAAAAGAAAAGAGAAAGGACCCAAATCAACAAAATCATGAATGAAAGAGGAGAAATCACAACCAACACCAAAGAAATACAAACAATTATAAGAACATATTATGAGCAACTCTATGCCAGCAAATTAGATAACCTGGAAGAAATGGATGCATTCCTAGAGATGTATCAACTACCAAAACTGAACCAGGAAGAAATAGAAAACCTGAACAGACCTATAACCACTAAGGAAATTGAAGCAGTCATCAAAAATCTCCCAACAAACAAAAGCCCAGGGCCAGATGGCTTCCCAGGGGAATTCTACCAAACATTTAAGGAAGAATTAATACCTATTCTTCTGAAACTGTTCCAAAAAATAGAAATGGAAGGAAAACTTCCAAACTCATTTTATGAGGCCAGCATTACCTTGATCCCAAAACCAGACAAAGACCCCATCAAAAAGGAGAATTTCAGACCAATATCCTTGATGAATATGGATGCAAAAATTCTCACCAAAATACTAGCCAATAGGATCCAACAGTACATGAAAAGGATTATTCACCACGACCAAGTGGGATTTATCCCTGGGCTGCAAGGTTGGTTCAACATCCGCAAATCAATCAACGTGATACAATACATTAACAAAAGAAAGAACAAAAATCATATGATCCTCTCAATAGATGCAGAAAAAGCATTTGACAAAGTACAGCATCCTTTCTTGATCAAAACTCTTCAGAGTATAGGGATCGAGGGTACATACCTCAATATCATAAAAGCCATCTATGAAAAACCTACAGCGAATATCATTCTCAATGGGGAAAAACTGAGAGCTTTCCCCAAGGTCAGGAACGCGGCAGGGATGTCCACTATCACCACTGCTATTCAACATAGTATTAGAAGTCCTAGGCACAGCAATCAGACAACAAAAAGAAATAAAAGGCATCCAAATCAGCAAAGAAGAAGTCAAACTCTCACTCTTTGCAGATGATATGATACTTTACGTGGAAAATCCAAAAGACTCCACCCCAAAACTGCTAGAACTCATACAGGAATTCAGTAAAGTGGCAGGATATAAAATCAATGCACAGAAATCAATGGCATTCCTATACACCAACAACAAGACAGAAGAAAGAGAAATTAAGGAGTCGATCCCATTTACAATTGCACCCAAACCCATAAGATACCTAGGAATAAATCTAACCAAAGAGGCAAAGGATCTGTACTCAGAAAACTATAAAATACTCATGAAAGAAATTGAGGAAGACACAAAGAAATGGAAAAATGTTCCATGCTCATGAATTGGAAGAACAAATATTGTGAAGATGTCAATGCTACCTAGAGCAATCTACACATTCAATGCAATCCCCATCAAAATACCATCCACTTTTTTCAAGGAAATGGAACAAATAATCCTAAAATTTGTATGGAACCAGAAAAGACCCCGAATAGCCAGAGGAATGTTGAAAAAGAAAAGCAAAGCTGGTGGCATCACAATTCCGGACTTCCAGTTCTATTACAAAGCTGTCATCATCAAGACAGTATGGTCCTGGCATAAAAACAGACACATAGATCAATGGAACAGAACAGAGAGCCCAGAAATGGACCCTCAACTCTATGGTCAACTAATCTTTGACAAAGCAGGGAAGAATGTCCAATGAGAAAAAATCTCTTCAACAAACGGTGTTGAGAAAATTGGATAACAACATGCAGAAGAATGAAACTGGACCATTTCCTTACACCACACACAAAAATAGACTCCAAATGGTTGAAAGACCTAAATGTGAGACAGGAGTCCATCAAAATCCTAAAGGAGAACACAGGCAGCAACCTCTTCGACCTTAGCCGCAGTGACTTCTTCCTAGAAACATCACCAAAGGCAAGGGAAGCAAGGGCAAAAATGAACTATTGGGACTTCATCAAGATAAAAAGCTTCTGCACAGCAAAAGAAACAGTCAGCAAAACCAAAGACAACTGACAGAATGGAAGAAGATATTTGCAAATGACATATCAGATAAAGGGCTAGTATCCAAAATCTATAAAGAACTTCTTAAACTTAACACCCAAAGAACAAATGATCCAGTCAAGAAATGGACAGAAGACATGAACAGACATTTTTCCAAAGAAGACATCCAAATGGCCAACAGACACATGAAAAAGTGCTCAGCATCACTTGGCATCAGGGAAATCCAAATCAAAACCTCAATGAGATATCACCTCACACCAGTCAGAATGGCCAAAAATAACAAGTCAGGAAAGGACAGATGTTGGCGGGGATGTGGAGAAAGGGGAACCCTCCTACACTGTTGGTGGGAATGCAAGCTGGTGCAGCCACTCTGGAAAACAGTATGGAGGTTCCTCAAAAAGTTGAAGATAGAGCTATCATATGATCCAGCAATTGCACTACTGGGTATTTACCCCAAAGATACAAATGTAGGGATCTGAAGGGGTACGTGCACCCCGATGTTTATAGCAGCAATGTGCACAATAGCCAAACTGTGGAAAGAGCCAAGATGTCCATCAACAGATGAATGGATAAAGAAGAGGTGGTATATATATACAATGGAATATTATGCAGCCATCAAAAGGAATGAGATCTTGCCATTTGCAACGATGTGGATGGAACTGGAGGGTATTATGCTGAGTGAAATAAGTCAATCAGAGAAAGACATGTATCATATAACCTCACTGATATGAGGAATTCTTAATCTCAGGAAACAAACTGAGGGTTGCTGGAGTGGGGGTTGGGGTGGGACGGATGGGATGGCTGGGTGATAGACACTGGGGATGGTATGTGCTATGGTGAGCGCAGTGAATTGTGCAAGACTGTTGAATCACAGATCTGTACCTCTGAAACAAATAATACATTATATGTTAAGAAAAAAAAAAAAAGAAGAAGATAGGAAGGGAAGAATGAAGGGGAGGAAATCGGAGGGGGAGACTAACCATGAGAGACGATGGACTCTGAAAAACAAACTGAGGGTTCTAGAGGTGAGGGGGGTGGGAGGATGTGTTAGCCTGGTGGTGGGTATTAAAGAGGGCATGTTCTGCATGGAGCACTGGGTGTTATGCACAAACAATGAATCATGGAACACTAATCAAAAACTAATGATGTAATGTATGGTGATTAACATAACAATAAAAAATTTTTAAAAATGGTAAATTTTATCTCACGATATAATTTTTTATTTATATTAAAATTTACATGCTTGCAAATTTACATAACGCTTAGATTTATTTAAATTTTACACACATGTCATCTTTTATGCACATAAAAACATATAACAGCAACATTGAAAAAGCTCAAATATCTCAACTGTGGCACTGACCCACCCCCACACTGTCCTAGTAGGACAAGGGGACTTACATTTTAGAAGTGGAGTATTTCAGATAGAGAATAGTTAAGTAATATAACACAGTAAACAATGGTTTCTAGACTCTACCCAGTTACCTGCTGCTTTTCTGTTCCTGCCTGAGACACAGGATCCAGATGTGACTGCTTTCCTTTTCCTCTGGCAAATGAGATTTCCCAGAACTTACTGCTTAGTGACTTTTAACATATGTAGCATAATCTAAAAGAAAATAATCAGTGAGCTTTCCCAGTCCCTTAGGGTCCCTAGACCAAATAGTCTTGAATGAAAGCAGCTCAGGCTAAATCAGTTGAAAAGGTCACAGACAAACTGTGTAGGCATCTGAGGATCTGGGAGAGTTTGCCTGATGGAGCATGGCCCAGGGGTCTGCCCTTACTCGACAATCAAACACAGTCCATTGATTCTGAAGTTGAGTGTTTGTTGATTATGAAATAATTTGCTAATAATGACAAATTAGGTTTCTTTTTTCTTCAAGCATTCTGTGGGAAAACATTCACTGTCAGGTAGGAGTTTCAGAAAGAATTGAAAAGTACCATTAACCAGTACTGTTAGAATTCTCTAGGGGCGCCTGGGTGGCTCAGTCGTTAAGCGTCTGCCTTCGGCTCAGGTCATGATCCCAGGATCCTGGGATCGAGCCCCGCATCGGGCTCCCTGCTCCGCGGGAAGCCTGCTACTCCCTCTCCCACTCCCCCTGCTTGTGTTCCCTCTCTCACTATCTCTCTCTCTGTTGAAAAATAAATAAAATCTTAAAAAAAAAAAAAAAAAAAAAAAGAATTCTCTATTTACTGGTAATTTCACACAAGAATTCAAAATATAGAGTTGTAAGATGCCCTCAAGTCAACCCCATGAAAATCATGTGGCTTGACCCTGGTCATGCTGATAGCTAATTAGAAGGGATTCTGGGTCTCCCAACTCCTGTTGGAGGCATTCCCCATCTCATCAGCCAGTCTCTTTTCTATGTAAACATGATTCTCAAAGGCTGGTCTTGGAACCAGTAGCTTCAGCATCACCTGGCAAATTGTTAGAAATGCACATGTTAGGGGCGCCTGGGTGGCTCAGTCATTAAGCGTCTGCCTTCGGCTCAGGTCATGATCCCAGGGTCCTGGGATTGAGCCCCGCATCTGGCCACCTGCTCAGCGGGAGGCCTGCTTCTCCCTCTCCCACTCCCCCTGCTTGTGTTCCCTCTCTCGCTGTGTCTCTCTCTGTCAAATAAATAAATAAAATCTTTAAAAAAAAGAAAGAAAGAAAGAAAGAAATGCACATATTAGGGAATCATCCCAGGCCTGCTCCATCAGAAACTTGTGGGGGGCATGGGAGTGGGTTGGGTGGGCCCAGCCTTCCAGGTGATCCTAACACACACTAATGTTTGCCAACTATTACTATATACCGTGGTAACTAGTGTTCCTAATAAAGGCTCCAGTGTATGTCAAGATACAAAATACTTTCTGAAACAAAGATTCTAATTACATATTATACAGGCTTAGTACCCAAGTAAATTGTCTTGCATTCTAGTCACTTAAAAAATGCCTGTACTCAGGGAGGTTTGATTAAGGCTTCCGCAGATGGAGAACTTACTGCATTTGTAACTATCACATAACCTTGTGTTTCTCAAGGTAAACTGTTAATCAGATAGTTGTCACACAGTTTACTTCCAGCTAATGAACTGTTGGCTGTCGTCACCCCAGGAACTGGAATAATTACTTAACGTGAACGTTTAATTAAGTCAGAACTCCATCTACTCCTTTTCTCCAAACCTGTGATAACCTTTCCACCAGTACATGACTGTGGGCTTTTTAATAAAAACCATTGTGGAGAGAGAGAGAGAGAGAGAAAAGCCTTGCTTCGTCATGTAAGATGCTGATTTCGTTATTTAACCAGTAAGTTCTGTTCTGACGATTTTGCAGACACCAGCCCAGACACCAGATTTCTGCCTTTAATTTCCCCACCTTAGCTCTTTTGAAAAGCGCATTTTCAGCAAGTTTTCACTCAATTTCCACATTGTCTGATGTAGCGAAATCAGCCACTAGAAGCTTATACAGGATTAAAACATTAGCATTCTCTTACATCTTGGTCCAAGGATAAATCTCCGTATAGCTAAGTTTAGGTGAAACACACACTCCTGAAATGCTAGTACCGCCCAAGAGACTGACTTCCTGTAAACCTGCCCCCCCCCCCCCCCCCCCGGTATCACAGGATAGGGAACACAGAAAATGGTGGATCAAGCTACACAGGTTGGAAACGACAACCATCTCTTTATCTCCTCTAACTTTAACTGTAGGGGGTTGGGTGTTTGCTTCATTCATACAAGGAAGGGAGATGCATGGCAAGGCTTTGGGAGGATGCCGGGGACAAGACTCCAAATCTCAGGCACTTCGGGGACTTTCTCCTGCAAGCCCTTACCTCACTTTCGAAAGGTCAGCATTGCGTACCTCCTCCTTCCTCCTAAGTGCTTCCCAGCATCTGCAGATTAGTGTCTGCAGCTAATCTGTTTTTATGGGGAAAGACTGGTGTCCCCCATGGGCTGGCTGGCAAAACTAAATAGAGAGCTCCAAAGAGAAAATACACTCAAAAGAGAGCAGGCTTGTTTAAGGAGAGATGTCTCTTTAAGGAGAGAGAGCTTTATTTTATCTTCTTATTTTTTGTATTTTTTATTTTATCCAAGTATAGTAGGCACGCCATGTTACATTAGTTTCAGGCATACAACATAGTGATCTGACAGCTCTCGAGATTATGCTATGCTCACACGTGTAGCTACCATCCGTCACCATGCAATGCTGTCGATACCTTGGACTGTATTCCCTGTGCTGTGCCTTTTGTCCCTGTGACTTATTCACTCCGTAACTGGAAGTGGAAGTATCTCCCACTCCCCTTCACCCATTTTATCCATCCCCCCCCACTCCCCTCCCCTCTGGCAACCATCAGATTGTTCTCTGTATTTATGAGCCTGTTTCTGTTTTTGTTTTTTAGATTCAGATATAAGTGAAATATATGGTATTTGTCTCTCTGTGTCTGACTTATTTCACTTAGCATAATACCCTCTAGGTCTACCCATGCTGTCACAAACAGAAAGATCTCTTTCCTTTTTATGCCTGAGTAATATTCCACCGTATTTATATATGCACTGACACACATATACACCACATCTTTTTTATCCATTCATCCATCAATGGACATTAAGTTCCTTCATTTTCACTATTGTACATAATGATGCAATAAACATATGGGTGCATATATCTTTTCAAATGAGTGTTTTTATTTTCTTTGGGTAAATACCCAGTAGTGGAATTACTGGACCATATTGTAGTTCTGTTTCCACACTGTTTTCCAGAGTAGCTGCACCAATTTACATTCCCATCAATAGTGCATGAGGGTTCCCTTTTCTTCACATCTTCACCATTTGTTATCTCTTGACTTAAGACTCTTTTTTTTTTTTTTTAAAGATTTTATTTATTTATTTGACAGAGAGAGACAAGCGAGAGAGGGAACACAAGCAGGGGTTGTGGGAGAAGGAGAAGCAGGCTTCCCACAGAGCAGGGAGTCCGATGCCAGGCTTGATCCCAGGAGCTGGGATCATGACCTGAGCCAAAGGCAGATGCTTAACGACTGAGCCACCAGGCACCCAGACTCTTTTTAATCCCCAAAATTTAAGTGCTATAGGCAGTCTAGCTTAGCTGCTAGAGATGATGTTCTGACAAATTCAGGGAAGATGTCTAACACGGTTTTGCAAAGAGTCTTCACTGGGCCTACACAACTTCTATATCATCCACTCTACCTACATTTGCCAGTTATTCTAGATCTTCTACTCTTTTTGGTCATTATCATAGATTTGATAAGAGTTTCTCCACGTAGCTCTAATAAAGCTATATTATGATACTATTTTAGTATTATGGATTATTACTTTATTAATTTAATTTTTATTAATTATCTGATGAAGCTATATTTTGCTTTCATGCCATATTTGTGTTCCTGAAAAACCTCATATTCTGCAAAATTACATGCTAAAACCAACGGGACTTGAAAAAAAGTGGGGTTAAAGTAGACCAGTGAAGGAGTGCCTGGGTCTCAGTTGAGTGTCCAACTCTTGATCTTGATTCAGGTCTTGATCTTAGGTCATGAGTTCAAGCCCCATGTTGGGCTACACGCTGGGTGTGGAGCCTACTTAAAAAAAAAAGTAGACCACTGAAAATCTATGTAACTTTGTAATCAGAGAAGTAAG
The DNA here is from genome assembly GCF_004348235.1 of Phoca vitulina. Taxonomy (NCBI): domain Eukaryota; kingdom Metazoa; phylum Chordata; class Mammalia; order Carnivora; family Phocidae; genus Phoca; species Phoca vitulina. The sequence continues at coordinate 26,272,464 of NW_022589727.1, read as the reverse complement.
AAAACAAACTACAATTGAAACCCTTATTAAATTACCAGCACAGTTAAATCTTCACTGACATTTGTATCTATGTTCACAGACCAAATGTCATAGCAGCAGCCTTATACACTGGGGCTCATGTTTCCTCTGTCAAGATTTAGATCCTTGAAGACATTTGCCTATGATAGACCCATTAAATCAACATAAACCATATAATCTGGGGGTAGGCTTCTCCATCAGTCAGTTTTTGTAGGAAAAAATATCTTTGCAAATTCTTCATCTGCATTCACATCTTCCGCAGATAGCTTAACACACTGCTGCTTCTCAGAGCGTGGTCCTCACATCAGCAGTTTCAGTGTTGTGCAGAAATTTGTTAACCACAAATTCTTGGGCTGTCCTCCAGACCCATGGAATCAAGAACCCCTGAGGATGGAGGTTGAGAAAGAAGAGGAGACCAGAAATCTGTGTTTTAACAAATTTTCCAGGTCTCAGGACAACTGACGTCCTTGAAAGGTCACTGTTCTGAAGCCACTAGGGCAGCCACTTCTTGGAGAAGGCATTTTGCATGACTTCAGCTTTTCCCTTAAGGTCTTCAATATTGCTAAGTCTTTGATTTGATTGTGAGAAAGCTGGCTCCTGATGTTGTTAGAACAGCATCACACTGGAAAAACCATCTATGTACCAGCAGGACATCTGTGTAAAACTGACATCAAGTCCCTATTGATTGGTTACATATGCACTGAGTCATGTTAATGAATCTAGTATTTTGGTAAACAGACTGTAGTAGAACAGAAGTGTTGGGTGCAGTGAGAAGAATACAGGCTTTAGGGCCCGATTGAAGTGAGTCTGAAAAGTCACCATCTCCCGGGACCTCTCCTCCTCCATCTGCAAAGGAGTATCATGGAGAAGCACTGCGTGTAAATGAGACAATAAATGTAAAATGTCTAGCATACGGTAGATGCTTAAGTAAATTCTAATTCCCCACCCTTCATTGTTTTCCTTATAAAACAATTTTTATAAAAAGAAAACTAAAAATAGAAGCTGAATACATTTACACAGATCTGATATCTGATTTCCTCCAAGATTATTCTGTTATTTTCTTGTGCATGGTTCTTGTTGGTCCTGACTCTCAAAAGATGTCAGGCTGAGATGTGCCTGGTGAGTCAAGTTAAAAGTAAAAGCTCTAACTCATGGTCTTGAGGGTGATTTCTTCACTGTCTACAAAATCACCGAAAGATGTTTTGGAAATGAATGTAGTAATTTAGTAATTACTTGTAAATTTTAATAATAATAAATATTAACATAATATAAAATTCTATATAATAATTAGTAATCATCTCATACCGGTAAAGATGTCCCAGATATTATCCCCACTAAGAGATGTTGATGGTTACACAAATAATAGCAATTTCTTTTAAATACTAATATTATAGTAGTAGTGGTAGTAGATGTTAAAGGAGTAGTTCTAAGGATATTTGTAGCAATACTTCATGTTATAGCTACAAGAGCAGAGGAAAAGTCTGTTATGGCCACAGAAATATTCCCAGTACTTGACACAGCACCAGGAACAAAGTATGTGCTCAATAAATACTTGTTGAATGAATGAATGTCATGTTTTAGTCAGAGTGACTGCATCTGTATCTCATCTGTATCCACATAATGCCAACACTCAGTAGGCTGAGAAGATTATTAATTCAGTTTTACAAATATATCAGAAGACCCAGAAGGGTAAATGGACAGGAACAGAAACTCAGCAACGGTCCCAAAACTACTTATGGACAGAGCTTTTGAGTTTCACGACTTAGAATCAATAGAGATACAATCTGCTCTGAAATATTCAGTAGATGAGTTATCTTCCAAATGTAGCTTTCTTCCTCTTAAAGTTTATATTTAGCCTTGGCAGTTGGCTGCCAACATATGCTTTGAGTAAAACACTAGGTTTGGAGGTCCCTTGCAGAAGCATTCAAGAGAAGATAGGAGAGAATGAATTTTTTCCTGTGGGCTTAGAGTTAAAACCTTCTGCCTAATATCATATTATTTTTATTTAAAATCAAGAATTCTAGAACTTTTAGTAAAATAGATTGTTCTAAGAGTATTGTCATTCCTTTGCTCCCATGGCTCCATCATTGAATCTGCATCCCTTGATGTCATTCTTTTGTTGTTAGACAAATTGGCAGTCTAAAGAAATATCAGGCTATGAGCAGACATACTATCATTTATTACAGAAAAGTATGGGTAACTTTCCTAATGATATTAAGCCAATAGATACGGACTTATGGGCAAGAATGAAACAGGAATCAGGGAACTGAGCAAATCCATGAGATGAGAAATCCAAGAGGTATAGAATCAAACATTGCTGAGTTAAGAAAACAAGAGCTGCAATTTTTAATCGTTCAGCAGTATCTAAATAAGGCACAAGATATAAAATGGTTGCACATTCATAGATAATATAAAAAACAATGAAATACCCAATAGACATTCAAGTCGAAAGTGTGAAAATTATTTATGCAGCTTAATTTAGAATGCTCTATTCTTCCCCGGAGCATTTGATTTTTCTTAGTCTTAGTAAAAATAGATCATAGTAACAAGTAAAACACTATTCTGGTCCACTGTAAAATTATATCTATGTGTAAAAGATGGTTTATACAAAACTTGTGCTCAAGAATTCTCTCATCTCCCCTCTCTTAGATGATGTTTTATTAAAGTGATTTTATCTGATTGATATTTTTAGTTTTAAATTTTTTAGTTGGACAGAGAGATGTAGTTCTAACATGGAGACCAGGAGACTCAGATATTCTTTTGGGAGGCCCAGGCAATGTTCTGCTTTTGCTGACGCTCATGGGCTTGATTTCAGCTAGATTGGAAGATCTGAAAATCTCAGTATTCCTTTCTGAGCAGTTTAAAAGAATCAGAAGTAGTTAAAATTTAGAAACTGCTTTAAATATAATGTATTTAAAACTGAAACACTAGGGAGACTTTAAAATTTTTTTGGAGCTAGGAGCCAATCTTGTTGGATAGGGAAAAAAATAGAAAGCATTATTATCTTCCACTCTAATTCATTTGAAGCCGAGGAAAATCTCATTCGATTTCATCCAAATTACGCTCTGGCTCTGTGTGAATGATATATGTTATTTGAGAAAATGAGGGAGATGATCGCCTCTCGGTTAATAGCCCATGACGAGGGTGTGTGTGTGTGTGTGTGTGTGTGTGTGTGTGCGCACATGCACACACACGTGCACACACACGCCTTATGAGGGATGGCTTATTTTTGTTTTTGCAAAAGACCACAGTTAAAATTGTGTTGTAGGGAATATGAAGTTTTATGGTCAAGTTTAGTAGAAATAACCTTAAATAGTAATTGATTTGTGGCACAATTACCATTTTGATTAATTTAGTCTTTCCCTGTGTCAAGAGGTGGTGGGAGGGCCATGCTAATAGCCTTTTGAATTACTGTTTCATCTTTTTGGTATTGGAGTTGAAAAGTCCTTTTAAATCACTACCGTATGTCAAAGTCAAGTGTTTTATTCAGTTTGGTTTCTAATTAAAGTTAAAAGAGGGCATGTCAGTCACTGGGAAGTAAGATACACATTGAACAAAAATACTTCTATCCTGAACTTTTGTCCCTGAAAATGATGCGAATTTGTCCTTAGGGGGAAAAAAAGAGACTCTGCAAAGATTCTGCCAATTCAAGGAAAAAAGTTTGGACAGGTAAGGTATGATTTTGATGGCTATTATCTTTCTTTATCCTGCTCCTCAAGGCTGGGCCATCAAGTTATGGCACTGGGCAGCCTTCTGTCTAACCAAGACATGCCCCTTCCAGCCTTAGAGAGACTCTGTTTGCCAGATCCCTCAAGTCCTCCATCTCCACTGAGTCCTGTCTTCCTATATGTTCTCGTTCTCTCCAGTCTTGTCCTCTCCCAGAGTGGCAGTCAATTGGTGTGGGGCAATTAGTCAACCACTTCCCAGGATCCCAGCTAAAACCTTTGCATTTTAATGAGATCTCCAGAAAATACTGAGAAACGTTAAAGAATGCCTTTAACTGTGGTAATATTTCCCATGCAGTTAAAGGTAGGAAGCAAGGAAATAGTATAAAGCAGGGGTTCCTTTCAGAACTCTTTGAATTCATTTATTCATTCACCTACCTGTAGTCATTCATTTATTTTTTTATTCAATAAACCTTTCTCCAGCACTGTATCAGTTTCCTATTGTTTCTGTAGCAAATTGCCCTAAATTCAGTGGCTTAAAACAATACAAATTTATTCTTATGGTTCTGGAGGACAGAATTTCAAAGTCAGCTCCACTGGGCAAAGGTCAAGGTGTTGGCAGGGCAGATTCTTTCTGGATGCTCTGAGGGAGAATCTGTTTCCTTGCCATTCTCAGCATCCAATGGCCACCTGCATTCCTTGGTTCTCAGCCCCTTCCTCCATCATCCAAGTGCATCACTCCAATCCCTGTCCTCTTCATCACATCACTTTCTCCTTTGGGTTTGACTCCCAACTTCCTCTGATAAGGACTATTGTGATTACACCAAGTTCACCCAGATAATTTAGGATAATCTCATCTCAAGATTCTTAATAACAAAGTCCCTCCTGCCATATAAGCTAACATTCCCAAGTTCTGGGGATTGGGACATGGACCTATTTGGGGGCCATTACTCAGTGACCACAAGCACTGTGTGTAAGGCATGGTGCTTGGTGCTTGCCTTGAGCAATGCAGAACCCATCTAGGGTTTTAGGTTCAAACCTACCTCCAACAATTGTATATAGTTTAGTAAGGGAGGTGAGATATATGTATGAGTAACAGATGGAAAGTGAGGACGCAACCAACAAGATCAATGTAGACAGATAGCCAAGGATGTTCAGAGGGGGGGGAAATTGCATGAAAGTAAATGGAAAGCTTCCCCTCAGAGTACTGTTTGAGGCTTGAAGGGAAATAATGCAGAAGTAAAGACCAGAAAAACTGGGAAGAGGGCAAACAAATAATTATTAGGGGGCAACTGGAGAAACCATGCCTAAAATTTCATGTTGAAATGAAGGGGTGGGAAATGTTTCAAAAGAGAGTTCTTATGTTAAGAAAAAAAAAAAAAGAAGAAGATAGCAGGAGGGGAAGAATGAAGGGGGGGAAATCGGAGGGGGAGACGAACCATGAGAGACGATGGACTCTGAAAAACAAGCTGAGGGTTCTAGAGGGGAGGGGGGTGGGAGGAGGGGTTAGCCTGGTGATGGGTATTGAGGAGGGCACGTTCTGCATGGAGCACTGGGTGTTATGCACAAACAATGAATCATGGAACACTATATCAAAAACTAATGATGTAATGTATGGGGATTAACATAACAATAAAAAATTTTTTAAAAAAGATGAAGAAAGTGGAAAAAAAAGAGTTCTTGAATGCTAGGTGAGGGGCTGTCACTGTATTGGTAGATGGCAGGAAAGCCATTGAAGCGTCATGTGTAGAGGCATGGAAAGATTATGATGGTGACAGCAATGTGTGCCTGGGCATTTTTGCTGTGTGGTCTGCATGTGCAGACATGAGACCGACATGCTGCCTTGCTGGGAAACACACCAAGGTAGGGTGTGCCAATGGACCAGAGGTTCAGGGATGGATGCTAACACATTGCTTTTCTAGATACTTTGCTTCTCACATGCATGTTGTGTCCCCTGAGATAGATTCAACAGAATGGTGTAAAACCCAAGAGGACTCTACCAGCTTTTCAGGCTCTCTCTGCATCAATTATTTAGCTTCAGATAATTACCTACAAAATCAGATTCTCTTAAGATTTATGATTAGTGCTGGTAGTATTCGAGCTTTCTCATGATGTAGCTACAAAGGGAAAAAACCCCACGAAACCATGGCAACTCGAGTGAGAAGACCATCATCATATTTATATTTATAATATTGCCACTTATTAGCTTTGTGACCTTGAATGGGCCTCTTTAACCTTTCTGAACTTCAGCAATAATAGTAGCACCAGTTTTACTAAATTCACAGGCATGTTTTAATGAGATAATGTGCAAAGGTGCTTTGTACATTCAAAAGTGTATTACAAAAATTCACATTGCAAAAAACGATATGGAGTCTATCATTTGTTGAAAAAATACTTCTCATGGTGTGTTGCTGTATTGGCTATAAGGCAGATCAAGTTATAAAGAATAAAATGTGCCACCTTTGAGGTGTTGATCCCCTAAACTAGGAGCAGAGGTTGCCAGATGTTATCCATTTGACTGGTTTCCATCTTGGGAAGTCATGAGAACCACAGGCAATCTGGCTCGAGGCAGATATTGAGAGAGACAGAAAGGGAGCTGATAAATCAGGAATTTAATTAACAGAGTGACTCAGGTGGAAAGGTTGAAGACTAACTGGGTTTCTGTTTACATTAAACAGATGTGATTTGTAATCTGACTCAATTAGCCAGAAATTAAATGCATCTTGAGGCAGAAATATCATGGATGTAAATATTCTCTTTTGGAGGACTAAGAAACATTCAGTAAAATGACAACTTTTCATCTCTTTCTGCAGTGTTACATTAGGGATGCTCTGCCTTCTCTCCAGGCCACAAATAGTTATCTTCTTGCCCACCCCATCCCCACCTCCACATTTGTCTTAATCAAAATTGAAGGCTCCATTCTCTCGGTGCCCCAAAGTACTCATGGTAGATACTTACAGATAACATGATAAATGATTCTCTGCTAATATCTTGGCAGTTGCTCCAAAGTATTCATAACTGCTGTTTCAAGATAGGTAGAGTAAGAATCAAAGCAGGAATATTTCCTTAAAAACAATCCTACTATCAATCAACTCTTACGAACTCATTGGAGCAGGGGCTGTTGGAGAATTCTTCCCCCTCTGTGGTGCAAGAACAAACTAAGCTTCAATTGAAACACTGAAATGTGTTCTCTCTTGATTTCTGTCAGTGTAACTTGGGGTGAGGGAACAAACCATTCAGGGAGAGGCTGAATCCAAACAAAAGTATGATTGAGGAGAATTCAGGCTCTCTACCATCAGGACTCCTATACTGCTACCCAGAGCCTCAGACCTTTTGCTCAGGATCATCCACATGTCCTCCTGCATAGCAGTTTTGCATCCTCACCGCCAGAGAGCAGGACCCAAGACATTGACCACCAACAAAGCAGCATGTAGACAGAGGAGGGCATTTCTGGAGATGAGCTTCATCTGGTGCAGTTCATAACTCAGCTTGATCCAGATCCCTAGCATTAGGGTCTACAGTTCCTTTTGGGGGGCCTCCTTTTGCCACTTCTCCTTGGATCCCAAAGTCCTTCCTCTGGGCTAGGAGAGAGGGAAGCAAATATTCAGACCTATTTTTTTTCCAGGGTGTATATTGACATGTGGGGAAAGCTTTGCTAATTCTGAATAGTGGGTACAAGAAGATAGGGACTCAGGGGCGCCTGGGTGGCTCAGTTGGTTAAGCAACTGCCTTCGGCTCAGGTCATGATCCTGGAGTCCCGGGATCGAGTCCCACATCGGGCTCCCTGCTCGGCAGGGAGTCTGCTTCTCCCTCTGACCCTCCTCCCTCTCACTCCCTCTCATGCTCTCTGTCTCTCGTTCTCTCTCTCGCAAATAAATAAAATCTTAAAAAAAAAAAAAAAAAAAAAGAAGATAGGGACTCAGAGTAGAAGGCTGCTCAACCAGCAGGATGCCTGATGTTGGGGCGTGCACCTGGAGGAGGAATGCTCAGCCCCCATGCTGGGGCAGGTACTGAGCTCCCAGGAATAAATGGTCACAGTCCTAATCTTGCCTCTGGACGAACTTTTGGCTGGTCCACTGCACTCCCACCAAAGCCAAATTATTTTCCTAAGTCTCCTTTTGGTTCCTGGAGGGTAAGATCATTTTCCAAAGCACCTTTGGCCCACCTGGTTTGGCCCCTGCCCCCAGTGCCTCTCACTCCCTTCCCTCCCCCCACTCTAGTTTCTGTACTAGAATGTAGTGTACTCACTTCTCTTAGCCCTGGGTTCTAGGTTCCTCTCTTGGTCTCTCCATTCTGCTGCCCTACATTCGCTCAGAAAAAGGAACTTTATTAGCTGCCTCAATTCTCATCACTGTGTAACCTGCATAACTCCTTTCTCCAGAGCCCTTAACTTGGACAGCAGTATTGACTTACTCTCCACCGCAGGGCTCAGCTCCATCTGAGACTCCAGGGCATATTATGACTCCCAGTGGAGGATATATAAGTAGCCACTTTAATGTAGATATCTCTAGACACAAGCCTTCCTAATAGTCCTCTCTCTAAGTCTTTCATGTGATGGCCTATATCTAGGGATATCAATTGTCATTTTCTATAAAACTCTGATTGAAGATCTCTAAGGGGAAAAAGCCCATTTTTGACTTCAAGTAGAACTCTGGGTCTGTCCCTTTTTAGCATATTGGCAGAAGATTCTATGTCCTGCTGACAGCCCTTCCTCCTTGTTTAGCTAAAGCTCAGAATTTGAATGAGCCTATAAAATAAAGATAGGTCTCAAATCAATAACCTACTACAAACTACTGACATTGACTCAAAAAGAAACATAAAAATGAAATAGATTTATTACAGTAAAAAGATTGAATTAGCAATCAAAAAAGTCCCTCGAAAGAAAAGCCCAGATGTCTTTACGGGTGAATTCTGCCATGGGCAAAACATTTAAAGAATTAACACCCATCCTTTACAAACTCTCCCATAAAATAGGAGAGGACAATTCCCAATCCATTCATTGAGGCCAGTATTACCCTGACATTAAGACCAGAAAAAGATGTCACAAGAAAACTACATACCAATATTCCTTAGGAATATAACACAAAAATCCTCAATAAAATATTATCAAACTGAATCCAACATTATATTGAAAAGATTATACATTGTAGCCAAATGAATTTATCCTAGGAATGTGAACGTGGTTCAACATATGAAAATCAATCAATTACCTTATAGAGTAATGAGAAAAGACCACATGATTATCTTAACTGATGAAGAAAAAAACACTTGACAAAACCCAACACTCTTTCATGATAAAAACATTGAACAAACTAGGAATAGAAGGGAACTTACTCAGTATGATAAGAACTATCTATGAAAAACCCTACAGCTAACATCACACTTATTGTTGAAAAAATGGGTGCTTTCCCTATAAGATAAAAAACAAGACAAGGATTCCACTCTTTCCACTTCTTTTTTTAAGATTTATTTATTTATTTGAGAGAGACAGCGTGAGAAAGAGCTAGAGAGCATGCAGGCATGAGCAGGGAGGGGGCGGTGCAGAGGGAGAGGGAGAAGCAGACTCCCCACTAAAGAGGGAGCTGACTGGACTCAGGGCTGGATCCCAGGACCCTGGGATCATGACCTGAGTGGAAGGCAGACACTTAACTGACGAGCCACCCAGGCGCCCCCGTTCTTTCTACTTTTATTTAACATTGTACTGGAGGTTCTAGCCAGAGCAATCAGACAAGAAGAAAAAATAAAAGTCATCCAGGTGGGAAAGGAAGAAGTAAAACTATCTCTATTCACAGGTAATGTAATCTTATATGTAAAAAATGCTAAGAAATTCATTAAAACATGATTAGAACTAATGAACAAGTTTAGCAAGATCACAGGATCAATATACAACAATCATATTTTTATATGGCGTATTTCTAAAAATGAAAAATCTGAAAAGGAAATTAAAGGAATCATTTCTTTAATTTAAATATTTAAATTAAATTATTTAAATAAATTATTTAAATTTAAATAAATTTAGATTAATTTAGATAATTTTTTTTTTTAAAAGATTTTATTTATTTATTTGACAGAGAGAGACATAGCGAGAGAGGGAACACAAGCAGGGGGAGTGGGAGAGGGAGAAGCAGGCTTCCCCACAGAGCAGGGAGCCCGATGTGGGGCTCGATCCCAGGGTCCTGGGATCATGACCTGAGCCGAAGGCAGACGCTTAACGACTGAGCCACCCAGGCGCCCTAATTTAGATAATTTAATTAAATATTGATTTAAATTAAATTATTTGAAAATAATTCCATTTACAATAGCAACAAAATAATAAATACCTAGGAATAAATTTAACAAAAGAAGTACAAAAACTATTCTCTGAAAACTACAAAATATTATTGAAAGAAAGAAAACCCCCAAAAAAATCATTAAAGAAGACAAAATAAATGGAAAGACAACTCATGTTCATAAGTGGACAGACTTAATATAGGTAAATGCTAATACTCCCCAAATTAATCTACAGATAGAATACAATTTCTATCAAAATCCCAGCTGCCTCCTCCCTTTTTTGGGCAAAAATTGATAAGCTGAATCTAAAATTCACATGGAAATACATGGAAAGGGGCCCAGAATAGACAAAAATCGTCTTGAAAGTGAACAAAGTTGGAGGAGTCAGATGTCCCAGTTTTAAAACTTACTACAAAGCAACAATAATCAAGATTATGTGGTATTGACATGAGGATGCACATATAGATCACTGGAATAGAATTAAGAGTCCAAAAATAAGCCTATATACATTTATGGTCAATTGATTTTCAACAATACCATTCAATGGGGAAAGAATTGTCTTTTCAATAATGGTGTTGGGACAACTGGATATTCACATGCTAAAGAATAGAGTTGAGGGGCGCCTGGGTGGCTCAGTTGTTTAAGCGACTGCCTTCGGCTCAGGTCATGATCCTGGAGTCCCGGGATCGAGTCCCGGGATCGAGTCCCGCATCGGACTCCCTGCTGGGCGGGGAGTCTGCTTCTCTCTCTGACTCTCCCCCTCTCATGCTCTCTCTCTATCACTATCTCTCTCAATAAATAAATAAAAATCTTAAAAAAAAAAAAAAGAATAGAGTTGGGCCCCTATCTCTCACCATATACAAAAATTGACTCAAAATGGATCGGAAATCTAAATGTAGGAACTAAAAGTATAAAACTCTTAGAAAAAGAACATGGGACATTCAAACACACCAATGAAATCCCTTCATACCTTTTGTACATGTTCCACCCTGACCCCCAATAAAAACACTTGCTGGGGCACCTGGGTGGCTCAGATGGTTAAGCGTCTGCCTTCGGCTCAGGTCAAAATCCCAGGGTCCTGGGATCGAGCCCCACATCGAGCACTGCATAGGGCTCGCTGCTTGGCGGGGAGCCTGCTTCTCCCTCTCCCTCTACTGCTCCCCCTGCTGGTGCTTTCTCGCTCTCTCTGTCAAATAAATAAATAAAATCTTTTAAAAAAAAAAAAAAAGACACTTGCTCCCTTGTCCTCACTCTCTCGGCTCCCCAGCTGTTCGGTTGCACCAAGGTGTGGCACGCCATGCCTCTCTCTTCCGGGACCTGTGAGTATAATAAATCTCTTTCACTTACACACGTCTCTCTTATTCCATGTCCATGCCAGAATGATCATGAAAAAAAACCCCTATTTAAAATAACGTAATTATTCCTTACAACACAAATAAAATGACAACCCAATTTAAAAATGGGCAAAGGCAAAGGGCTTGAAGAACCATTTCTCCAGAGAAGGTATATAAATGGCGAATAAGCTCATGAAAATATACTCAGTCTCATTAGTCATTAGGAAAATGTAAATCAAAATCACAATGAGATGGGCGCCTGGGTGGCTCAGTTGGTTAAGCGACTGCCTTCGGCTCAGGTCATGATCCCAGGGTCCTGGGATCGAGTCCCGCATCGGGCTCCCGGCTCAGCGGGGAGCCTGCTTCTTCCTCTGCCCCTCTCCTCTCTCATGCTGTTTCTCTCTCGCTCGCTCTCTAATAAATAAATAAATAAAATCTAAAAAAAAAAAAAAAATCACAATGAGATACTGCTTCCCATTAGGATGGCTATAATAAAAAAGATGAACAGTTATAAGTGTCAGGGAAGATGTGGTGAGATTAGAACCCTTATACATTGCTGCTGGGAAAGCACATGGTTCTGTTGCCATGGAAAGTTTGGCAATTCCTTAAAATGTTAAACATATAGTATAAGCTATATAGTATATACTGTATATACGTATATACCCATGAGATTTAAAACCAAATGTCCATACAAAAACTTGCCCATGATTGTTCATAACCACATTATCTTTCATCACTTTTAAATTAAAGTTATAGTCACCACGTACATTATACCCCAGGACTTATTTATCTTATAACTGGAAGTTTGTACCTTTTGACCACCTTCGTAGCAGCATTATCCGTAATAACCCCAAAGTGAAAATAACCCAAATGTCCATCAACTGAAAAATGGAGAGACAGAATGTGGTGTATCCACACTATAAAATGTTTGGCCATAAAAAGAATGCAGTTCTGATACATGCGCAATCAATGAACGTTGGAATGTGCTAAGTGATAGAAGCCAGACACAAAAGGCCATATATTCTATGATCCACATATATGAAATGTCCAGAAAAAGCAAATCCAGAGAAGCATAAAGCAAATTAGTGGTTACCATGGACTGGGAGAGCAGGGGGAAAAGGGGAGGGAGTGCTCACGGGTGCAGCATTTCAAATTGAGGCAATAAAAATGCTCTGGAATTAGTACCGTCCGGATGTACAACTCTGAATAGAGCCCAAATCACTGAATTGTATACTTTAGAAGACTGAACTTTATGGTATATGAATTATAGCTCAATAAGGTTATTTAAGGGGCGCCTGGATGCCTGTCGGTTAAAGGTCCAACTCTTGATTTCAGTTCAGGTCGTGATCTCAGGGTCATGAGATGGAGCCCCATGTCAGGCTCCGTGCCGGGCATGGAGCTTACTTAAGATTTTCTTTCTCCCTCTCCCTCTGTCCTTACCCCCTTCTCTCTCTGTCTCTCTTTCTCTCTCCCTCTCTAAAAGAAATAAAAATAAAATAAAGTTGCTATTTAAAAATAAAAGTCCCCAGTGAGCCCCCTTGTCACCAGTAAAGAGTCCAGGATCCATAGCAGGTGTGGTCCATCTTGCCCACCTTTTCCAGTCACACCGTCTGCAGCACCCGCTTGGACTTGACCCTCCAGCAAAGTGGAGTTCCCTGTAGGTCCCAGAACCCATTTTACGGATTCTCACCTCCCTGGCTTAGAGTGTTAGATTGTCCTTTCCTCTCTTGTCGAACTGCTATTTTATTTTTTTAAAAAAAGATTTTAGGATAAAAATCTTATTTAACTAGTTTCTCTACTCTCTGAATTTCCTGTGAAGTACAAGTTAGATCTAAAGATTAATGACATTCCAGTTGTTTGGAAAGAGTACCCCATGGGAGATATCATGCACTTCATACTACACTGCAGCAGGACACAAACTGTGTTATTAGCTCCCATAGTTTGTATTCAACCCATAAAACTTCTGCTTTTAGAATATCCCTTTAATCGTTAATTACGTTTGTGCACAGAGGTTGTCCTTTGGCCTAAAGTTAATGCAGGGCTGTAAGTCTCAGCTTTTTTCTAAGTTGGTATTATCTTGTGATTTCATTGAGAATAAGCACTGTTTTAGTCAATGGGCTACCAAAAATTGAACAAGAGGTAACCCCTGTCCTCAGGGGTAGCACTGGGGGCCTCTTGTGTTTCATGCATGTCAAGTGTTGGATTGTGGGTGCACATACAAACACACTGTGCCATGTGGTACACGCATGGACACGCATGGACATGCATGGACATACACCATCGTGTCAAGAAAGAGAGTGCCTTCAACAGTGTTGAGCACCTGCCCAGGGCCCAAACCACGCTCCAAACTCCAAGCTCATGGGAAGCTGTCGGCTTGGGGACTCCCCAGCTCCTCTGCTTTCCCGCCAGCCAGGAAGCCTGAAAGCCCAGGAAGTAAACAAAAATAAAAAAATCAGTAAAATAATCTGTGACTGTTCCTTGAGCACCAAACTTGGGATTTGGCTCCCGCCTTCTCAATATTTGCAGTTAAAGACACAAACAAGCAAACTGGTTCACACTGCACACCAGCTAGTCATGCGTGCTGGCATTAAGTCAAACCCAAAACCCAAGCTGCTTTCAGCTCTCCAGGCTGTATGGAACCGGATTAGGAGCCAAGATGTTCCTTCCTCTGTGGTCAGCTGGAAAGCTAGGAGCAACTGAACTCTATTCAGCACAGACTTGAGACCTGCTTCTGAGCCGACACTTGACACCCCCCTTCTCTCCTGCGCCTGCATAAAAACCCAGTGTCCCAGCGTTCTTTCCACATGCACGCCTCACACGCGGTTTATACACTGATGGCTAGGTTAAGTCAGTTTGAACGGGTGGCCCAATCAGGATCGATTTTAGAAATGCAGCCCTGTCTGGAATGGCGAAAAGGACACGTGTGAGGGAAGGGAATGGCCTAAATGGTGGCTTTGCTCCCAATGAAGTGGTGCTGATTGCTTTTTGTATGTGTCTTTCATCATCATTAGCCGGCCCCAGCTTCCCCTCTTCAGATAAGGATACAAAAAACAACAGACTGAGCAGAGAGAGCTGAAGAGGCACAATCCAGCCAACGGTCACGAGCGCATGAAAAGGCAGCAAAATACGAGGAACTAAAAACAATGCATCTGAGACCTACCATCCCAGGCAGCAGATATCGATGGCCATCGCCCACGAATTCTCCCTGCCCATCAAGGGCACCCTAAACCACCTTCCACATCAGCAGCAAGTCTCTCACTTCACCTGCGTCCCGAGGAGGTAGCCTTTTCCCACATGCTTTTTGATTACCAGGTCGTGAGATAAATGGCCCTTTGGTAAATCCAGGAACAGAGCAACTCTGGAAAATCTTTTTAAAAAAATTGTAATATTCATCTTCCAACTTCTGCTGAAAGACCAAATAAAGTCCAGGTTGTTTGACAAAATGCCATGCAGCTCTGAAAACGGGAGTCGGAGTCTACTGTGTGACATGTTAGATCTATTTATGACTCGGGAGTTTGCATTACAAAGTTAGATGGCTGCCCATCCCTATCCCTCCTGGCAGAATCGCTCATGACTATCAGGCGGGAAAAGCCCCATGTATATTACGACTTTCATTCTGTCTTCGGTCATCAAAAATGAATTTCCCCTGGCAAACAGTTTATTTTGCAAGTGAGTTGAAGTGATTCATAGGCTGCTGAAAAATAGCATCTTGAAATTTATTCTTAAATATAGTGCTTTATAAATTTAGTTCACACATATGGTGTTTCCCAGGCAAACATTCAAAGGCACAGGGATCTGGGCGCCTGTGGCAAGGAAGAAATTGGGAAGCTGTTTGGAGGCAGTGTTCTGGTGCCTTCGGGGAGGCCTGTCGGGCCTCCCCTGATGGCTCCGCGCATGCGCCCGGGGTGGGGGGAGGGGGCCACCTCGATCTGGAAACCAGTGTGGACCGAATCTGTGCCATAGCAGAGAGAAGGGGTCTTCGCTCTCCTTCCTCCGTCATCCCCTCTACTCCCAGTCCACAAACTCAGGGCCAGTTCACTGCTCCGTGTCTTGTAAGAAAACCCCTGAATCACTTGGAATGATTCACAGAGTCACGCATCATCTGGAGCCCAAAACCCTGGGGTGCAGACGGCAGAATTCAGAAATAGAACGAAGTTCCGTAGTTCCAAGCACAGGGGCAGACACCTGGCATTGGGAAAGCCATGGTTACAAAACTAACATGGGACCAGACACTGCATCCTGGCATAAACGTGTCCCGGGAGACAGCGGGACAGAAGTCAACCACGAATCTGCTGTCCTAGGAGCGGGGCTTATCACAGCCAGCAGACTTCACTGGCTTTTTTGGGGGGGGGGGGGGGTGGGCAATGTGAAAAAAACAATTTCTCTGCACCTAGAAGACAGTGTTCTGGTCCTAAGCAAGTAGCTTAACTTCAGTTTGGATCTCAGCCCCCCAGCCCCCGCCCAACAAATAAACCATCTTTCATTGCACCCAATTCAGGGATACATGAAACCTGAAGTGAATTCAGAGCAATCTCTGGGTTTTAGAGGCTTTAAGAAACTTACCAAGTGGTAAGAGATAAAGTTGGGGTTAACACATGCCTATCCTTGCCGGTGGAACAGGGCTCTTTCTAAAGCCACAAGGAATGAGAACACAGTCCAAGAGCAGAGGCAGAAGGAACCCACCTCCCTTCCACATAGATTTCCCCCTTCCTTGCCCCTTGGTTGCTGAAGGGGCCAAGAAGGATAAGTCCTGGCTGGGAACTCTTCTTTCCCCTCCGCTGTTGATGGGATGCTGAGAGGAACCATGAATAGTGATACATTATTTACAATAATAAAAACAAAATAACAACACTCAACTTTTATTGGGCACTTACTGTATGCTAGGCACTGAGCTAAGCGCTCTATGTGCATGATTTATTTAAAATTTCTCGTAACACCGTCATGAGGTAGATCAGTGTGAATAATATTATTATTCTTCTTTTGATAGTCCAAGAAACAGTGTTAAGTAAGCTACTTGCTCAAAATGAGACAGCTTGTTCATGAAGGAGCCACACCCCGCCTGCTTCCAGAGCCTGGGATTGTACTCCCCTCCGGGCATTCTCATAGGCGGGGAGGGGGTGAGGATGGGTGATTAGAGAAGCCATACCCTTGCGAGGGTATGTGATTTGCTCTCAGCCTGCAGGAGTTGTTCAGGGGTGGTCTGGGACCCAACCATACTCATGTTTCTCCCCATTCCTCATCTGCACACCGGTCTCTGCCCCAAACCTGAAGAAAAGTGAGAGGGAATGGAGCCATCCAATCAGAAGAGGAAGGGTCTCTGATTCCACATTCTGGGAGGGGATGGAGGAATTTCATTGTCATCTTTAGACGTGAGGAGGGACCTTACCCAGATCGCTAGGAGGCCCTCTCCCCTGTTCCCAATAAGGAGAGAACAGCAAGAAGCACACTGAAGTCACAGCCTTAGGGAACTGCTGGAGAAGAAAGCATTTCATGACTGAGTTGCTGACCACAGGAAGAAGCTGCCAGAAGGGAGCAACATCTCCTCTGAGCTCCCTAACAGGAGGGGACATTTTCTGCATGGTGGTGTGTTGCTGTTCATTGTAACACTGGAAAATTTTAAATCAAAAATGAGATTTCCAGAAATGTGTTTTCCTAAATTCTTCACACGGGTGTGCTATTAATATGGAAATGAGGAGAGAGTTTAATCATGTTTGACTGTTTGCTGGAAAGAAAGCAAACATGCTGGTATGCTAAGTATCATCAGGTTTGTAAAATGGGGTCAGGCTGATGTGGGATTGATGGATTTCTTGCTGCTTATTATCCTGTTGAATGGTTGGAATAAATTCAATGCTGAGATGGGCCACCCTGCCCCTGCACCTGGCGCGGCGATCCTGAGAAGCAGGTGGCCTTGGTGGTGGCCTTGGCAGTGACCTGGAGGGCTGGAAGGTGGACCTCTCCAGGCCGGCACCTGTCCCTGCCCCTGAACCTGGCCCCAGCCACATGTCCCGCAGGGTGATTGTGGGGCAGGGCGGGCACAAAGCCGGAATAGAAGATCAAAGGGCAGATCAAACAAGGATTCCTTGTCTGCGTATAATTGATTCCTGTTTACAAAATGTGTCCATGTATATTGTTTCAATTAATCCTCCGAAGACATGAGTGAAAAAGGCAAGGCAGATATTTTTATCTGCCTGGTTTAGAGATGAATGAATGAGGCCCAAAGAGAGGGTAAGGGATTTGTTCAGTGTTACTCAGTTCACAAGGCGCAGACAGAACCTAGGACCCCGACCCCATTAGGCCACAGCCGTGCCGCTCATGCCAGGGTCCCAGGTGGGCTGGGTTCTGTGCCTTCAGCCTCCACATCCCGTGTGGGCTCCGGCCCCAGCTTAGACTCCGTTAGTTACACGTTCAGGGGCTAATTTTGCTCCCAGACACAGCAGAGGTAAGTACTTCGGGGTGATTTCAGAACCAACTCCCTCAGTTAATTAATCTCTTCAGGAAATAAGTCCTATGCGGTCATCCTGTAGCCACCGTGAGGATAGGAAGGAAGAGCACCTGTTCTCGGGAGCTTGTTGGCGAGGGCTGTGCTCCTGACTTTAATGCATTCACGGTCGCCCTGCGACCGTGACCAAAGGCAAATTCCGATTCAATAGATCTGGGCTGGGGTCTGATCTTCTGCATTTCTAATGGGTGGTGTCAGTGCTGGGGGTCCGTGGACCAGACTTTGAGCAGCAAGGCCCTAGCATCTGGTGGCAGAAGCCACTATTAATATTCTTTTTTCTCTAAGTCTTGTTCCTACTTGTCCCCGTGGGAACTGAAGTCCAGCCTCGGCTACCTGTCTGCCCAGCCCCCATGATAGGATGCTTGTCAGTTTACGCGGCTGCCTGATACTCACCGCCAGATGCTTTTCAGGCTCTCCGCTCGTCCACCTCAATGTGCTTTCATCCTGAACTTTGAGGTCCCAGCTCTTCCAGTCCAGCACATCCTGCTGTTGACTGGTTAGATCAGGACACAGAAATGTGTCCAATCAGCGTCCTGATAAACTAGGATGCAAGGCACTCAATTCCCAAACAAGGAGGTATATTTTAAGCTATGTCAACCTCTTAATTAGACATTAGTTTTATTTACTGTCAATTATGCAGAAGAGAACCCTTGTCCCACCGAGGATAAATGTCTCTCTGCACTCACTTGTTTCTGCTGATGACTTTATTAAAAGGTAAGAAGATGGGGCCTGCTTATTAGCATCACAGCAGGCATCAGATCAGTGCTATAAATGAACCTCCTGAGATCCCTTCTGAAATTGCAGATGGAGACAAACCAACTAAGAAGCCAGGAATTCAACTTTCCAAGGGAGGGAATGTAAGGGTAGGGTCTGAATGTTGGTATCAAAACACATGAGCAGAAATTTCAAGAGTAGAAGAAAAGCACATTCAGGTACCATCCATGGTTACCAAACTGCATGCCCTGTACATGTGTTAGAAGTAGAAGATAGTCCGTGACTTTTAAGATCACGGGCATGAGATTTCAGAATTCTCCGGAAGTCTGCCGCAGATTTGCATTTCACCCAGAGGCCCACAGCAATGACTCTGTGACTCCTAGTTCTAGAAACAGCTCTTGCCCATGCCACATCCTTAGCAGAGAAGTCTATTTATTTCCTACTCTAAAAGGGTCTTTGACTCTTGAGTGTGGAATTGAAATCTGCTTTTCTCTCTCACCCAAACTCAGCCTCCCCCCTCCATCTCCAGCCTTTGTGTGACGAGCTGTTCACGACACTGCATATCTTAAAAAATAGGCTATCTCCATTTTCAGACCAGAGGATAAAAGTATGTAAGGAGCATAGAATCAGGTATGTCAAGTGCTCAGCAATCACGTTTGTGAATGAATATGCTCATGTGACTCTAGCCGTCCACATGGGCAGTGGTGTAACTCCCTCTAGGTGGGGCTCAGAACTCCCTAGCATGGTCTAGTCCCTGCGTATCTGAAAGCCATCCCCATTTTATTTTATTTTTTAAAGATATTTATTCATTTGACAGAGAAAGAGAGAGACAGCATGAGCAGGGAGGGGGGTCAGAGAGAGAAGAAGCAAACTCCCCACTGAGCAGGGAGCCCGACGCAGGGCTCAATCCCAGGACCCCGCAATCATAACCTGAGCTGAAGGCAGGCGCTTTAACCACCTGAGCCACCCAGGCGCCCTGAGTCACCCCACTTTAAACTGCAATTCAAAACTCACCTCTTCCAGGTAGCTTTTTTCCCTGACGAACTCCTACACTGTACACATAGACTTAAGCTCTGGCTTGTGTCCCTCTTCCCACCCTAGCACTCCCAAGGTCAAATGCATGTTCATGGTACATGTAGAAAATTATTCTTACCAGGGGATCTCCTGAGAACTTCTACTTCATAGTGACTATTAGTATGAAAAAAATATTAATTAGCACAGGCCTGTTCTAGGAATAAATGACTTATGTAAATATTAATAGTAACAATTATTATTTTAAATGCAATTTACACATACTTATGAAATTCAAGCTCTTTATCATTCACTGACAAGTAGTAATGATAATATAAAACTAAAGTAACCTCAGTTCGGATGAGCAAATAAAGTTGATAGTAGAATGACTCTAATTAATGAATTTGCTAAAAGCCTTTCCCTGTTAATGAGTCTTTAGTCAAAGGTGAGTTTAGATTTAGGACATAAATTTTAGGTCTACTGATAATATATGTGGAAATGTGAAAGATTCAGCCCAACAAATATGTATTTCTTACTATGTATTCTGTACTGAGGGCAAACAATGATGAACCAGTCAGGACCCCTGCTCCTGAGGCTCTTACCATCTGGAGAAGATGATCTGAAAATATTTGTGAAGCAAGAGCTAACAGGAGAGAGAGAAGTTGAAAATACAAGGGAATGAGGCAAACTTTGTGGGGGGTGGGGCACTGGAATGGAGAGCAAAATTTGGGACGGGTGACTGACTTTTATCTGAAAACGGAAGGGAAGAATGAAGTGCGGGTTTCAATAGAAATAAGAAAGTGTTCACGTTCTATGGTCTTCATTCACTTAGAAAGTAGGAGGCTTACAGTTTGCTGAGGGCCAGAGAGTTGAAAGGAGGAGGGATGACTGGGGAGCTTGAGGAAAGTGGAAAAAGATGAACAGGGTAATTGACAAACAAATAGTTTCTTGGTGTTCAAGACCCAGCCAGGATAGGGGACCAAGGACTTGTAGTGACACCAGCCAACACAGGTTGAGGACCCTTTTCCAGCAGGACAGGCAATAGCTAATACCTGGGTATATTAGTAGACATTTTATGGAATGGATCCATTGGTGGGAGATTCTGGGGAAGAGCAAGAGAGGGAGAGGAGTATGAAGGCATTAAGCATGGTCCCGGACCGTGCTTGGTTGCATGTTGTGTTGGAGGGAAAGAGAGGCCTCAGGAGCACTAATAGGAGGGTATGGGCACTGGCAGCCTGCCTCCAGAGAAGAGCAGGTGCAGCGGTGGGAAATAGGAGGTGAAGAGTTCTATAGAGAAGCAGTTCTCAACAATGACAAGCTCCTTGGTGTGACTCTGGGTGTAAGTGACAAGCATGATGTGGAGGTGAGGGCACCTGGGTGGCTCAGTAAGTTAGGCGTCTGCCTTCAGCTTGGGTCATGATCCCAGGGCCCTGGGATTGAGCCCCTTGTCGGGCTCCCTGTTCAGCGGGGAATCTGATTCTCCTTCTCCCTCTGCCCCTTTCCTCTGCTGGTGCTTGATCGCTCTCTCTTTCTCTTTCTCAAGTAAATAAAATGTTTAAAAAAAGTGACATGGAGGTGGAAGTTTCTGGATTTAAGGTACCATGAGGTTAGGCTGTTTGATGGACCACCTAGATGGATACCAAAGTCACAGTTGATGATAGCAGGACAGAGTGCAGAAAGGTCTGTGGTTGGGCTGCTAAGAGGACAGTGAGAGACATGGAGATGGGGAGACAGAAGTAGCAATGAGAGGAAGAGAGTGATGAAGATGGCAGCACCCGTCTCTGGCAGGTGAGACTCTGTTTAGGGGAATCCCCAAGAGAGGCAGGTGAAGACCGCCTTTCATTAGGAAATCAGGATCACTTTGGCAGACTCCCTGGCAGATGGCATAATCTGACACGCCCGCCCCAAACCTGCGGCAGGAAGCTCAAGCTGCACCCGTTGTACAGGAGCCATGCTCGAAGGAGATGGCCGCCGAATCCCCGCACCCAGCACTAGCCGCACAGGTTCCCCGGGGCGGGGGGGGGGGGGGGGGGCGGTAGGACGGCAGCCTACAGGAGTGCCTGGTGCCGAGTGGGCCAGCAGTGGGTTTTCAAAAGACCAGTTCTGCAGAGTGGTTTTAGGCTTTGCTCCTGCTTGCAGACCCTGTAAACCTGGTGCTCCAAACCAGACCCCCACTTTGACCCACAACAGCATCCGAGCTATAGCTCTGTGTCTATCCAGCATCCCACGAACACATGCATTTTCAGCCCACATCAACAGGCCAGTTTCTGTGGCTCACAACCCACGGAATCCTGACTGACGCTGGGATGTAGCCGGACGGAAAGCATCCCAAGGGAGAAAGGGTTTTCCTGCAAGGGTGGGAGGAGAATGGTTTGGAAATGGATTTGGGAGGTGGTGACTGCTGCCTCTGCCTGACCTTGTCCTCTTACACCCTTTCTGGACTCCCATCCTGGGACTGCTCTGTGTTTGCCGGAGAATGTCACTTTTCCTGTAGCCCTCAGATGGAGAAGGTTCGTACTCCCACCTTCCAGTTTCTTGTCAGTAGGGTAGTGCTCATGTTCAGGTGCCGAGCAGGTCTGGGTGGTGGGTGGTGGTGCCTGAGGTTTCCAGAACCCCTGGTTGATTCCACATCAGATCTGCCCTTCTATCCGGAGAGAGTTGTCTATGACCATGGTGGTTAATGCTTCTTCAGGTGCTATGCACAGAGGGTTCGGGTTGCTGCCTCTGCCCATCTGAGTACCAGGAGATAGATGCCAAGTTCTTGTTGGGTCAACCAGATTCTGGAATTCTTTTTTTTTTTTTTCAAAGATTTATTTATTTGTTTTAGGGAGAGTGCATATGCACACAATTGGGGGAAAGGGTAGGAGGAGAGGGAGAGAGAATCTCAAGCAGACTCCCCGCTGAGACTGAGCCCAACACAGGACTTGATCTCACGACCTATGAGATAATGACTTGAGCCGAAACCAAGAGTCGGACGCTCAACTGACTGAGCCACCCAGGTGCCCCCTGATTCAGGAATTCTTATACAACAAGACCTGAGGGGATCCTTGAACTTGGGACTTAAAATAGATAATAAAGGACCAGGGTTAAGAAGACTTGACTTTCAGTGCCGAGTAGGGAAAATGGAGTTGACAGAATCATTCATTACTTAAGCAGAGATGTAAGTAAAAATAGAAATAATATGCAAGCATCATGTTTTGTGTACCAGTGTGGTTCTGGTAGGAAAAACCTGAGTCATGAGTGAGTAGGGAGTATCTCGGTACCAGTTCTATTCAAATCTTTTTTCTATTAAGTCATCTATAGAGAATTCCTTCTTGCATTTCATTCTGGTCCATGCCAATTAAAATAGACAATAATTATTATATGCCCATCATCCGACAGGCTCTGCGAAGTGTTGGGATATAGCACTGGCTACAATATAGTTGCCCTTGAAGGGAACTTACAGTCTGTCGACATGGGCAATCACATCAGGGAGAGCCGAGCAAGCATCTGTAATTGTGAAGTGTATAGGATGCGGGGGTGCGGGGGTGCACGTCAAGCTGGCTGTTTCTGTGTCCCAGTAGTATACTGTGAAGGGAGTTATCAGTTGACTTCTCTGAAAGTCCATATTTTAGTACTATTTCTATTGCTCTCCCAATTCCTTTCCTTTTGCTATTTCACAAATCCATGCCGGAAGAGAATCCAGAGCTGCTGAAAGTGTCTAGCAATGCAATTCTCTCCCAATGCAAAATACTCCATTGATGTTTGCCATGAATGCCTCCCTCAAAATGCATTCTGGGAATACTTTTCAACCAGGTGGGAGGGATTTTATAGCCTTTGCTGCCTGCAAGTTGGAGAAGTACATCTTCTCTAATAATGGCTGCCCTGAAGCTATTTCCCCATCCTGGGTGAGGAGCTCTCATTTCTCATCGTGGACAACCCACCCAGATCCTATAGGTGGGGTTAAGAGCCATTCCGTTATATAAGACAAAATGCTACCTTGCTGGCTGTTGGCCATTTCACTGATTTATCTTTATGGCATATGGGTTTCAAAAGCATTTGAAAACTAAAACCTTTAAAAATTGTATGTCTTTTCCCCCTTGACTGTCATCTCCTCTGTCCATTCCTTAAATAAAAACATTGTCCCCGGTTTAGTGTTTGCTCCTCTGCTCTCTCCCTCCCCATCTCTTGGGAGTCTCCTCCACAAAGGCTCATAGGATGTTGGATTTTGGTGGGACCTTGATGATCAACCCCTGCAACAGTTCTCTACTTCCTTTGCTATTCTCAACGAACCTCCTTCAAAGCATGTCTTGCAGAGTCCAATACATAAACCAGATAATGGGAGGCTTCTGTTTTTTTTAAGGGGATCAGGGACCCAGACCCTACCAGCTGCCTCTTTGTGCACCCACGCAGTAGTCCCTAATGCACTCAGTGTGTCCTTTTTTTTTTTTAAGTTTTTTTTTATTTGTTTATTTGACAGAGAGAGAGAGCACAAGCAGGGGGAGTGGCAGGCAGAGGGAGAGGGAGAAGCGGGCTCCCGGCAGAGCAAGGAGCCCAATGCGGGGCTCGATCCCAGAAACCTGGGATCATGACCTGAGCCAAAGGCAGACGCTTAACCCACTGAGCCACCCAGGCGTCCCCACTCAGTGTGTCCTAGACAGTGCTTCTTAAAGTAAGTCCCCCGGTCCTTGCAGGAGACCCAGACTTCTGCCTTCCAAAGCACCACCACCCCTGACCCACTAAATCAGAGTCTCAGGAGGGCCTGGGAATCTTCATTACACAAAACTCCTCAGCTGAGTCTCCTATTCATAAAACTTGAGAACCACTGCCTAGCAGGCGTAGTTTAAAGCTGCTATTCTGAGACAACACCCTTATCTTACAGAAGAGCCTCTTTTTTTAAAAAAAAGATTTTATTCATTTATTTATTTGAGAGACAGAGAGCAGGGGGATGAGCAGAGGGACAGGGAGAGAGAATCTCA
Source organism: Phoca vitulina (assembly GCF_004348235.1). Lineage (NCBI taxonomy): Eukaryota > Metazoa > Chordata > Mammalia > Carnivora > Phocidae > Phoca > Phoca vitulina. The sequence continues at coordinate 26,247,995 of NW_022589727.1, read as the reverse complement.
AGCAGACTCCCCACTGAGCACAGAGCCAGATGTGGGTCTCAATTTCACAACCCATGAGATCATGACCTGAGCTAAAATCAAGAGTCCCACACTTAGCCACCCAGGCACCCCACACAGAGGAGGCTCTTGAGTCCCAGAGGGACAGAGCCAGACCTTCAAACAGAGTACATAGAAAGGTGCTAACTTCATGCTAGGCTCCTAGGGACTAGTTCCAGCTGCCTGCAGGGAGTTATGATCAATCAGCATTTCAAACTCCAATTTCATGTGGAATTTGCACTCTGTTCCTGCCACACCCACCATCCTGGGCTCAGTGGGGGCCTCCTGGAGGTCTCAAGCTTGGCCTTCGGACCTGAGGTTGTGCTTCTGACCCATGACTCTAGGTGACTCCCTGCACACCTCTGGGCTTCCTGGTCAATGTCCTCCTCTTGGCATTGTCACCAGTGTTAATCACAGACTCTCTCCAACACCACATTGCTGTAGAAAAACCCCAACATTCACTGCTGTGCTGATACCTCCATTCTTTGTCCTTATAATGGATGCAGTGATGTACCCATGGGTGGTCTCCAGTGTTGGGTAAACATTAGCACCACTCAGGGAGCCTTTTAAAAATACCCGCCAGGTCCCACCCAGAGATTCTTTCATCAGCCTGAGATGGGCACTGGGCATTGATATTTTTTTAATAATCTTTACCCATGGCCCACCTCCTCCCTCTGCACCACCTCTAATAAGCCCGATAGGGAGCACAGGTGGAGAAGCACTGTTCTAACTGGAATAGAATTAGTTAGGGAAACATTTGTCTTTCTAGCGAGACAGTGGGACCTGCCAGTGTATATACCGTGTCTTGATCACCTTTGGATTGCATTTCTTCCTTCCTATTGTATTTACTGAATGTTTATGGAGTGACTACAGTATGCTAGATATTAAAGCCACTATGCTGATGGGCCCAGAGGTATGAAATAAGTCAAACAAAGACAACTACCATATGGCTTCACTTGTATGTGGAAAAACAAAACAAAGGAACAACAAACAAAAACAAAAACAGACTCATAAATCCGGGGAACAAACCGATGGTTGCCAGAGGGGAAGGGTGAAGGGGATTAAGAGGTACAAACTTCCAGTTATAAAATAAACAAGTCACAGGGATGAAAAGTACGGCATAGGGAGTAGAGTCGATAATACTGTAATAACATTGTATGGGGGCAGACGGTGATGACATTTAACCTGGGAAGCATGGTGTGGAATTGTAGCATTGCTACATCATTCCTCTACACCCAGCACAAGTACAACCTTGCATGTCAGCTGTGCTTCAATAAATAAATAAAAAAGAATCAGACTAGCATTTTAACTCATCTGAAACCCCAAAGGTAGAAGAAGCTAATATTCACAGATCACTAAGAGAAAAGGACTGTCGTCAAGAACTCCTACCCAAATGAGACACCTGTCACCTGGGAAAATAAAAGAAGCATATCTCTGGATATGTAGCCCATGTCTTCCCATCAGAGGAATTATGTGAAAAGGTATAAAAAAAAAAGAGACACTACACTGGTCTCACTCTCTTGCACAGAAGTGACAGATAGATGGATGGATAGATAGATAGACATGATTCTTACTATTACCATTTATCCCATTTAGACTGTGATCTCCAGAAAGATCCATGCCTAGTTTTAACATACAACCCTACACTCTCAGTGCCATATCTTGCCCCTTGAAAGAGAAGCAGTGCGGAGTGCAAAGCACCCTTGCTTTGGTAACTGGCGACCTGTGTTCAAATTCGAGATCTGACACTTCCTGGCTTCTTAACCTCTCTCTGAACCTCATTTTCTTCATCCACTAAAAATATTATCTATCTGTGGGATGTTGTAAGAACCTCAGGTGGATGAGAAGCTGGCCAGGTGCTCCCAGTGCCTGCCAGTCAGCGTGAAGCTTTGTCTCCTCACTTGCAGAGAGCACTCCAGCCTTTCTGGGTACATCCAAAGTTGTCTAGATTGTGCTAGAGAAAGTCAGAGAGAAGAGAAACAGTTTACTAGTGATTTTGTTTAAGTCAAATGAGAAAATGTTTGAGTGTTTAAACATGCTGCAGTTTCAGGGCGCCTGGGTGGCTCAGTCGGTTAAGCATCTGCCTTTGGCTCAGGTCATGATCCCAGGGTCCTGGGATCGAGCCCCACGTCGGGCTCCCTGCTCAGTGGGGAGCCTGCTTCTCCCTCTCCCTTTGCCAGTCCCCTCTGCTCGTTCTCTCTCTTTCAAGTAAATAAAATCTTTTTACAAATAAATTAAAAAATAGAGAAAGAAAATCTTAAACATGCTGCAGTTTTAAGATTCCCAGAAAAGGTTAGGTGGTAATGCTGTTCAAAAATAGGGGAAAGATGGCAGACAATCACCAAAGAAAAAATATGTGAAATAAGAAAAGTTAGCTTAGTTTGGGTAGCAAGCAAAAACAGCAGTAGGTTGGGAAGTAGGAGACTAATCCTGGCTGAGCTACTAACTAGCTGTATAGCTTCGGAGCAGTGTGCCCCACACTTTACTCACTGATTAAGTCTTTAAAAATATAAAGCACAGTAAAAGTGCTAGCTATGTTGTATCGATTTCCTGAGAGTGAGCAGAAACTTTAAACAAATATATCCAAATACTAATATTAGATCACATGACACCAAATTTTCTCTCCTGATATTTATTCTGTGGTTTTCCCTCAAGATGTATGAGCAAATCTGTTCTGCACTGGATGTCATGAATCTCCGGATCTGGGTTAGACAGTGTAGCAGCAGCCTGATCTTTTCCTATACCCAAGCTCGACCAGAGAGGAGCTTACGCATTTCCAAGATGAAGACCTCTCTGTTTTAAATGGCTTCCAGCAAACTGATGTCATTTGACTTCTGTAGGAAACACCATTTTTATCATTTGTCATTCCTATTTCACTTAGGTGCTCCTGGAGGTGGTTCATTGTGGGGAGAGTGACTTACGGGCTAGTTTGCATCTTTTTTCCTTCCTTCTTTCCTTCTTTCCTTCCTTCCTTCCTCCCTCCATCCCTCTCTCTCTTTCGTCTTTTTCTTTCTTTCTTTTTTTTCTTTCTTTCTTTCATTCGCTAGTCTTAAAAGTTGACACGCCAACAAACCTCTAAGTGTCAGAGATTTTTAAAATCTCTAATGCACTATTTTTCAAATGGAAACTGATCACCAGTGGAGGGCAAATCCACTGGGCATGGTTAGGCTTTCAGAGGGGCGGTGGTGCTGAGGAGTTCAGCGAGAATCCTGAACAGCTCTATTAGCTTAGGGACTGGATCAGTGTGAAACTTAATACTTTAATGACTGAGCTTCTCTTGGGCTTTTTTTTTTTTTTTCCATTCCCTGGTCCCAAGAGAATCATTTTCTACTCTCAATGGAGCCTTCTTGAGTGGAGGAGAAAGCAAGGGTATAACTGAGTCAGGAGGGGCTAGGAAGAGCTTCCGAAGGGAGAGGACAATCTCTCACACAAACGTCTGGCAGCAGAGGGTGGTGGTAAGCACTCAACTTCTAGAATCAGACTTCCCCATCCAGGTAACCTGGCTGAGGTACTTACCTGAGTTAAGTCCCGTTTTCTTCTCTATTTTCCTGCCCCTGGTTGGTTAGTGTGAAATGAGATCCTCCCATAAAATATTGAGTACAGTGCTTGACACATAGTGAACACTTACTAATTATGGGGAATTCTAACGAGTCTTTTTTCTCAGTGTTTAACAATTTGCATAGTGGTTATCAGGGGTCAGCACATTTTGGGTGAATGCATGATATATGGCTGATGCTCTGAATGGCTCACTTTTGGAACGAGCTAATGAACTTATCATTATCATCAGAAGTTGCTGACATATAGAAGCCATCTGAGTATATAGGCACCTTTCCTACCCATATCCCCAGCACCTTGGTATACACATGTATATTTCACCCATCCAGATTGGTTGCAAGTGCCACTGCAGCCCTGGTATTAAAAGGTCTGGGACTCAGAGAGAGATAACATTTACAAATAAAATGTATCAGTATCCAAGGAACCCTCTAAAGAAAATTACCACTACTTCTGTCCTGAAAATGATGCCAAACTTTATACTATCACATAATGTCCAAGAGTGTGAGACTGTTTTCCAGTTGAATTAGAGCAGTTCTTGGGCATCTGCAGAGCCAGGGAGAAGTTGGCGGAAAGCGAGAGAGGGCAGACACACCCGTATGCGTTATGTACATAGAGTGTGTGTGTGTGGTTGGGGGTGGGGAGGAGATGAAGAAGCCAATTCTGCCCTGAAGGGATTAGAATAGGCTTTTATGGCATCCATGAGTCTTGAGTGAATTCCGAAAGAGGCATGTTTACCCGGCCATTGGGGCTGAGAGGGAAAACAGGGGGATTAGTCCAGACACAGAGAGAGGCATAAGCAAAGATACAGAGGAAAGAAATAGCCTGACTTCTATGGGCATCTGCAACCAGGTTGGCTAAAATTTGCCTAAAGTGTAGGGTGTACATGTATGTGGATGGAGCTGTAGCTTTAGCCTTCATTCCAACCCCCTCTGTCTCCACTTGTCCTCTTCTACCAGCCAGGATTCTTGGTTACAAGAAACCAATTCTGGCCATCCCAACCACAAAGGGGTTTAAGGAGTTTCTAGTTAAACAAGGTAAATTGAATTCATGTATTTACCTATGCTCCCTACTGAAATTCCACTAGAAGCACAGTAAAACAATAAGGAATTTCTTTTTTCTTAATAGCATAAATACAAAAAGAGAATGAAAATGGGGAAAGAGATAACATCAAACATTTTTTAGAAGCTGAAAAGAAAATGGTTTACTGGTAACTGACTCAGAAGAGTGTATATACATATGTGTGCTGTTATACAATTTGGTTTGTACCCCAGAAGAGCCAAAGGCCAGGAATTGGTGATACAAAGTAACTCTGGAAGTGGTGTAGAGCTGGGCTGAAAACAGAAAGACTGGCTTGAAATCTGTTCAGTAGTAATTGGACCTCCAAATCTTGGCTCTGTTCCAAAGGGTCAGGCAGTTGGTCCTCACTGCCACCCATCAGAAGACCAGGTATTTGTTCTTTGGAGAAGGCAAAACAGGAATCTCTGGATTCGAGGCACAGCAGGCACAGATGAGAGTGGAAAAGTACACTGAAAACAAGGAATCGAATAAGGATTTCTATATTGAATGGTGGTAACCGCAGCCCTCTTCCCATAAGTAGCTGCCTGGATGCTAGTGTCCAGATGCATCCCCTTCAAGTAGAAGACGGAAAGTTGTAGTACCTGTTGCTGTTGACCAGCCCACAAGAAAAGACCTGTGGATGCTGCCATGGTAACACAATGTCCCAGGCGGAACTCCTTACAGTGAAACCCACCACCATCCAGCCCCACCCACATGGGGCTTCCAACTTCCAACTCAGCTCTTCAGTGCCCTACCTTAATGTATAGGACAGCCTCTTACATCATAGACCAGACGTTTGAGGAAAGCTCCAACATGAAGCTCAGAGACAGTTCCAGGTTGAATCACATGCCCCCCAATTTCATATATTGAGGTCTTATCCTAACCCTAGTATCTCAGAGTGTGACCTTATTTGGAAATAGTGTGATTACAGATGCAGTTAATTAAGATGGACCCTTAATCCAATATGACTGATGTCTTTATTAAAAGAACACCATAGGAGAGAGGCCTGGAATAGAACCTTCCTTCATAGCCTTCGGATGGAGCCAACTCTGTTGTTTGACTTCCAGCTGCCAGAACTATGAGTTGTTTGAGGCCAGCTAGTTGGTGGTGCTTTGTTACAACAGCCCTAGTGAATTAATACAGAGACCAAGACAAATAATTAAGATAAAGAAAGTTGGGGGGAAAAAACCAAAACAATTATATACTAAGATAAAAGATTAAAAAAAACCAACTATGACTAATATCCTCAGGGAGATAATAAAAGATATCCCATCCATAAAACCAAAACAATGAGCTCTTGAAAAAATAACACTCGGAGAACTAAAATGAACCATTGGAAATTAAAAATCAAATTTAAATATTTTTAAAAGCTTAATAAAAATATCAAAAGGAAAAAGTTGGGTTAGTTTCCCCAAGACAGGTTTTAAATAAATCAAAGTGATTTTAAAAAAGAGAGAGAGGGAAGTTAAAAAAAATAATTAGGGGAGAAATCCAGAGTCTGACATACAAATAATAAGAGTTCTAGAAAGAGAGAACAGAGAAAATGGAGAAAAGGATACTAATGATGCAACAATTCAGAGATGTTTCCCCAAACTGACGCTCTTGTGTTTCTAAATTGAAAGAACCCAGCAATTGCCCAACTTGATGGATGATACAAGACCCACACAAAAGAGTATCATCATGAAAACAGAACATAGAAGACAGAGTGACTGTTTTTAAAGATGCTAGAGTTAAATAATAAATTATATACAAGATATCAAGAATTAGAATGGTACCAGGCTTCTTAAGAGCAATCTCGAAGACAGAAGATAATGAATGAATCAATGTTTTCAAAATTCCGTGCCAAGGTTTCCTAAACTCACATTCTATTCCTGAACCATCCATCAAGTGTGAAATAAAATATTTCAGAAATTTTACCTCATAAGTGCTTTCTCAGGAAGCTAGTAGAGAATTTGTTCCATCAAAAGGGAAAGTAAACCAAGAAAGAGGGGGGAGAATGGTATCCAGGAAACAGGGGATCCAATATCAGAGAGGGAGGAGGGTGGGAAAAAGAGAGGTGGGGGGAGAGAGAGATAGAGAGGTTGGGAGTGGGAGAAACCTGTACCTCAGGCCTAGACAGCAACTAATGCAAGGAAATAGTAAAAACATAAAGGGATAAATGATGGATGGATAGATAGATAGATAGATAGATAGATAGATAGATAGATAGATAGGATGGATGTGTTCCCTAAGGTGTTCTAATGTATTGAGAAGAGATATCCAATTCTACACAGGTTTGGCAAAAGTGATAGATACATGGACCACCATGGAATAAATGAAGCAATTGTTTACTCTGGATGGGGGAGTTGTAAAAGAAAGGAATTGTAATTATGGTATAGTATATGCGCTGTTGTAAATAACTCTTCACGCTCCTAATAATATAAACTGAAAATTTAACCAAAAATTAAATGAATCACATTGTGAAGATGTCTATGTATGGGTAGAAGGGAGGACTGCTTTTTTTTTTTTTTAAGATTTTATTTATTTGAGAGAGAGAACAGAGAGAGAGCATGAGTGGGGGGGAAGGGCAGAGGGTGAGGGAGTAGCAGGCTCCCCACTGAGCAGGGAGCCCTATGCCAGGCTCCATCACAGGACCCTGAGCCAAAGGCAGGCACTTAACCAACTGAGCCTCCCAAGTGCTAACATATATATATGTTAGAACTATCTAACTTTTAAATGGTGCACATTTGCTCAGATGAAAATGGGGGCATTTATTGGAAAGATACAGAGGGCTCACAGCCTCTGGGAGGGACAGGCTTGGAAAAAGGGTGGGAATTAAGGGGGCTCCAGAGGCCAGGAGGTGGGAGCATGTGGCTAGAATGCTGCTCCCATCCCCCCACGACAGAACCCCACCTTTGAGAGGCTGAGTGCACATTCCCACTGTCTCTGGCTAAGTCTGGGTCACTTGCCAAAATCCTGGCTACCAGAGAGTGGGAGGGGAAGAGTTTCCCCCCTTAAGCTTTCACAGTCACCAGTAGGTTCTGGATTCTAGCAATGAGGAACTTATCCTCAGGGCAGCTAGTAGGGTATAAAAAGGAGGGACAGGCCACCCATTCTTCCATTTTTGTCAAATTGGGGATAACCAAGTTTACTGGCTCCCTGCCCTTATCAGTTCAGCTGTGTAAGCTCCCTCTCCTCCAATAGGTAACACTAATGGGAGACCTAAGTGCTTCTACCTTCATCCAAGACATCCTTCTTGAAGGAGGAGGAGATTGGAGGGAAAGAAGAAAAGGGGTCTCTATTTCTTCATCCTTCGATAGTGAAGGATGAAAAGTGTGGTGGTCAGGGAAGATTCAACACACATTACTCACTGTGACACGGAATGAGCAACTGCTAAAAACACTGGAACTGGAACTCATGCCTTTGGACACCCACCCAATCCATTTGAGAACAGACTAGGAAGCAGCCAATGGGGTAGAAATGTCTCAGCACCAAGGACAGATGGACTTAACTTCTTTTAATCTCAGAACTCTGCAGAAAGGAAAGAGTTAAAGAAGGCTAACATATCCCTATGGAAAAGAAAGGAAATGTTGCTTTGTTTGAACATACTTCAGGGGTGCATGAGAAAATATCAAACTGTGAATAGATTCCTCTTCTAATTATAGCATACCTACTTATATTATAGCATGACTACTGGCATGTTGTGTAGACAGCTTCTTGGAATCCCTAGTGGCTATGAGATAAGCGTCCCTGAGCGACCCAAAATGTTGGTTATGTGCCCCTAACCCACTCACAGCCTTTGCTCATCCTTACTTTTGAGCTGTTATTAACTGGGGTGTGGGATTCAATTGAAAGTTCTCATTTTAATTGCACTCATTTTATCAGGTTATTGGCAGTGTGGACACTTCTTTCACTCAGGCTTCCAGGTCAAAGATGAGAAGGAAAGTGGATGCTGGGGGAATAAGAAGGTGACCTGAGGATACAGGCAGCCTGTCAGGTAGTATAAGGTAGTTTCCTGTTGATCAGGAGTATCTAGGCATTGAAAAACTGTCCTGTACCCCAGCGTCAGAGAAGTAATTGGCTTGAGCTGAGAGTGGCTTGCTGGGGCAATAACACACCACAGTCCTGACCTTTGGGGTTGATTGCAAGAGCAGTAAAGCAGATGTGTTTGATTAAAGCACTTCATAGTCCTACGGTTCCAGGGATTGTTTAATGTAATTACTCTGTAAAATAATGTTACAGCAAATTGCAGCCATGAAAAACCGGAATTTACAACTTGGGCTTTCACATATATACTACATACAATCAAAGCCTCACATTAACTGTCTACCATAAATTTCCTACAGATTCACCTCTAATAATCTGAAAGTGTAGTTAGGCTAACCTCCACAATGCACGGGAAGCACATTCTTTCAAAATCAAGATGGCTGCCGGGAAAATAATTGGATTATCATCAGTAGGATGGACCTGTTGTGATTGGTCCAGTTGTGATTTCTTTTTGCAACAGGAAGGCTGGGAGCCTAGCTGAAGCTGCGAGTGGGATTCTGGGTACAGCAGAGCTCTCAGATAAGGGCACCTTTGCAGTCTAGTTACACAGAGACAGCAGAGGTAAGACAGTTCCAGAACTCATAGGACTCCACTCAACATCAGCTCAGTGTTACAAGCGTTGGGACTCTGCTGAATTTAGGATTAACCAGGAAACCAGTGCAGCAATCAATGAATTTTAGCAGGACAGCTTTGAAATTGATTCAGAATGGCACCACAGTATTCACCTACTACAATGTTCATGCTGTCAGGGGTAGGTAGAGAGAGTTTAAACAGTCTAGATGTGAGGACTCCATGGATTATGACTGTAACTGATTCTTAAGGAAGGACAAAAACCTTCCAATTAGATATGGACCAAATTAATGTAAGTCAGGGACATAATTAGGTATTTTCTTCCTGCAAAGATGAAGCTAAGTGGAAATTTGAAGATATTAGTCAGTTAAACAGAATCCCAAACCCATAAAAATGACTCCATAGAAAGCTTGGTTGAAAACTTTTTTCTGTGAGGTTTCAGTAGAAGTGAAATTACTTTCTTAGCTGCTTGGCTCTGTACCTACTGCCCATCAGTAAAGGGATGTTTCAGTATTAAAACTTCCACAAAGCCATGAGCAGCCTTGTAGGTTATTCTTTTATCATAACTTCTTTTCACCCTCCCTTGGGAGTGTGTCCCCCAAGATTCCAAGAGGGAAAGGAGAAAAGCTCACTCTTCACCTTCATTGGACTCCCCAGTCCAGTCCAGTAGGGCTTTATCATCCTGGATTTGAAAATGCTAGGATACCCCATAAAATTAGCCAACTGTCTGAGAGGTGGACCCAGCTATTAATGTTCCATTGATATGTAACAGGGTCAGGCTTTCAAGCATCCCCATCATTCTCCTGTTACATCACCAGCACCTCTGGTGGCCCTTTCCCCATGTGCAGGTAAACACACCTATTATAATGAAACCCCACATCCTGAATCTATACCAGTGTCCCCATTCCATTTAAAAATGACCCTGTTGGGGGGCGGAGCAAGATGGCGGAGGAGTAGGAGACCTGGATTTTATCTGGTCTCAGGAATTCAGCTGGATAGGGATCAAACCATTCTGAACACCTACGAACTCAACAGGAGATCGAAGAAAAGAATAGCAACAACTCTCTGAACAGAAAAGCGACCACTTTCTGGAAGGTAGGACGTGGGGAGAAGTGAATCCGAGGTGATATTCGGGAAGATAGACGGCGGGGGAGGCGGCTTCCCATCGGCCACTTCTGGCAAGTGATAGAGCCGCGGAGCACAAAATCGGAACTTTTAGAAGTCGGCTCCACTGAGGGACGTTGCTCCAGTGGCTAAGCGGGGGTGGAACCCTCGCGGGACAGTGTGGTCTCAGGACCCTCGGGGTCACAGAAAGACCGGGGGTGCATGAGTGCAGCAGAGCTCCCAGGTATTGGAGCAGGGAAGCCGGCTGCAGAGACGGAGCCGAGGCGTGGGCTCTCAGCTCGGGGTTGCCATAAACCTTGATCCGCGGCACAGTCGGGCCACTGCTGCTCCAGCAGGGACCCAACAAGCGGCAGATCCGGGGAGACTCCCCTTCCTCCCCTAGGAGGAGCGGCACGGGAGCGCACCACAGGGATCTGCTGGGTTTGGAGACTCCACACTGGGTCGGGTGCCAGAGATAGAAACGCTCGGTCACAGGCCAGGTGAGCAGGGAGTGCGGCCGGAGACCAGGGAGACGGGAGTGACTGACTGCTTTTCTCTGGGGGCGCACTGAGGAGCTGGGCCCCGAGTTCTCGGTTCCTCCGGGGCAGAGATTGGGAGGCCGCCATTTTCACTCTCGGCCTCCAAAGCTGAACGGAAAGCTTGCAGGGAACAAAAGCTCCTGAGAGCAAACCCGAGCAGATTACTTAGCCCGGACTTGACAAGGGCGGGGTAATTCCACCTCCGGCAAAGACATTTGGGAACCATGGCAATAGGCCCTCCCCCAGAAGATCAGCGAGAACAGCAAGCCAAGACCAAGTTTACCGATCAAGGAGAACAGCAGAACTCCAGCGCTAGGGGAATACTGCACATAGAATCCATGGCTTTTTTACCATGATTCTATAGTCTTTCAAAGTTAATTTTTTTTAACTGTCTTTTTTTTTTTATTTTTCTTTTTCCCTTTTTCAACCAACATCTTATCAATCCCTTTTTAAAAAAACATTTTTAGTTTTCATTTTAGAGTCATATTCTATCCCTTCATAGTAGTTACCTGTATTTTTGGCATATATATATAAGTTGTTCTCTCTTTAAAATTTTGAGATAGTTTCTTCTAACAGATCAAAATATACCCTAAATCTCTACTGTATGGTTTTTTTCTATTCCCCTGCCTGATCACATTCTCTCCCTTTTTTTTCTTTTTTTTTTTAAATCCTCTTCTTTCTTTTTTCAAACAACTTCTTATCAATTCCTTTTATAAAATTTTTTATAATTTTCATCTTTACAGTCATATTGCATCCCTTCATCATATCAACCCTTATTTTTGTACATATATAAGTTTTTCTTTCTTTAAAATTTTGGGAGGCACTTTCTTTTAACAGACCAAAATACACCCAAAATCTAGTGTGTGGCACTGATCTATGTACCAGCCTGATCATATTTGATCATATTCTGTTTTTTTTTTTTTGTTCTGTTTTTGTTTGTTTTTATCTTTATCTTTATCTTTTTCTTTTTTTTTTTTTCTTTTTCTTTTTTCTCTCTTTCCCTTTCTTTTCCTCCTGCTTCAGGTCTTTCCTGATTTGTTTAGAGTATATTTTCTGGGGACGTTTTCACCCTGTTAGCATTTTGTTCTCTCATTCATCTATTCTCCTCTGGACAAAATGACAAGATGGAAAAAATCACCTCAACAAAAAGAACAAGAGGTAGTACCGACTGCCAGGGACCTACTCAATACGGACATTAGTACGATGTTGGATCTAGAGTTCAGAATCATCCCTTTAAAGATACTAGCTAGGCCTGAAAAAAGCATGGAAGTTATTAGAGAAATGCTTTCTGGAGAAATAAAAGAACTAAAATCTAACCAAGTCAAAATCTAAAAGGCTATTGATGAGGTGCAATCAAAAATGGGGGCGCTAACTGCTAGGATAAATGAGGGAGAAGAAAGAATCAGTGAGATAGAAGACCAAATGATGGAAAATAAAGAAGCTGAGAAAGAGAGACATAAACAACTACTGGATCACAAGGGCAGAATTCAAGAGATAAGCAATACCATAAGATGAAACAACATTAGAATAATTGGGATTCCAGAAGAAGAAGAAAGAGAGAGAGGGGCAGAAGGTATACTGGAACAAATTATAGCAGAGAACTTCCCTAATTTGGGGAAGGAAACAGGCATCAAAATCCAGGAAGCACAGAGAACCCCTCTCAAAATCAATAAAAATAGGTCAACACCCCGACATCTAATAGTAAAACTTACGAGTTTCAGAGACAAAGCGAAAATCGTGAAAGCAGCTCAGGAGAAGAGATATGTAACCTACAATGGTAGAAACATTAGATTGGCAACAGACCTATCCACAGAGACCTGGCAGGCCAGAAAGGACTGGCAGGATATATTCAGAGCACTAAATGAGAAAAATATGCAGCCAAGAATACTATATCCAGCTAGGCTGTCATTGAAAATAGAAGGAGAGATAAAAAACTTCCAGGACAAACAAAAACTAAAGGAATTTGCAAACACGAAACCAGCCCTACAAGAAATCTTGAAAGGGGTCCTCTAAGCAAAGAGAGAGCCTAAAAGAAACATAGATCAGAAAGGAACATAGACAATATACAGTAAGAGTCACCTTACAGGCAATACAATGGCACTAAATGCATATCTTTCAATAGTTACCCTGAATGTAAATGGGCTAAATGCCCCAATCAGAAGACACAGGCTATCAGTTTGGATTAAAAAACAAGACCCATCGATATGCTGTCTGCAAGAGACTCATTTTAGACCCAAAGACACCCCCAGATTGAAAGTGAGGGGGTGGAAAACCATTTACCATGCTAATGGACACCAAAAGAAAGCTGGGGTGGCAATCCTTCTATCAGACAAATTAGATTTTAAACCAAAGACTGTAATAAGAGATGAGGAAGGACACTATATCCTACTTAAAGGGTCTATCCAACAAGAAGATCTAACAATTGTAAATATCTATGCCCCTAACATGGGAGCAGCCAATTATATAAGGCAATTGATAACAAAAGCAAAGAAACACATCAACAACAATACAATAATAGTGGGGGACTTTAACACCCCCCTCACTGAAATGGACAGATCATCTAAACAAAAGATCAACAAGGAAATAAAGAATTTAAATGACACACTGGACCAAATGGACTTCACAGACATATTCAGAACATTCCATCCCAAAGCAACAGAATACACATTCTTCTCTAGTGCCCATGGAACATTCTCCAGAATCGATCACATCCTAGGTCATAAATCAGGTCTCAACCGGTACCAAAAGATTGGGATCATTCCCTGCCTATTTTCAGACCACAATGCTTTGAAACTAGAACTCAATCACAAGAGGAAAGTCGGGAAGAACTCAAATACATGGAGGCTAAAGAGCATCCTACTAAAGAATGAATGGGTCAACCAGGAAATTAAAGAAGAATTTTAAAAATTCATGGAAACCAATAAAAATGAAAACACAACTATTCAAAATCTTTGGGATGCAGCAAAGGCAGTCCTAAGAGGCAAGTACATAGCAATACAAGCCTTTCTCAAGAAACAAGAAAGGTCTCAAGTACACAACCTAACCCTACACCTAAAGGAGCTGGAGAAAGAACAGCAAATAAAGCCTAAACCCAGCAGGAGAAGAGAAATAATAAAGATCAGAGCAGAAATCAATGAAATAGAAACCAAAAGAACAGTAGAACAGATCAACAAAACTAGGAGCTGATTCTTTGAAAGAATTAACAAGATTGATAAACCCCTAGCCAGACTTATCAAAAAGAAAAGAGAAATGACCCAAATCAACAAAATCATGAATGAAAGAGGAGAGATCACAACCAACACCAAAGAAATACAAACAATTATAAGAACATATTATGAGCAACTCTATGCCAGCAAATTAGATAACCTGGAAGAAATGGATGCATTCCTAGAGATGTATCAACTACCAAAACTGAACCAGGAAGAAATAGAAAACCTGAACAGACCTATAACCACTAAGGAAATTGAAGCAGTCATCAAAAATCTCCCAAAAAACCAAAGCCCAGGGCCAGATGGCTTCCCAGGGGAATTCTACCAAACATTTCAAGAAGAATTAATACCCATTCTTCTGAAACTGTTCCAAAAAATAGAAATGGAAGGAAAACTTCCAAACTCATTTTATGAGGCCACCATTACCTTGATCCCCAAACCAGACAAAGACCCCATCAAGAAGGAGAATTACAGACCAATATTCCTGATGAACATGGATGCAAAAATTCTAACCAAAATACTAGCCAATAGGATCCAACAGTACATGAAAAGGATTCTTCACCACGACCAAGTCGGATTTATCCCTGGGCTGCAAGGTTGGTTCAACATCCGCAAATCAATCAATGTGATACAATACATTAACAAAAGAAAGAACAAGAACCATATGATCCTCTCAATAGATGCAGAAAAAGCATTTGACAAAGTACAGCATCCTTTCTTGATCAAAACTCTTCAGAGTATAGGGATAGAGGGAACATACCTCAATATCATAAAAGCCATCTATGAAAAACCTACAGCGAATATCATTCTCAATGGGGAAAAACTGAGAGCTTGCCCCAAGGTCAGGAATGCGGCAGGGATGTCCACTATCACCACTGCTATTCAACATAGTGTTAGAAGTCCTAGGCACAGCAATCAGACAACAAAAAGAAATAAAAGGCATCCAAATCAGCAAAGAAGAAGTCAAACTCTCACTCTTTGCAGATGATATGATACTTTACGTGGAAAATCCAAAAGACTCCACCCCAAAACTGCTAGAACTCATACAGGAATTCAGTAAAGTGGCAGGATATAAAATCAATGCACAGAAGTCAGTGGCATTCCTATACACCAACAACAAGACAGAAGAAAGAGAAATTAAGGAGTCGATCCCATTTACAATTGCACTCAAACCCATAAGATACCTAGGAATAAATCTAACCAAAGAGGCAAAGGATCTGTACTCAGAAAACTATAAAATACTCATGAAAGAAATTGAAGAAGACACAAAGAAATGGAAAAACGTTCCATGCTCATGGATTGGAAGAACAAATATTGTGAAGATGTCAGTGCTACCTAGAGCAATCTACACATTCAATGCAATCCCCATCAAAATACCATCCACTTTTTTCAAAGAAATGGAACAAATAATCCTAAAATTTGTATGGAACCAGAAAAGACCCCGAATAGCCAGAGGAATGTTGAAAAAGAAAAGCAAAGCTGGCAGCATCACAATTCCGGGCTTCCAGCTCTTTTACAAAGCTGTCATCATCAAGACAGTATGGTACTGGCATAAAAACAGACACATAGATCAGTGGAAAAGAATAGAGAGCCCAGAAATGGACCCTCAACTCTATGGTCAACTAATCTTTGACAAAGCAGGGAAGAATGTCCAATGGAAAAAAGACAGTCTCTTCAACAAATGGTGTTGGGAAAATTGGACAGCCACATGCAGAAGAATGAAACTGGACCATTTCCTTACACCACACACAAAAATAGACTCAAAATGGTTGAAAGACCTAAATGTGAGACAGGAGTCCATCAAAATCCTAGAGGAGAACAGAGGCAGCAACCTCTTCGACCTCAGCCACAGCAACTTCTTCCTAGAAACATCACCAAAGGCAAGGGAAGCAAGGGCAAACATGAACTATTGGGACTTCATCAAGATAAAAAGCTTTTGCACAGCAAAAGAAACAGTCAACAAAACCAAAAGACAACTGACAGAATGGGAGAAGATATTTGCAAATGACCTATCAGATAAAGGGCTAGTATCCAAAATCTATAAAGAACTTATCAAACTCAACACCCAAAGAACAAATAATCCCATCAAGAAATGGGCAGAAGACATGAACAGACATTTTTCCAAAGAAGACATCCAAATGGCCAACAGACACATGAAAAAGTGCTCAACAACACTCGGCATCAGGGAAATCCAAATCAAAACCTCAATGAGATACCACCTCACACCAGTCAGAATGGCTAAAATTAACAAGTCAGGAAAGGACAGATGTTGGCGGGGATGCGGAGAAAGGGGAACCCTCCTACACAGTTGGTGGGAATGCAAGCTGGTGCAGCCACTCTGGAAAACAGTATGGAGGTTCCTCAAAAAATTGAAAATAGAGCTACCATACGATCCAGCAATTACACTACTGGGTATTTACCCCAAAGATACAAATGTAGGGATCCGAAGAGGTACATGCACCCTGATGTTTATAGCAGCAATGTCCACAATAGCCAAACTGTGGAAAGAGCCAAGATGTCCATAGACAGATGAATGGATAAAGAAGAGGTGGTATATATATATATATATATATATATATATATATATACACACACACACACACACACACACACACACACAATGGAATATTATGCAGCCATCAAAAGGAATGAGATCTTGCCATTTGCAACGACGTGGATAGAACTGGAGGTTATTATGCTGAGCGAAATAAGTCAAACAGAGAAAGACATGTATCATATGACCTCACTGATATGAGGAATTCTTAATCTCAGGAAACAAACTGAGGGTTGCTGGAGTGGGGGTTTGGGTGGGAGGGATGGGTTGACTGGGTGATAAACACTGGGGAGGGTATGTGCTCTGGTAAGCGCTATGAGTTGTGCAAGACTGTTGAATCTCAGATCTGTACCTCTGAAACAAATGCAGTATATGTTAAGAAAAAAAAAGAAGAAGAAGATAGCAGGAGGGGAAGAATGAAGGGGGGGAAATCGGAGGGGGAAACGAACCATGAGAGACGATGGACTCTGAAAAACAAACTGAGGGTTCTAGAGGGGAGGGGGGTGGGAGAATGGGTTAGCTTGGTGATGAGTATTAAGGAGGGCACGTTCTGCAAGGGGCACTGGTTGTTATGCACAAACAATGAATCATGGAACACTACATCTAAAACCGATGATGTAATGTATGGTGATTAACATAACAATAAAAAATTTTTTAAAAATGACCCTGTTATCCCTTGGGTTATGAAAGTGAGGAAAACCAGTGGCAGGTATGGGAAATCTGACTCTGATAGATCTGTCTCTGGACTAGCAAGATACCCCAGCGTAGGAAAAAGTGATTTGGTCCATTCATCTCTGATGACACATGCCCATTCTCGATTGTAGGGAAGAGAAAAGATGACTTATTGCTACTTATTTACTCAGGATCTATTTTCCTCACTGCTTAAGCACTGCACAGTAGGAAGTTAGCTGCTTAGGAAGTTAGGATATATTAAAGCTGTTAGGTCAAGGATACTAATTCCAGGGATTATTGTTGTGCCAGATGTCTCCTGCTCAAACCCAAACACTGATCACAGTTACGTAGGAGGCCATGTTTAAGTGGAATAGGAATGATGGTATGGATTTCCATCACGAGGAGATATCATAGGTACACTTTCAGAACCAAGACTAACTTCTGGCCTCTGTGTCATGGGCCCATGACACATGGGCCCATGGACCCAATCACGAAGCAGTTGTAATATTTCAGCCTTCAATTGTTCTTACTTGTGTTCTTTTATTGCACAAAATTTTGAATTTGTTCATTCTCTGACACTGTCTTCTAGATTTAGGATTCTTCTTGAGAACTGAATTTTCAAGAAGGCTGGATGATGCATTTTAGTGAACTATTAATTACAGTAGTGTTGGCAGTGAACCAAGTGACTAGCGCAATGCTATTAAAATGAATTCTTAAATACTTTTAATGATTGACAAACCAAATCATTGGTAAGAAACCATTACAATTATGTTCAATAATTGCTGTTATAATTCAATAGTTTAATATTATGTTATCTATTCCTGCATAACAATATTATTACAAACTTAGCAGCTTAAAACAACACACATGTATTACCTCTCAGTTGTAGTGGGTCTGGAATTTGGACACACTTAGCTGAGTCCTCTGTCCAGGGTTTCTCACAAGGCTGTAACCAAGGCTGAGACCAGGGTTATGGTCTCATTGGAAGCTGGACTGGGGAAGAATCCACTTCTGACCTCATCTGACAGTAGCAGGATCCAGTTTCTTGTGGGCTATTGGACCAAAGACTTCAGTTGCTTCCTGGCTATTGACTGGAGATCACCCTCAGTTCCTTGCCTTGTGGATCTCTTCACATGGAAGCCTATTTCATCAGCCATCAAGAGAGGAGTCAAGGGAGAGAGCCTGCTTGAAAAATGGAGATTACAATCTTATGTGACATAATCATGAAAGTGACACCCCGCCATCTTTGCTGTAATTTATCTTTGAGAAGCAAGTCATGGGTCCTACTTATACTTATGGAGATGCTTTTACACAGGGACAGAAATGCCAGTAGGGAAGCATAATTGGGAAACTGTTTTAGAGTCAGTCCACCATGAAAATATTGAGAAAGACAAAATGTTTGATCTCTTTAAGAAAGATCCCTTAAAAGTTTAGGTTTAAACCATAAAAGGGGGGAAAAGACAGTGGCAACAGCTCAAAATAAAATTTTGCTGCAGGAGCAAGAAATCAGTAAAAATATAGTTGATCTATTAATCAGAGGGAAAGAATAAGAAGAGAGATTAATAAGTTAGTCTTTGTAGGGGCGCCTGGGTGGCTCAGTTTTTTATGCGTCTACCTTTGGCTCAGATCATGATCCTGGGGTCTGGGGATTGAGCCCCGAGTCTGGTGCCCTGCTTGGTGGGAAGCCTGCTTCTCTGTCTCCCTCTGCCTCTCCCCCTGCTCGTGTTCTCTTTCTCTCTCTCTCAAAAAATAAATAAAATCATAAAAAAAGTAAGTTAGCCTTTGTAAACAAGTAAGAACAAAGCAAGCCAGAGTAATTCAATTCAACACATATTTACTGAGCATCCATATAACTTGTACTCTGCTGATGTGCTATGGAGAGTGAGGAGATTGTAGGAGTACAAAAAAGATGAAAATAAATATTAAAGAGCCTTTTTTCTCAAGTTGCTTATAACACTAGCAAACATTTATATTGATTTTATCCTAAGCCAGACACAAATCCAATAACTTTACATGGATTATCTAATTTAAGCCTTAAAACAACCCTATAAAGACCATAACACCTCTAAAGGTGTTATTATTGTTCCCATGAAGAAGGGAAAGAAAAGGCACAAAGGGGTTAGTGATTTGCCCAAGGGCACAGAGTCAGTAAATGAGGTAGTGTCACTCCAAAGTCCATCATCTGCACCAGGACTCACCATAGGCCAAATTTGAAAAGCTACCTGCTTTTGTAAATAAAGTTTTATTAGAACACAGACATGCTCATTTGATTACATGTCCATGACTGCTTTCATATGATAATGGCAGAGTTGAGAAGTTGCCCCATCACCTGCAATGCCTAAAATATTTACTATCTGGCCCTTTACAGAAAAGAATTACCAGTCCTTGCTATGAACAAATATAGCATAATAGCTCTTTGGTAGAGACAGACATAACGTGTACTCAGAACTCTAGGATATGAGATGGAATATGAACTGCATAGAGGTACAAAGAGAATGGAATAATGTTACTATGTCTTTCCTGAATACAATGGTGGTGAGTGGAGATGGGTGGTAGGAGAATGGGGGTGTGGTTAAAGGTTCTTAAGGGCCATAAAGCTGATGTAATTTCCTGAAAAGTGGAGATAAGAATGGCATAGGAAAAGACTAAAGATGTGATATAGCTAGAGTCAGTAGTTTTAGAGAAAAAAGAGAAATTGGAAGAAAGATGTATGTCCTTGAGTGTTTCTAAGTAACTATGTTACTGTGTTTATGCAAATAAAGTAGTAAAATCTAATTAAACGTCTTGTCTTTTAAAAAAGCCAGTTTCACCTCTAAACTTCAACACTTATATGTAAAATAGTTTCTACCAATAGAATTAAGCAGATAATAGGGAGAGGTCACATGAAGTCTGAGAGTCCAGTTTGCTTTACAAATATGAAACTGACACTTGAATCCAAAAAAGCCCCTGCAGACATTAGAATAAAGCCGACAACTTGAAGCCAGCGTACTCGTCGTCATGGCATTCATCTGTCCCTGCCTTGTTTGAGTTCTTTAACTCTTGCTCCTGCCTAGATTTTTCTTTTTTTTTTTTTTTAATCATTTAGCTAATTCTTACCAAGGGATGCAGCAAGGGAATAGTCTTATGCAAGACATTTAAAATTAGGTGAATATTTGCTTTGATCTCTTGTTCGTCTTTGTGACTTGCTAATGGTACAATCGGATTGTAAAGTTGACTTTCTTTTATTTCTGACATCAGGGTCCACTGGTGGGTGTTACGGCCCTCAAACAGAAATAACCACCCTCCAGTGGGTTTTCTTTGAAAATGTAACTTATGTCTCTGACAGTAAACATCACACAGAGATAAAGCTGAAAACAGAAAATTTAATAAAATAAAGACATGTTTGACCATCTTTCTCTAGAGCTTCAGAAATAGTCCAGTGTTTCATAAGCAGTACGTGGCATAGCATGGCACGTCCAAAAGACTGATAGGCATCCCACTGCTCCAAGATTTCCCTTGGTGATCAGAGCTGTGGACTTTCACTGCTTGCCCAATTGTTATGACACGATTTCTGCCTTTTCAGCCTATTTTGCTATCACTTATGTTCTTCTAGTTTTAATTCCGGTTTTGTGTTTTTGGCAAAATAGAAGTAAGTTAAATGGGGTTGAAGGTACTTGGAGCCAATTGAAGTCAACTACTGTTAAATATGTATGAAGGTTACAGGATCAGAGCCTCACTTGCCAGAAGAAAAAAAAATCTCTTATTTTGCACATTTTCTGCCCATAGGCATTTTTAAAGAAGCTCCTCAGCATGCCTCAAGCTTTGCCTCAGCTACGTTCCATTCCATTTCTGGTCACACACTTTTTGTTCCTTAAATATCATCCCATTTTCAGAGAGAAGTTCAAATTATGCCTAAAAACTTTAGGTACCCTTTCTGACAAGGCAGATGTTAATTGACTTATATAAGTTCTGAATTCTCACCTGCTTCTAAATCTTTCAGGATTTCTGTCTATTTCACTCTAAAATGAGGAAAGCATGAGGTTTGCCCAGGAGGCCTGCATTTAATTCCTTATTAGAATCTTGTTCCCCCAGAACTAGATGAAAGCAGGAGTCAGAAGAGTGACTGACTGACCCACTCAGTTGAACACTTCCATTTTCTTCTAAGAAATGAGATATTAATGGTCTGTGGAAGGTGTTAAATACAGACTGTTTCCACTAGAAACAGAAGGCTGGGTTTTCTTTCCATTTGCATTTATTTCTGTCTTTCATGGAAAAGCCTAACTTAAGTATTAAGAAAACTCCTATAAGTGCAAAAACTATCAGGAATACCATAAAGCATCAGAAGATGAATCAAAGGGTCAGGCTTAGGTAAAAAGGAAATAAAACCCTGCAGAGGGACAACATCATGGCAGACTAGTTAGGGTGCTCACTCTCCCAGTGTGCATGCTGCCTCATCCTATAGGGTCCTGGTTTCCCCAAGAATAAAGTTAGAGTCATCACAATTTCTCTTAATCTGCCAGACTTTATCAGACTATGTGAACAAAAAAACTTCCTTTTGTTCATCTACCAAAGTTTTAGATGGCTATTTTCTATGTTGTAGAAAATTTTGTATTTTAAAATAGTGATTTTTCTCTCCATATGCTCCTTTCTATGGGGGGCAGATGTCTCCCTGTGGGAGGATTAAACATCTCTGCCACTTTGATATCATGTTATTTGCTTTGAAGTAGAAATGATGCATGCTCCTTCTGAGCAGAAGCTTCAAGGGCCATCTCATGGCTCTGCCATGTTCTCATTTCCCTCTGCCAAGAGATAAGCAATGCTGTAATAGGGACTGTTACAAATACATGGACCCAGATGAAGAAGATATACAGCTGCCTTACAACAAGAATGTAATATGAGCAAGAGATAAACCTTTATTGGTGTCAGCTGCTGAAAGTCAGGGAATGTTTGTTACTGCAGTATAACTGAGCCTGAGCTGACTGATACATATTATTTGGAAAATTCTAAAGTCTTTTACTAAGTCCAGCAGCAGTCTAATTTAAAGTATTTGCATTGGCCTCTTCCTACACACTTTGTTAAGTATCATCTCTTCTTAACCACTCATCCATATATTTAATCAGTCATTCAACAAGTGTATCTTATGTCTGGAGTGCTTGCCATCTATCTTGTACACTGGTAAAAAATTTGAACTCAAGAGTACACTGTGTGGCTTTGGGAGCAGACAATCTAGAGAGGAAGATGGATATTAAACAACCACACAGGGGCACCTGGGTGGCTCAGTTGGTTAAGTGTCCGACTCCTGGTTTAGGCTAAGTTCATGATCTCAGAATCCTGGGATTGAGCCCTGTGTTGGGTTCCCTGCTCAGTGGTGAGTCTGTTTGCGATTCTTTCCCTCTCCCTTTCCCTCTGCCCCCTTCCCGCTCGTGCTCTCTCTCTCTCTCTCTCAAATAAATAAATAAATCTTAAAAAATAAACAATCACACAAATACAAAATTACTAATTGTGCAACAAATATGAAGGAAAAATAAAGGGCTCAGCAAGAGAGTGTAACAGGGCGCTAAGTTAGATTGGGCAGTCAAGGAAGTTTGTGCTGTGGATCAAAAGGTGAGACCTGAAGGATGAGTCGAAGTTAGCTAGTAGCAGGTAGAGAGAACAGAATATGCTGATGCTGTGCAGTGGGAAGGGATTTGATGTTTGAAGAATGGAAAGAAGGCTAATATTGTTAGAGCATGGCAAGTGATGGGGGAGAAGAAAAGGCAAAAGTGGAAGGTTAGGCAAGATCACAAAAGGCCCTGGAGGGTGGGTAGCCACATGCTCCAGCTTGTCCCAGACAGTCCTAGTGAATGCTGGTGCCACCATCAGTAAGAACCCCCTTTCTCTGTCACAGTGCCTCCATTTGGATGATAAATTATATATCCACCTTACTTATCAGACATTATAAAGATTTGGATTTTAAGAGCCAAGCACATAAAGGGAAAATTTTTGCTGTTGGAGGAGAGTGAGTTAATTGGATGTGTCTTTTAAAAAGATGACAGATTGCTGGGGGCGCCTGGGTGGCTCAGTCGTTAAACGTCTGCCTTTGGCTCAGGTCATGATCCCAGGGTCCTGGGATCGAGCCCCATGTCCAGCTCCCTGCTCAGCGGGAAGCCTGCTTCTCCCTCTCCCACTCCCCTGCTTGTGTTCCCTCTCTCGCTGTGTCTCTCTCTGTCAAATAAATAAAATCTTAAAAAAATAATAAAAAAAATAAAAAGATAATGGGTTGCTGGATAGAAGATGGCAAGAGTGAAGAAATGGAGACCAGTGTGGAGGCTATAGACATGGACCAGGAGAAAGGTAGTGGTGGAGATGGAGAGTAGTGAAAATATATGGGCTGTATTTGTAATGGCAAACCACCACAAAGTTCTATCATTTTCTTTGTTGCTGACCACAGGGGCATGAAGGGCACCTCCTCAGAAGAAGTAAAACCATCAACTTTTGTTTTAGGTTATCCCTATTCCAAATCACTCTGCCTTTACTTTTGATTTATCTGCATCCTTATGAAAAAGAAACAAATGGTTTTACATATCACATCAATATTTTATTTTTTATGGACCATTTTGGCTGCTTGCATCTCCATGTCCTCCTTTTTCTCTCATTCCACTTTTATCCTTGGCCTCATCTTCTTCCTCCCCATCAAATTCCTTTCCAAATTCCTTTCTTCCTCTCGTCTATACTTCCCTCTTCTCCTCTCAGAAAATAAGGGCAAAACAGGACATATTTTGCGTATAGAAGATCGAGGGAAATGTACCTATTATGTCAATAGTGCATTTTTATTAACTTAGTTTATACTTCACTAAATAATGTATAGAGCTACTTTGTATGAATAAAATTATTGATATAATTTTCCCCCTATTTATTGACCAGCTTCCCATCACATGATGCCAGAGAAGTTTGAAGCCTACCCAATATACATTTTCTAGAGGTGGGTGGGAAATCAGGGCAAGATGCATCCTCTAGGAATGTGAAGACAGCTTTCTGGGCTTCAGTTTCTCTACCTGAAAGAAAATAACTCTTCAAATATGAGGTCCAAGAAATATCTAATTTTATGACTCTCTGATGTCATTCCAAGACATTACTCTGAAGGTTATCACAAAATA
The DNA here is from genome assembly GCF_004348235.1 of Phoca vitulina. Lineage (NCBI taxonomy): Eukaryota > Metazoa > Chordata > Mammalia > Carnivora > Phocidae > Phoca > Phoca vitulina. Next base: position 26,223,559 of record NW_022589727.1, on the reverse strand, counting down.
CTCCAGAGATAGGTGAAGTTCAAGTACCAGAACGTAATGACTCTGATCATTCAGTTTGGGTCTCAGATTTGTCCATTTTTACTGAACTGTGTATTATTAGTGAAAAAAGCTTCTCTCTCAAAGACAAGGCAGTCAAATGAGAATGAAATGTGCCTGTCCTTCAAATTGAAGAAAGGAAAATGCTGATTGTTCTTTGGTGGTAGTTGGAAACCATGAACACTCACCAGAACCCATTTGATCGATGACAACTCCATTAAACATTCTTAGGAATGTCAGCCAATCAGTGACAACTGCAAGCATCTGCTAGTCAACCAATCAGCAAGACTCTCACTCTGGTAACCTTGCTTCCACACAGACGCAACCAATTCCTAAACACTCTCACCTTCCCCAACCCTATGTAAAAGCAGATGTTCACTTTGACCACAGACCATGCCTTCTAAGTATAGCTCTCTCTTACATAGCAAGCCATATATTCAGATATTGATTCATGGCTTTTTCCTTCAAGATATGGAATTTCTGGGATTTCCTTCAGTACCTGTATTTGGAATTTCTTTAAAATTTCATGTAATTGTATTCTTCTCAGTATTCTTCTCAAACAGAGATCCTTAGTTAAGTATGGAACCAAGTGTGATTTCAAAGTTTAACTAATGTTTGTAACTATAAAGACCCACATTTAAAAATCCTCAATCAAAGCAAGTGTTTAAAGTTTTGACCCAGAAAATACAGAAACACCATAACTGAGAGGGCAGACTTCTAGGAGTTTGGGAAATGTGGGGCAGCAACATAAATTAGCTTTGAGCAATTGTGTTATTTTCGCAAAGAAAGTGTTCTGACGGTCTGTTTCTATAGGGCAGGAAACACAGGGAGCCTGGGAGCTGGGAAGGAAGGAATCCATGCGAGATGGGGTGCAGATTTTTGGGAAGCTCTTAAGTATTCCAAAATTCCCAGCTTGGTCTTCAGACATATGAGTATTTTTATGCTGTTTTAATTTTCAATAATTATTTCCCCTTGTTTCTCCTTCATTCTGCAGTAGATCCTTTCTGAAAATGTCAGCCTGAGAGAAAGGGGGATGTTCAGTGAGTCTCCTTGAGGACCAACCCCTGAGGGGGTGGGAATGGGAAGTGAAAATTCATGGGGAATGTTAAAGTAATGTGAATTTAAACAACTATGAAATGACTTCTACCTCTCGAGTTAAATATAATATTCCCTGTAAGCAAATGTGTTAGGAAATGGTCACTCACATGTTCTTCTAATGCATATATAAAATAATTAGTTTTCTAGAGGACAGTTTTGTAATATTTATCAAAAAGATTTAAAACATGCATAGCATCTGAGCCAGTGAAATCCCCTGTAGGGCTGTATCCTAAGGACATGATAATAGATATGCATAAAGTATACGTCGAAGGATGTTTTTATAAAGAATAAGGGCTTGAGAAGACCAACTTCATGGGGCTAACAGTACTTATATCTACACTGTGGAATTAATAGGATTTTCATATCTTTTAAAAATTTTATTCTTGGGGAGGAAATACATTTCAGAAAAAACGGAGAAATTCAGGGAGAGTATCATTTTCCTTCTGGTAACAATTGCCTTCCCTATCCCACTGATGTTAGGGGAGTAACCTCAACATTGGGAATTTTATGTCAAATAGGAGGTGAGGGGATTGCCATGGGAGCAGATGGTAAGGGAGCTAGAAATGGCAGCTTGATCCATCTTGTGGCCTCACTCTGCCATTCCTACCTGTGCCTGGGACTGGTGGAGGATGCCTCTGTAGAAAATAGCCTCTGTAGGAGGAGGTCCATAGGAACCCAAGATAAAAGAGATAGGAGCACACATTACATTCACCCAAGGCCCAGGGCCCACTTTCCATTTGGCTCGCTGCCTGCTTTCCTTCAGGCTTCTTCTGAGGTCTTCCAGCCTTGCGGGGTCCCACTTTCATGGTTGGGTTAACTCCCTTTCCAGTTGGGTATATTTCTTGGCCGCCATTTCCTTGGTTCTATCTTGCTTCTGAGGAGTCATTAAGCCACATGTGCAAACCATATTTAGGGGTTGTGCAGCTGCAGAGGCCCATGGATATTTAGTGGTGAACAAATCTCTGCATTTTTAAAGCTCAGCTGTTTGAAACATGCTGAATGCAAAAATCATTGGTGAGTTACAATGTGGTAAATGACTCTAATTAAATGCCTCTATATTATGACACAGTTCATGATATTTCATTGCAAAAATTAAAGCTGGAACACCTAGAGTGGTGAGCGCTATATTCTTTACCGCCTTACATGGCACTGAGGAAGAATGCATAAAAGCAACATTGAAAGATAATTGTGTTACAGGAAGAGGTTTATTATTCGGATTCTTTTAGCCTCTTTAAACCTTTAGCAAACGAGTTTTGTACAATGTTGTACATTGTCTCCATGCTTTTCATCTATTTGATAGAAGAATGGGGAACAAATTACATTTAAACAAAATTTCCAACAGATGATAGTGTCTAGATAACTGGTCTGTTGTTGTTTTTCTAATTTGGGTGTTTTACATAAAGCAGTTGTGAAAACAAGACATGAAATACTAAACTCACATTGAGTTCAGCATAAAATTGGCAGCTTGAGTGAAGAGCTTCCCGGTCAGTTACTAAAGCACACTTTAACTTTCTCATTTAAGTAAAAACTTCTGGAATTTCCTAGGATCTCTTATTAGCATTTCCATATTTTGTACCTAGAAACCTATATTTGGTACAATTTTCTTTCTCTTGTGCATACCTCTGAGTTTGGATCTATCACCATTAAAAATGTCAGTTGGAGGATCAGGTCTTAATTTCCATAAATGGTTGAAACTTTCAACTTATTCTTAAATATAAATCACTGAGATTGATAGTTTGCTTTTCAGTGTGGCCAACTGATAATATTCTACTAAACCATAAATCATGAGCCTGATTTGACAAAGTTTTTAGTGCAGTAAATTATTTAGATTCTCCACAGTCATTCTGCTAGAGTTCAGTTATGGTAGATAATAAATGTTCTGGATTCCAGTCCTGCTGCTGTCATTGGCATTCCAAGCTAATCTTTTTATCTTTGTGTCCTCAAGGAGAAAGTATGGCTCATAAAGCCACACTTGTCATCAAGGATATAGAAAGAATAAACATAATTATTGTAAAATGCTTTATAAATAGAGGGTGATATTGCTTGCTACATCCTGAACTTGATACTCTAGTTTAATTCCAGATTGGAAGCCAAAAGTTTTCCTCAGCTGAGAAAGCTGGCCCAAACCTCACTTAAAGCAGTGATTCTCCACTTAGATTTCTCTGGGACACTTTTAAGATATACAGGTGCCCAGACCCCACACTGAATCAGGGTATTTGGGGGAGGGGGGATTCATGGCATCTCTATGTGTGATTCTTTATTTCCTTTCAAGGGGACTGAAGAGTCATTGCCCAATCACTATCTGCCCAGAAGGTGTGTTACTGTTTTATATGTGTTCTTTTGTTTAGTTTTTAGAACACTGTTATTCCTATTTTACAGATGAGAAATGAAGATTTAGGACTCAGATGCTTCAAATTTGCCAAGGTCACAGTTTCCAAACACACAGCCAGAATATAACCCAGCCCTCTGTGGCCCCAGGCTCCAGATCTGTTCCTCTGCTCTTCTGCCTCCATAAGCAAGAGTTGATATGCCTGGTGGAGGGAAAGAGCCTGGCAAAGAATTGGAGAAAAGCAGCAGGGTCTTCCTACCGCACCAGTTCCATCTGTTTTCACCTGGGGACTGACTGGTGGAGAGTTTTCCAGGAAAGGCAACCTCTCGATTGACTGTTGATGAGTCAGTTTCCCACCATTGCTTATCTTTGTTACCTTCTGCAGCTCTGTGTAGACAAACTAAAGGTTCAAAACAGATGCCATTTGAACACAAGGTTCTGTTTAAGCAAGATATTTCCATGCATGGCCAATGGTAACAATGATTTGCAGATCTGGTTTCAAAAGATTCTACTAAAATGAAAATCCCATAGAACAGATGGAATCCTAAGTCTCTGTCCATAATGTAGTAAATATTTATAACAAAAACTTTGTTCTGTTGCTCACATTGGTGCTGTGATGGCACTTGAAGGCAATGAGGGATTTTTTTCAAAAGGCATTTATTTGGTTTTGAAAAAGATGTGCCTATAATTTTTGATTTAATCATAAGTCTTCCCAAAGAAAAGAAGACTATTGTCAGTAGGGGCTCAGCATTTATAGGGCAGAAGGTAAGAGTGGGTGAAAGATAAACCTTTGCTAATAAGGAGGAGAAGGAACACTGAGGAGGGAAAGCCTCAAGTGGAGGAAAATGTCACACAATGGAAAGGCATGAGCTTTGTAATTAGAAAAATCTGTGTTCCAATCCTGACTTTGCCTTATGTAAACATTTATTTATTAAATGAGTTCTAACCCTGTGCCAGATACTGAGTTAGGCATTAGGCATACAGAGATAAGTAAGGAATAGTTCCTGGGAGCACAAAATCTAGAATATATACAAATTTTAAAACATTTAAATTGATGATGGCTAAGCACAATGACAAGGCCCATTACTGGGTACTAAAGAGGCGCAGAGAAGGGACGTTTAAAGTCAGAGGAAGGGGGCAGACTAGGAAACCTTGCTTACTGGTGACTTTGGGTGAGTTACTCTCTGTAAGCATCAGTGTTCTTGAGCTGATAATACTTACCTTGCTGGATTGTTGTGAGAATTGAATAAGCCACATATGATCTACCATGCTACCAGGCAAATAGTAGAATTTCTATGACTAGTTCAATGTTCATAATATGATTGTGGTGACAAAGATGATATTGACATGAAGGACAAATGAGTCAAAGAACAAAGAACTCTGGTAGTGGTTAGAAGAGCTGACTGCTTTGCCAGTTAAAGAGGGTGTCCATGTCTCTCTTCAAAGTGCTGCACATTTTGTTTAATTCCATGAAATTGTGAGCTTCCTGAAGACAGGCATGACTCTGTCTTATGAATCACTGTGTCTCCAGGATTTAGCCTTGATCCTGGCATGTGTTCATGTTCATGGAGGAAAGGACATGGAAGACAAAGAAAAGATGGAAAGAGAATCAAATAAAAGGGAGAAGGGAGACTTCAGGCAAAATCATTTTTCAAGGATACTACACGCTGCTGTCCCTCACCCGTATTTCATGTTTCACAGCAATACCTTCCATGACCAACTCATCTTTCCATTACATGTCATTCTCTAACCCGACATCATGCAGAGTCTCAATCCTGATTTCCTTTATCTTCCTTTTCCCTCCTTCCTAGAAGGTTGAAATTTCAGCCATGCTACTTACTGAGCTGTATGCCCTTACATAAGTTTTTAATCTCTTTGAGTCAAGTGATGATAAATCCAGTTAAACATGGCAGATTGAAATATGCATTAAGTCTACTTACTCTTCCTAATATTCTATTATAATTACAGTGAACATGTTTTAAGTGGGATAGGTGATAAACTTAAAAGAACAAAAGTGACATCACAGAATAATGGTTAAAAGTTTTTGAAAGTTGGAAAGCTCATAGAAGAAAGATAATTGGCTGAAAACTCAGCTTGCAGAGGGCAAATCAATAATGAGCAAGCTGACTCATTACACTGACTTGCAGAAATGCTCAGAAATTGTAGGTACCTCTGAAGGCAAAGGTGTGGGTAAGGCTTAAGAGGAGAGAGAGAAACAGACAGAGAGACAGGCAGAGACAGAGACATAGAGACATGGAGAGAGTGCCAAATCTCCAGATTTCCTCCTTGATCTGTCCAGCCAGGCTACTACCACTTCCATGTCCTTGACCAAAATATGAATGTTTCCTCTCTGAAGAACTTGAACCAGAGGTGTTCTGGAATTGGAATGCCAGGCAGAGGTAAGTGGGATATAGCATCATGCCAAAACTAAAAAAAATAAGTCAAAGTCTACATATTGGGGTGTGACGGTCCCCCAAGCCTTCCCTCCCCACTACTGCTACCAGAGTTCTGGTGGTCAGGCCTGTGCCAAAAGGAAGGGGATTAAAGGACTCCACTCAGGGAGGCTTAGCCAACAAAAACACCTACAGACTTTGATTCAGGAGTCCTCTAATAAAATGGCATAGTCCCTACAGAGAATTCTCCTGGTTGACAATTCAAAAGAGCTTCCAACCAGCATTTCAGTGCCTCACTTTTAAATAAATTCAAGCATCCAAGAATTTCAAGACATTCGAGGACATCTACTAATGTGAAGGAGAAAAACAAAAATAAGCAAATGAAAAAAAGAGAAACTTAGAAGAAATAAATATAATGTAGTAATCAAAAGAAAAATTCAATGAAATTATTATTAATATGACCAGAGTTATCAGAATAAAGGATCAATGCCTTCAAAATTCTAAGAGAAAGTTATATCCAATCTAGAATTTTATATTCAAGCTATCGATCAAATATAGGAGTAGGATGAAAATATTTTCAGACATCCAAGGCCTCCAAATTTACCTCCCCCAATTTTTTCTTAGTTAGCCCCTGGATATCTTTCCACAATAGCAACATGAGGCAGGGGGTAGGGGAAGTAAAGGAAAATGAATATGAAAATAGTGACCTTAACATAGGAGAAAAGGTCAGGGAGGATGGTAAGAGAAGTCCCAGGATGGCAGGTGTGCATCCTGCCTGGTAGTGATGTCCAGCCCCAATTACAACAGAATGGAGGGCTTCACCAGGAATATCTTAAAATTAAAAAAAAAAAAAAAAAAAGGAAATCTATATTGTCCAGTGCACTGTAATATATTGAGAAGACATTTATTGTTGTGTTGGAGATGAATTAGTATTAGGTCCATAGAAAAATAAACAAAAAAATCATGGTATTATTGACTCCAGAAGAGAAAAAAATTGTAATGAAAAGAAGTAAAATTATGCTATGTAGCTCAGCTATATATAATAACATATGTATACAAGTAATATAAGCATTGCATATTTATTTAACCAGAAAGTGTAACACAACCACCAGGAGAAAAGGGGTGAAGGAAAGTATTCATGGGATGGCAGGGGGAGGCAGAGAGAGCTAAACTACATATCATTCATAGTAAAAAAAATCAATATATTAGAAATAAAACTGAAAAGTCAATAAACTGTAATATAAGCAAACTATTTAGCAAGATGGAGAAAAATGCCAGAAGAAACAGCTAAAATGCTTGAAAAGGACTGTTTCACTTGAACAGAAGTTACAGAAAAGAAGGAACAAGTGTTTATATGTATTAATTAGATAAATATTAAATATGTAATGCACAAAATTCCTAACAATTGCACCATACACAATAGAGACTCAAAAAGTAGTTTTACAAAGAATCTGATTAAATGGGCAGAAGACCTGAATAGACATTTCTCCAAAGAAGACATACAGATACATGAAAAGATGCTCACATCACCAAGCACCAGGGAAATGCAAATCAAAACCACAAAGAGGTATCACCTTACACCTGTCAGAATAGCTAAAATCAGAAAGACAAGAAATAGCAAGTATTGGCAAGGATGTGGAGAAAAAGGGACCCTCATCCACTGTTGGTAGAAATGCAAACTGATGCAGCCACTGTGGAAAACAGTATGGAGTTTCCTCAAAAAATTAAAAATAGAAACACCATATGGTCCAGTAATTCCATTACTGGGCATTTATCCAAAGAAAATAAAAACACTAATTTGAAAAGATACATGCACCTCTATGTTTATTGCAACATTATTTACAACAACCAAGATACGGAAGCAACCTAAGTGTCCAACAATAGATGAAGAGATAAGAATATATGGTGTATTTTCTCTATAATGGAATATTAGTGATCAAAAAAATGAGCTCTTACCATTTGTGACAGCATGGATGGATCTAAAGTAAGTGAATTTGGTAAGTGAAATAAGTCAGACAGAGAAGACAAATACCATATGATTTCATTTACATGTGGAATCTAAAAAGCAAACCAAACAAATTAACAAAAAGCAGAATGAAACCTATAAATACAGAGAAAAAACTGATGGTTATCAAAGGGGCAGGGGGTGAGGGGATGGGCAAAATGGATGAAGGGGAGTGGGAGGTACAGACTTCCATTTATGGAATGACTAAGTCATGGGAATAAAAGACACAGTGTAGAGAATATAGCCAATTATACTGTGATAGCGACGTATGGCGACAGATGGTAACCACACTTGTGATGAGCACAGCATAAAGTATAGAGAAGTTGAATCACTATGTTGTACACTTGGAACTAATGTAACATTATGTGTCAACCATATTCAAATTAAAAAAATCCAAAAAAAGGAAAGAAAATAGAAAAAGACAAATGATACTGACTGTCGTTGATGCTATTGCTCGATGCCGCCCCAACTGTTCCGTGTGAGCCTTGCTCACAGAACCCCAGGCTGAAGTCCTGTTGACTGAGCCGGCAGCTTCCACACCCCTCGGGAAGTACTCGGGGAAGCTGGGGGGGGAGGGAGGCAGACATCTGGCTGGAAAAAGAAGCACCATCATTTATAGATTTCCCCTTTGGTTCTTAAAATATTACAGTGTAACTATGTGTGTGTTTATAATATAAAACATAAAGGATAAATACATCCCCTTCTATCTGGTGCCCAGTGAGTTTACCAGCTCTAAATATGGGGAGGGGCACTGGCAGGAAAAAGGGGCCCATTTTGGTGTGTTGCGTGCTTCCTTCAGCCTAGAAGCCATTGCTGTGGTAGTCGTCAGGGAGGGTCCACTGGAAACCAATGTGATGAGGGAGCCTTAGCTCTCTGGATGGAGATTCTTACATATTTGTTTCTTTCCTGAAGATACAGGAGCCTGAAGGTGAACATTTGGGAAGAACGGGTTTTCTCCACCATATATCACTCTTCTCAGAGAAGCGGATCAGAGCCTGTGAGCCTCCTTGTCATTCTCTATCCTTGATAAGCTAAAAAATATTCATCTCAGGGTTATTGCTCCCATCACCGATATTTTTTTCCACAGATGACATCTGTTCTATATTCTGTAACTCCCATACAAGCCGAGAGTTTTCTCTGGAAAGAAAATAACTTTTACAGGCGCGAGACAAGAAAACAAGTGTGCAGGGAAATGGACTACAAGGCAGTACAGAGTGTTCTCAGGCCAACGCATGGAAGAAGGCACCCCCTTTGATGTGATTCCTGTCATCCTAAGGCCTGCTTTCCACTGACGGGGAGAAGTAGGGACCTGGGGAGTCACTATGACGATGATGAGAGAAAACAAGAGCAGTAGCCTCAGGTCACAGGCCTCGGCTGTCATCCTAGTTCTGCCCTGAGGAAAGTCTGGGCTTTCCCCTCTTCATCAGGGAAGCAAGCGTGGACGCTGGCCGATTTCCTCACATCCTGACTCCAGGTCCTCTGCTTCTCTCTCTCTCTCCAGAGCAACAATATCAGGGGTGTGAGGCTGAGAAGACAGGAGTCAGTCATGGCTGGGGGCGCCCCAGTTTGTCTTGTAACCTGGCCCAGCTCTGGGGCTCTCTGAGCCTTAGTTTTCTTTATTTAAAGGGACAAACATCAACACCTTGCCCACATTGTTGCTGTGAGGACTGGAGGTGGCTCGGGAGGTCCGGAGTTGGCTACGCAGCCTGGCACAGAGGAAGAGGGACTGGTGAGGGTTCCCCAGAGGAGAAGCCCGCAGGTTGGCAACAAAAAGTTTGCTGAATCCTCTGAAGAGCTGGGGAGGTGGGTGAGGATGAGCATCCTTGGAAAATTGCACACTTGCAAACACAGGATTAAAGAACAAGAGCGATGATAGAAGGTTCCACAAAGGCAAAATAGATTTTTTAAAAACCTGGTGACCTGTTCGAGGGAAACCCAGAGGAGACAAGACGAATTTTTCACAACTGTATATATGTAGCTCTGTCCCTGACGCCGCTGTCACGGGCTCCAAGCACACCGCACTCACACGTGTTCTTGCTCTCACACACACGCACATACGCTCACTCTCTCTCTCTCACACACACACACACACACACACAGAGTTGGGGCTCTATCCACACTGGACTCATTAAGTTGCTGGCTCTGGCAAGGTTACAGTCATTGTTCATAATTCATAAAGTGTCATAAATGTCTATACTGTCTTGCAGTGGATGAAGCTCTGCTGAATAACAACAATAACAAGATAAAAAGACTACATTCTTGCCCCAGGAGCATACGGTTTGAAACCTGACACACAAAAGGTTAGGACTGAGAGCCCTCCTAGCTTCTAGAAATGTACTGTGGAGAAACTGCAGACCTGTAACAGGAGGCACGGTCAGGCTGCAGTTTCCCAGGAGGGCTTTGAGGTTTTGTGAGTACAGGCTTACACTGTGCACAGCCACTGATGTCTCAGTTAAGAAACGAAAAGAAACGTAGAGAAAGTAAGTGTTGTCCGGGGCTAAATGCACCCCGGAATCTGGAAATTGTTGTCCAATCCTGGAATTCATGGCGTCTGACACCCAGGTGCCTGTCTCCTTTAGGGGACAGAAATGAACGAGGACAAAACCCCTAACACGGACCAGGTGCATGCAGACACACTGCGCCGTGCCTTCTCTGCTGAGATCGAGAGTCGGATGCTGAAGCGACTGAGCCACCCAGGCCTCCCTGCACTGTCCTGTCTATGAGTTCTAAGTTCTCTGTGAGCTAGTCAGGTCCTGTTCTCCTGGCTGTAGAGTGGTTAGTTACCGTGTCTGAGATCAGAGGAGGCCGCAAGCTGCAATTTGAACCAGGCCCTCCTGACTCTGAGGCCTTTCTGGATCACCATGCTACTTTCTCATCACTGGACTATGGATATAACAACATTTCCAACAGTCATCCTCTCCTTATTCTTGCAGTTCATCTACTTGCTCACGTCAACCCGATAGGAAGAGTACCTGGAGGTACAACGATTGTGAAGGGGAAGACATGCAATACCGCAGAGGTATATCCTTATCAGCTTTGCTCACAGACTTTCAGACAGGCTGGGGAGGCAGAGAGGCATCTCAGGCCAGACTGGGCTGCTTTGTTCAGCCAAGAATGCACAGTGTGGATGAAGTGATGATTTCAGGGAAAGACTCTGGGGGACAGGAGAGAGAGACAGTTAGCTTGAGTCTCTGCAATATTACTTAGTGGAGTAAACAGCAGATAATAAAAAAATATGCTTATTGATTAACTAATGGACTAACCCTAGCCTATGCCCTCCAAATGTATGTGACATTTATCACCAAAAAGAACTGTCCCTTCAAGGTGGATGTACCAAAGGCACAAAGTGCACAGCTGCTTGGGAAGAATTTTGGAAGTTTTGGAAGAATCAACACCTCGGCCCCCCAAATAATCATGTTTTTTTCTGTTGGTTGATCCCTGAGACTCTGCCCTTGGAGTTTTGTCTCATTAGCTCCCTTCACTTGCATTGTTGATTTTGATCTTACCCTGTGCCAGGCCCTGCCTGGGCTGGGCTGGAGATCCAGGCAATGAGATGAGAAGCTGCCCATTATCCCAGGGAGAGACAGACAAATAAAAAGGCATTTAACACATAGGAGTGAGCTAGTGGGAGGCAGCAAGGCACAGGTGGATGGGCCACAGAAAAGGAGATGTCTTCATCATGGCCCAAGCATGGCCCAAGATGACAAAGGGTCCAGAGCATGCACCACAGCGGGGAGCCTAGTCCAAGACCTTGCTCCTCCAGTGGAGGATTCTAGAAGGGAAAGATGGTGCACGGGGGAGTAATATCATCGTATTTTTATCTTAAAATACAAATCAGGACCAAAAAAAGGAGGCTGGCCTGCATAATCCATTATGTCACTCCGATTCTAATATTATGAGCATTCTTAGAAGAGATGATGATTTTTTTTAAACAAGTGATGTATTCTCTGGAGTGAGTAAAGGCTTCACAAAGCTACAATTTTTATATTAAAAGAGGAAGAACATCCAAAGGGGTCTGAGCACCTGAGAGCAAGGGGAGCTCTGAGAAAGGACAGGTGGAGATATGGTGCAGAAAAGAGAAATGAGTGTCTTACTCTCGTCTGGCCAGGCCAATTACCAGGAAGGACATAAATTATATAAATTCATTCATTTTACTTAATCTACCAGAAATTATTATTTCATGAATTTAAAACCCAATTTTAATCACCAGTAGAACACATGGAGTCTCTGGGGCAGAATTGGCCCCGCCTGAAAGATAAAATTTGAAGAAGGTTCTGGTACCTTTGGCTTAGGTTCATATTCAGTCACCTCAAAAAATTATTAAAGTTGCATTTCCCCATACAAAATAATGATTTTGAAAAGGGCAGTGGACGTCTGTCAAATAATTGTTGGCCAGCCTGCCACTGTTGCCGGTAGAACATTCTTGATGGTATTGGCTTGTACGGGAAGGGCAGCCTTCACGCAGGGGTAGAGGAAACCTACTTGTCTGCAAATATCTGCCAAGTGTCTGCCACCAAGCAGGCACCATGCCAGTGGGACAGTGAACAAAGAGGGATAGCCTGAGACTTTGTGGTCCTTACATTCCAATTACAGCATTAGAGAGATTCAATTCAATAAATGGGCAAGGACAAGAATTCGTTCTGTGAAGGAAAACCCCCGAGGGTGAGGTTAACCAGATTACGGGATGCGTTGACATCAATTTCCCCTAGGGAGGTCAAGACAGGCTTCCAAAGGAAGATGGTATTTAAGTTGAGAACTGGACTTGGAAACAGCTAGCGAGTGGAGGCGTGACAGGGAGTGGTCGGGGCAGACAAGAAAGCAAGCACAGGAACACAGTCTGCCGTGTAATCGAGACGCAGACGCAGTGCAGAAGAAGGTCAAGGGGAGAATGTGGTCAAAACCACGCAGGGTGAAAAGCAATGGTTAAGTCTGATCATTACCCTCATCCTGGGTCCCTGCTGCTGTGGAGATCTTCGAATCTCTACAAGGGTGTAGGGTCAGTTGCTCGCATGATGCACATATCTAAAAACCTACCAACCAACACAAAAGACCATTCCCTCTGGAGGAATGTAGCATTACACTGCCTTTAGTAATTTGGGAAAAACAAACAAATGGGGAATGCTGAGAATTCATTCCCAGTGAGCCAATGTTCTGTTAGGATTGTACAGAAAGAATAAAAGCCTATGGGAGGAAAGCAAGTGTGCCTGGAAAGCTTGGGTGACATGATAGATTGGCCATTTTCTTGTTGCTGAATTGATGGCATTGCGATTGAATTTACTTTTATCTTCAGAGATAGAGGAATTTTGTAGTCTTTTTATTTCCTCCCCCCCTCAAAGAAAAAAGAAAAAAAAAGGAAAAAAAAGAAAAAACCCACTTTCTGGTTCCAGATTGCTTACCCCTAGGGAAATGTTGCTGTGCTGCCAGGAGGTAGGAGGTTCCAAGGAAATAAATAGAGCATGAATTGCTCCTGAGGTATAGATGTCTTTCTACATCTGACATTCAGAAAAGGAGTTCGCAAACTGTATGCGGGAACAAAAATCCATTGCAGTTATCAGTTTGAGGTTAGTCACAGAAAGGAAAGAACTCTGAGACGCTATCATTTTACTCTATGTTTCCCTCCCTTCTTAAAAATCAGAACAGCCATCTTACTTCCGTCTGGACTTCTTAATTGGTGGGAGGGGTGATTCATTTTAGGAAGTATATTGTTTCCTATTTAGTATCTGCAACACTGCTTCCCAAGGTTCACGGTGAACACCACCAGGTCATGGTGAACACTGGTGCTGAAAAGCCTCTTTGAGATCCCGCAATCCTGAAAAGACCTTCATGTTGACTCCATGCAGCCATAAAATTGGAAACAAAACAGCCATCTGATATGAATTTTTAGGAGGTCACCTAAAAAGTGTTCATCTTTCGACACCGTCTTTGGGGTGATCCGTGGTGGACGTTTTGAGGGCAGCTGACCTGCAGCCTGCGCGCCCCGGATCGCCTCCTGTGGAAGCCTGAGCCGGCCGTCTTTCTCCCTTTGTCTCATAACCATGTCCACCAACGAGAATGCTAATTCACCAGCTGCCCGCCTTAACAGATTCAAGAACAAGGGGAAAGACAGTACAGAAATGAGGCGGCGCCGAATAGAAGTTAATGTGGAGCTGAGGAAAGCTAAGAAGGATGACCAGATGCTGAAAAGGAGAAACGTAAGCTCGTTTCCTGATGATGCTACCTCTCCACTACAGGAAAACCGCAACAACCAGGGCGCTGTAAATTGGTCTGTTGATGACATTGTCAAAGGCATAAATAGCAACAATTTGGAAAGCCAGCTCCAGGCTACTCAAGCTGCTAGGAAACTGCTTTCTAGGGAAAAACAGCCCCCCATAGACAACATAATCCGGGCTGGTTTGATTCCAAAGTTTGTGTCCTTCTTGGGCAGAACTGATTGTAGTCCCATTCAGTTTGAATCTGCTTGGGCTCTCACTAACATTGCTTCTGGGACGTCAGAACAGACCAAGGCTGTGGTAGATGGAGGTGCTATCCCAGCATTCATTTCTCTGTTGGCATCTTCCCATGCCCACATCAGTGAACAAGCTGTATGGGCTCTAGGAAACATTGCAGGTGATGGTTCAGTTTTTCGAGACTTGGTTATTAAGTATGGTGCAGTTGACCCACTACTGGCTCTCCTTGCAGTTCCTGATATGTCATCTTTAGCATGTGGTTACTTACGTAACCTTACTTGGACACTTTCAAACCTTTGTCGCAACAAGAATCCTGCACCCCCATTAGATGCTGTTGAGCAGATTCTTCCTACTTTAGTTCGTCTCCTGCATCATGATGATCCAGAAGTATTGGCAGATACCTGCTGGGCCATTTCCTACCTTACTGATGGTCCAAATGAACGGATTGAAATGGTTGTGAAAACAGGAGTTGTGCCCCAGCTTGTGAAGCTTCTAGGAGCTACTGAATTGCCCATTGTGACTCCTGCGCTAAGAGCCATAGGAAATATTGTCACTGGGACAGATGAACAGACTCAGGTTGTAATAGATGCAGGAGCACTTGCTGTTTTTCCCAGCCTCCTAACGAACCCCAAAACTAATATTCAGAAGGAAGCTACGTGGACAATGTCAAACATCACAGCTGGTCGCCAGGACCAGATACAGCAAGTTGTGAATCATGGATTAGTCCCATTCCTCGTTGGTGCTCTCTCTAAGGCAGACTTTAAGACACAAAAGGAAGCTGTCTGGGCTGTGACCAACTATACAAGTGGTGGGACAGTTGAACAGATTGTATACCTCGTTCATTGTGGCATAATAGAACCAGTGATGAACCTCTTAACTGCAAAAGACACCGAAATTATTCTGGTTATTCTGGATGCCATTTCAAACATCTTTCAGGCTGCTGAGAAACTAGGTGAAACTGAGAAACTTAGTATAATGATTGAAGAATGTGGAGGTTTGGACAAAATTGAAGCTCTACAAAACCATGAAAATGAGTCTGTGTACAAAGCTTCATTAAACTTGATTGAGAAGTATTTCTCTGTAGAGGAAGAGGAAGATCAGAATGTTGTGCCAGAAACTACCTCTGAAGGCTATACGTTCCAAGTTCAGGATGGCACTCCCGGGACTTTTCACTTTTAGATTGTACAGCTGAGGCAGAAAGTTGTTTGTTGTGTACTCTGTTTGGCAGAAGTTTGTCTTACTGTTTCTCTACTAAGAACTCTTTTTAAATGTGTTTTGTTATTGTAGCACTTTTTACAAGGAAACTCTACTTGACCAGTTCCAAACTGTACAACCTATATGAAGCTCCTCCTCTCAGTGGGTTTCTTATTTCTATGTGGAATCTCCTCTCTTGCAGTGTCCTGTAAATAAAGATTAAATTCCAAAAAAAAAAAAAAAAAAAAGTGTTCATCTTTCCTCCAAAGGGTTTCCTCTTACCACTCAATATTCTTTTAATTTTTCCTTTACTATGTAAGGTTATGAAAGATAACTCCCCATCATCTCCTAAAAGCTGGGATTTCCGCAAGTCACCCTGAGTGACAGTGTGGTTGCCGTTTCCAGTGGCCTCTCCAGGGAAACAAAAGGGGGGCTTCTGGTTGAGAAAGAGTGGACCATTCTCACAAAACCTTCTTAGAGCCTCCTCCAGTTCAAGACGAAAATCTGACATTATGTCAAGAAGGAGCTTGAAACTATTTGCATTTGCTCCCTCTCAACACCTTCTGTCAGAATAATGAAAAGCTCCGTGCCTCCTTGACGGAAGGCTGACATTCTGTCCTTCATGGTCTTCTACTGGCCAGAGAGGGAAATGAAGAAATAATTTTCAGAGTCCCTATTGATCTGGCATTGTATTAACTGTGTGCTGAGCCAAGCTATTTATTGACGAAACGCTAGCTGGACACTTCTAATTAGCTCAGCTTTCCTGAGCAGATTTTAGGATGGGTGAAAAGATGCCAGAATGGGATTCTCTGAAGCTGTCACAGAGCTATCTCCATGACCCCTAAAAGTCTTTCTGAGTTTCCAGTCACGTTGTAAAGGAGCTGAGACACAATGTTTGGTTCTTATTCACAAACACCCACTTGCATGGAGGAACATGAAATTGTCTCTTGAAAGAAATTGTGGAACCACAGGAAGAGAAAGTTCTTTCTTTCGTCGAGGCAAATGGCGGAGTTCATACGGTAAGGCCAATCTTTCTTTGCACAGGGATTTTGTTTCCTTCCAGTCACTGACCTTGGTTAGGTAACACCCTCTGGGAAGCTGCTCTTGTCTACTTAGATTCACTCTTTGAAACGCTTTAGAATCTCAGAGATAATCAGGGAATAGTTCATTTTTAAAAAGTAAACGCAGCATTGAAATATAAGTTACATACAGGAAGGTGCCCAAACCATAAGCACACAGTTTGACATATTTTGTATAAAGTGAACACACCTGTGTCATCAGGACACAGATCAAGAAACAGAGCATTTCCAGCTGCCAAGGAAACCTCCTCTGTCCCTTCCTGTCACTGTCACCCAAAAGGGTCACCACTGTGTGGGCTTCTAACACCAGAGCTTCATTTTGCCTCCATTTTATATAAATGGAATAATAAGATCTATAAACTTCTGTTTCTGACTTCCTTTACTCAATATACTCTTCATAAGATTCAATCAAGGACAACACACGTTTGAGGTTAAGTTATATAAGAGATGATATTTGGTCTATAGTTTTTTGCCTGATTTTGACAAGTGTTTATGAAAAGCCAAAACCAAAATGCTGAGCCTTTATTAATAGAAGTTTAGCAGACGTACCAAACTTACTAGTGCAGATAATCTTGAAGAGAATACTTTGCATAAGTGGAAACTGCTATGTCAAGTTACTTTAGAAATATTCAAAAGGCTGTGTGGGCCCAGGCCTAACAGAATAATAGTAAGCACTCACAAATTTCAAGTTTGACATGAATGTATTCCTATTTATGAGTTTAGAGTGACTCCCTGCTTTAAAAACTTTGCAAAATTCTTCTAAGCTTCTTAAATTCCCTGCAGCTTAGAGCCACTATATAAATATTCACAGGATTTCCAAAGCAAAAATTGCTGCTTTTCTTGGCCCCTGACAAGAAAACCAACAAGAGACTTTACTGGAACAAGATGCAAAGCACAATCATATTGAATTTGAACACCAATTTAAAAGCAACTCTTTATACTTTCTGGTGCTAGTAATCAGAGAGGCAAAATATTAATGAGACTTTATGTCAGACAGCTTACCTCTTATAGTTGGGATTAGCTCCTGCTTTTAAAAATAAAAATAACCTATAATATATAAAAATAACTTTTCCTTAATATTGTACCATAAAAGTAAAACTTATTTTTTATGATAATTAAATCATACGTCCTCATTTTAGTAGAGGAAATGTTTGATTTTTCTCTTATCTGAAGAATGGGCACTAGAAAAATCTGTAGAAAAGGTCCCACATCCTGGGCTGGCATTTGAGAGACCAAGATGAATATGAGGTAAAACCAAAAAGGGATGGAGAATCCAAAATTAGGAAGTTTCAACGACCAGCTGAGTCTCAAAAACTAGAATGGAGCACTGAATCTATCTGGAAGAGACCCACCCATCCATTCATTCGTTCCTTCCTTTACAAACATCTATTATGTACTTATCATGTATCTAGCCCAAGTGGGTAACAGTTTACCAAATGAATAAGGTGCCTTGCTAGAGTAGAAAAATGCATACTTAGCACCAATTGTGTGCTGGTAAACAGGCACTTTGGCGAAAAAAATAATCCCTAATGTTAGTGTTTGCCTTGTTCTACGACGTAAATATTCTCTCCGAGTCCAATGTGAAGATACCAGTGTGAAGTCACTGAAAAGGAGTTGGGGCAGGATGTGGACTTGGTTCCTGTAAGCGGGCAGAGCCAGCTCCAACACATCACTGCCTTGAACACACAGTTTTGGTGATGGAAAAAAAAAATCCATACTTACCAAGATAAAGGCAATATAAACAGTATTGGACCTTCTTATCAATTAATCAAAGAAAACGGAGTATATATTCTAGGAGTCTGAAAGCCCACATAGAAGGTGTCTCATTCAAGGCTAAGAGAGCTGAAAAGCAAGAAATGATTTCCCAAGGAAAAGCAACATAAATAGAATAATCACCGCAGGACAGTGACTTGGAGGAGTGCCAAAAGGTCTGCAGGCCCAAGTATCTCCCTGCGAAATTTCACCTTGATGTGAAATTCCCATGGTTAGCATCGGTCTTTTTTTTTTTAATCAGTCTTTAAAATTAGATTTTTGCGTGTCAGAAGGGCCTTGTCCAGATGCCAGTGTGCCCTGAGAGAGGTAACAAGCTGCGCCCCCGTAAGCAGGCAGTTGAGAGAAGGGGAAGGAATGCTGACCGAGAGGGGATGGGTCAGCTCCATTCCTGGCCTGCTAATAATTGTGTAACATGCGGTGAGCCCCTTCACAGTTTCAAGCCTCCATCTCCTTGTGGACCCAATGACATCCTCTTTCATCATGCTACATGCTACAAATCACCTCTGTATCCAATAGCCCTCTGAGCCTGGAGTCAGACAGCAGATCGTTGGTGGCTCTGTGCTAGAAGATCCCATGCTTTGACAGTGTTATCTCTTTGGCACTGGGAGACGAGATATGGCGGCCGAGAGAGATGTCCATCTACTTTGTACAAAGGTTATTAATAATTTACACTAAATCTACCATGAAATGGAACCCTCTTAGGAGTTCCTGTGAAGATCACCAGCTCTTACTAATGCTTTATGAGGGTTCTTGAGATTTCCAAAGAAAGATGTCATGCAACTCTGAGCATCAAACTTTCTGGAGCCTAAGAAGAACCTGAACATCGTAAGATGCAGTGTTCCTTGGTGAGTCAAACTAAATGAAGCGTAAGAGAAATGCCCAGAATTTTAAATACCATGAATCAAAGTTAACAGCTAGATTCAAATATTTTAATATAGCAAACTGGGCTTGGATTCTGAGAGTGAGTTTCCTGCCCCTCCTTCCAACCCATCCTTCATATGACCAGGGTGTATTTGAGAGTGCATTTTTATTGTCCTCCTAAGTACCCTAAAAGTTACAGCCTAGTTACTACATACCAGAATTTACTTTGGTCAGCAGTAATTGGCAGGCAAATTTCATACTGCTCATCATAACCGTACCCCAACTCACAGAGCCAGACAACACAGGAAGCTGAGCCTGAGCAGGCTCGAGCCCTCCAAGGGCCCTTCTGAACCTGGGTCCCCAGTATCCTAACACATGCCTGCCACTGCCCTGCTCCTTAACTCTTTTTTTGAAGAAACACAAATTTTGCCACATCTTAATTTTTAAATATTGGGGTATTTTTTAAAAAGCCCCCTAAAAATAAATTAAAAAAAAAAAAAAAAAAAAGCCCCCTGATAGCTTGCTCTGCAGCCATTTTTAGGCAAAGAAATGTGTTTTTCAAAATATTTGCTTATTCCTAGGGAGGAGGCATTTTTCTGTCAGAGAAAATTTCCGTGGGCTTTAAAACATGAACAAACTAAAGCCGTGAGTGGCCCTCTTGCGTGAGCTGACGTCAGCATGTCTCTGAGAGCCAGTTGACGTGAGAGCCCCAGGATAAGAAGGACCATTCACAGTAAATCGTCAGGGGCAAAGGCCATTTGAGGCCTTGCAACCATGGTGGTGTCCAAGTTTTTCCAGAGACAGTACAGCGTGTGGTTCAGAGGATCCATTAACTGGTGGAGAAAATGGGCTTCTACAGGTGGAGAACCTTCTTCATTTATCTGCTTGCATTTGCGTCACATTCTTTTTCTGACTTTGAAAGAAATGCAAGTTTGTAAAAATGCAAATGGTAAAGAATAAGAGAAATAAAAGCAAATGTTCCCTGTAATCACATACCCCAGAAATAACCAGTTATTATTTTACATAGACTTTCCTGGGTTTTTATGCGCACATCAGTATCTACATAATAATTACCATTACCATTTTTAAAAATGGATCATAATATGTGTGTGTGTGTGTACTTTTTACAACTTGTTTTTCCTCCCACTTATCCTAAACATCTTTTTAAGTCAGTCTATGCAGTTCTTTTTAAGGACTGGACAGAAAGAACACTCCTTTAGGATATATGCATCATTGGGATTTCTTTGCGAGGGGAGCATGGGCCAGGCAGTGAGTGTCCCATTTCACAGACGGATAAATGGAGTTACAGAGAGAATACCTGCCCTTCTCAGAGTCCAGAACCAGATGACACCCAAGCATGGCTGAAACCTTTACTCCTTGGTCTTTGAGGCACGTTCCACTTCCCTGGGGCCAGTCCATTGCCTCCTGCCTCCGAAATATAAGTTAAAATGATCACTTTTGAACAAACTAAGCTGTGCTAACCATAGATTGATTTTGCAGGTTGCTGCCAAAAGGGATACTCAAATAATCATTAGACCACAGGGGACGGTCATTCATCCCTGTAGGAACTAAAAATAAACCCACTGGGTTTTCTCTGTTCCATTTCCTAGCAGAAATTCAAAGCGAACCAATGACACATTGGCTTAGAAATGCTTGTGTTATGTTCCCTTAAGAGAAACAAGCTTTTGGCAATTACAGTTATCTATTGCTCCTTGTTAAGATGCAGAGACCATGATAAGCCTTCCATTCTCTCTTGACTGGGAAAGACAGCTATCCTTTTGGGTTGGGGGACACTCTGGGCTGCTTCTGCGTGGAAGGGTTGGTGAGCTCTCTTTCTCACCCAGTCGAGGCTCTGGCCGCATGACCTCCAGGACATGTGGTCCCTGTCCTGCCCCTCTACCTGGAATGCCTGTCCCTCCCTACACCTCTGCTAATATACGGAGCATTCTATCAGACTCTGTTCAAATCCCTTCTGCCCTTTCATGCTTTGACCCTCTCCTTTTCCTGCCCAGATTCCCCAGGCTCCTTCTGGCTCCTGTTTGCCCTTCTCTCTCTCGCTCACCGCTGCAATCCAGCCATCTCCCTGGGCCTCATATGTGGGCCTATTGTCATTTGCTCTCAGTCATGGAGCTCTGTTGATTCTCCTGCTGTGTCTAGCTTGTGCTCCGTGCATCATCCCCAGCCCCTCTGCCCAGCCCTATCTCCATACCATCTTAACCTCAGGTCTTGCTATGACTTGTTCCATGGACACCCGCCTTCACAGTTCTCCTCCTTAGCAGACCACCTGTCTCCTCCTTCAGTAAACCTTCCAGAAGCAAGCTCTCATCACACCCTTCTCTCTTTCAAAAATGTCAGTGGAACACCATCACTGGTATGCATTAGTTCACTCAACAGCTGTTTGTTGGTGCTGAGACTCTGCAGGGGAAGAATATCTCGGCCCCTCTCCACCAAGGCACAGTTTCCTGGGCAGTGGGGAGACCCATGGAGAAGCCGTGGCAGACCCATGGGGTGAGTGTAGGAAGGAAGGAAGCCAGGGCTGCTGGGGGTACAGCCCAGCCTGGGGCTCAGGGGAGCTCTGAGGAGGGACGACAGGTCACAGCGAGTCCTAAGGAGGAATGGAGTCTGTCATGGTGACAAAGGGGGTCACAACCTTCCACAACCTGTCCTTGGCCAGGCTTCTAACCCCCTTCCCACTGCTCCCCCAACCCTGACCCTCCCCTCCAGCATCTTTGTGCAGCTCCCTTAACACGCTTCACATCTCCTCTTGGGTTTTTTCTGCTTAGAAATCCTCCTTCAGATGTGTCCACCCCATCTCTCACCTTCAAGTCTAACCCCTCGCTCACCACCGGTAGTCAACCGTGCATCCATACGCACCCATGCGTTCATTCTACAGTTACAGATTTTCACAGGGCTGCTTTGCGTCAGGTATTGAATTACAGGCTGAATATAGACATAAGGAGAAAAAAAAAAAGACTTAGTCTCCACCCTAGGGAAGCCCCTGTCTACTGTTTTAAGCAGCTAATTCCCACACCTGGACGCTGTCATCATGTTGCAGGTAACAAATGTTTTGTCATACTGGGTAACTTCTGCTTGCTCCTTCCCCTCCTCCCTCTCCCCATTCTCCTTCTCAATTCTGGTTGTCATTCAGGTCTTTATCACCTGGGCGTTTGCCACATTACACCTTGTGTTACTGATCCTCTTCGGTTGTGTTCTTTCTCTGACTCAGTTGTAAGCTCCTATAGGTCAGAAATCTCTTCTTTTACTCCTTATAATGCCTAGCAAAGTTCTCAGTACATATTTACTCTAAAATACTGTAATGTGTCAGGCATTGCCAGTTAAGGTTCCTGCCTCTAGGGTCTCCCAGCTGAGTGGGAAGTAGAGTGCATGTGTGGGTAGAGGGCGTGGAGCAGACGCCATACCACACCAGGCCCCAGCACGGAGAGCCTTCAATGTCACGAGTAGCTGAGCCAGGGAATGTCACCACAACAGTGAGCAACCTTGGTCTGACCCCCTCTCCCTTCCTGCGCTGGGCCTCCTCTGGATACTCATCACTGATTGCTCGTGGGGAGAAGTGCTTCCTTCCTCTGGCACATTCTCCCACCGTAAATGCACTCTGCCATTTTCTGTTGTTCAAAGCTGGACTCGGTAGCACAAGTTACCCACCTAATCCAATAAATTCCTTTTATTACTAAGCCAGAGCTGCAGTGATTTATCTCAAAACCTCAAATCATTTTGACTCTAACATATACTTAAATTATAAACCACGTCAGGAAAATATCTCATTTTCCATAAGTAGTAATAGTCAGGTTTAAAAGTTACAGGATACTATTTTATAGAGAAAATGTTGAACTCTGCCATTTCCTGCCCAAGCCTGTAATAAGTAACGCAAATATAATAGGTTTATTTTTTTATTTTCCAGTGACTTTGGAAAACATAAATGGGAACTGCTTCCTATTCCCTTCAAAGATTTAAATTCCAGAGACTTTAGGAAATATTTTTGAAGTTTCCAGTTTGATTTTGGTAGAGGATTGCTGATAACCTGCTGAAATCACATTTAATTGAAACAGAAATCTCAAATTGAATTTCTTCTGGATGCTGCCTTATCTTGCCAAAATTTTAATGAGTTTACATGTAAAACCTTGAGAGTGGACAAATTAATAATCATTTTAGCCACAGCCATATTTTTTTGTGGAAGAGTTACCAATTCATTGAACTGTGAGAAATGTCCCTGTTACATGTACAGCGAGACAAATATATGAATAGATAAAACAAGTGAAATAAAACAAAAACCTAACACCAAGATGTTTTGGCAATTTCCTTCCTGTATGTCTTATTTTGATAATAAAATACTTACAAAATCAACTTCTGCAAATGTTCGAATACAGCAAATGTGGGACTAATGATAGACTCAACTTGCCCTTTACACTTCTTACCTTTAGCAGCAAAGGTAATTTTCAGAAAGCAGAGTTGCTCTGAGAGAAACATCTTTTTCTCTATTTATAAAGCAATTGAAAAAATAATAAAATCCAGTGGATGTTATTCAAAAAACAACCTTTCCTTAAGAAAACATTTCAGTGTACCAATTTTATTTGATCACTAATGGGTCATTTCAACTGCAGAATATTAGAACTCATTTCCCATTATCACCATTAATCGGAATATGGAGTCCCACATGCTGATGATTTTGACAAATTTATGTTGCTGGTAAAGTGAAAATCATATTTGTTTACAACCAAATCATAGGCGATCACTGCCTTCATTACTGGAGAGTTGAATTTCACTGATTTCCAAAACTCTGAAACTCAAAAGCTGGATTTCCTCTGCTACCTAGGATTCGAATCAGCAGTGGGATATCTTATCTTGATTTGTAGCACATCAGTATCACTGAATGCAGTTGGAAGCATGAACAAGGCTAATTGGATTGATAACATGGCAATAGGCAAATGGCTGACGATTTTAGCATTACATTTACTGGAAATCCAAAAGCATTCCTCATTTCCCACCTCTTTCCTAATTGGAAGATACCCTCTAAGTTTTACTCTTTAACCTTGTGGGTCTGACCTCTTCCCTCAAGCGTTTAACTAGTCACCTTGGCACTGACCGGAGACTAATTCAGATGGAATAACAGAGCCAGTCTCATTTTGTTTTACGAGGAGATAGGAGAGAGAGAAGATACTCCGTAGTGTAGCACTGTTTAATTTGTTTTGTTTTGTTTTTTTCCATCGCTTTTCAAAAGCTCTGTTCTTTTACTGCCCAGGAAAAGGAAAGGTTTATTTCTGTGCCTGACAGAGAAACTCGTGTGTGATGGGGAATGCGTGCTTCAGGTGCCCAAGGGGCATGGCTGCTACCGCCAGGCATCTGCTTATCCAGTTGATGGTTTTGAAGCATGCATAAAGCACCCACCAGGGATAGCTTGCAATCAAAGTCTCTTTCTGAAGCCCATAGCTACATCCAAGGCCTCACCATGGTACTCTGGCCAGCAGCACCTCTCACCAGCCCCCGTGGAAACTCACCAGCCCCAGGTCCATTCCCGACCTGAAGTGCAGGCGCCAGACAAGTGTGTGCCCTGACTGGCCAGGCGTCGAGTCAACATTTATGGAGGGGCTTTTAGGTTCCAATTCTGAAGATGCAAACATGAACAAGCCCCAGCTCCTCCCTTCCGGGAGCTCACAGCTGGAATCGCTCAGACCAGGAGTTCAGACGACACAGCTCTGCATCTCACTGAGGCCGCTGTAGGATACTGTCCTGATGAGCATGGCGTCCTGGAAAGAGAGACAGAGTGGGGACAGATAAAGAAAAAATTAGAAGGAGCATAAACAGCCTGCGGTGGAGTAAGGCTACAGCTGAGCTCCTACATCTTCCCCAGTGCCGGATCTGAAGGATGACACAGGCCAATACAGTGGCCTCTGAGCCAGGAGCTTCAAAGGTTTGATAAGTAGACTGTTACCACTGTGATCATGGCTCATCATGTATGTCTCGAGCCACAGAGTAACTGATGTTTATTAAATGCTGACTATGCACACAAGTTACATTACCTCATTTAATCTTCAGAGTGATTTTTCCAGTTGGTACTATAATCCCATTTTATAGACAAAAAATAGATCAGTAATTTGCCTAAAGTCTCACGCTTGGTAAATGTGGGAATCAGCATGTGACCTCAACTGTAAGCATTTATTTTTGCCTTCCCGCAACAACGCAGTAGTTTCCCGGCAAACGTGGAGTATTTCTGGTTCAGTTTCTGAGCAATGGAACAGCCCCCTTGAGCCCTTACCCCAAATCCAGTGGATCAACCCGTCTGGGGTTTTCCCAAGCCACTCATGACTGGGCCAGTGTTAGTGTTCTGCAGTTGGCTCTTTTCTCTGCAACATGGTGGGGGGGGGGGGGTTGGGGTGTGCTTGGCTTGCTGGGCCATCTGCTCCTCCAGCTTCTGCCAACCTAGAATTTCTCTCTCCCTCTGGCCACCCTGGCAGTATCTATTCCTCCATTCCCTTTGTCTTTCACTCCAATGGCCTTTTTCATTCCATACCTTTCCAGAAGGCTGCTGGTTCCATTTCAAATAGTCTACTCACTTGCCTTCTAAAGATGGGCCTTATCAGTCCAATATTTTAAGTCCACTGAGATGTAGCATTTTGGAATCAATAGATCTACAAATTACGTCTCTGCTACTTACCAGCTGAATGACGTTGGGCAAGTGGCTTTACCTCTCTGAGCCTCGATTTTCTCATCTACAGAATGGACACAATAATGCCAATCTCATAGGGTGGTTGCCAAGACTCAGTAACCTTGCTTTTGCAAAAAAGCAGAGCAATATTTGCTCTTAAGGCCACCACATCTCACAGCGCCAAGCTCGGATGGGAAGGGCGTCTCCTGGTGTGCTGCAGTTGCATAGGGCACAACCCGTACAACAGTACCTAACAGTCCTGCCTGGCATACAGCTCACAGTTAGCAGATGCTGTTATTCTTTCCTTTCCTTCTACTAGTCACTTCTTCCGGAAACACATTTTAATAGGCCCTTAAACTCTCTCTTTTGGGATCAGGATTGCAGCCCGAGTCTACAGCACATGAAGTAAAATAGCTGCGTTGTCCTCCTCATCCATTTAGATGTTTAAGAAAAACTTCCATGTAGAAAAGCAAGTGGTGAAGGCTGACTTTTGGTCTGTCTCCTGCCCATAATGTGAAATGGTTGAGGGCCCTGAGTCATTCAACCACTCCTCTAGCCCAACGAGAATGTGCGGACCCTCTTCACAAAGGCAGGACACAGCGGCTCCTGGGGGGTCTGCTCTCAGCCCGTCTGGCACACTAGTCTTTAACTCATTGCATTACTTCTGCATACAGCACTTTCACCAGTAAGGGCTTTCATTTGGAACAGATATTTGCACAGTAAATGCATATTCCCCAGCAAGTCTCTCTGGGTTCACTGCAATGCCAGAGAACGTTCTCTCTGGGAGTGGCAAGGTCTCCGTAAAAAGGAGATCATTTGAGCCATTCTCCATCCCAAAGCCTTTACATTTCCAACATAACATGATTATTTCTCTAGCCCATTGCCTAATAATAAATATCCTTCTGATCTCTTGACCTGGACATGATTGTTGAAATTATTGTCCTTTTCTTACTCTTCATAGCCGAGCTCCTTAGATACATGATCTATACCTACTCTCTCTGTTGTATTTGCTTCCTAATTTAGCCTCTATAATCTGGCTTCTATTTTAAGATCCTCTCCTGTTTTGTTAAGGCCCCTTCCTTCCCCTTTTCTTGGCATCTCTCCAGACTTCTTTTTTTTTTTTTCCTTTGAGGTCACCAATGACTTTTTCTTCTTCAAATGCTGACCTTACCAGGCTCCACAGAAATGATGCAATGGAGAAAGTCTTCCCACAGGGGTGTCAGAACAACTGGAAATCAATCTGGGAAAAAAAGAAATCTTAAATCCTACTTCATGATTGTAACTTTTTTTTAAGATTTATTTATTTATTTGAGAGAGAGAGAGAGAGAGCATATGCACAAGTGAGGGTGGGAGGGGCAGAAGGAGAGGGAGAAAGAGAACCCTCCAGCAGACTCCCCACTGATCTCAGAGTGCTCATGGGGCTCCATCCCACGACCCCGAGATCACGACCCTAGCTGAAATCAAGAGTCGGCTGCTTAACCAACTGAGCCACCCAGGTGTCCCATGATTATACCCTTTATACCCCAAATTAATTAAGACCTAGACATAAAAGCCAAATCTCCAAGACTGTAGAAGAAAACATAGGAATCTCTGTGGCCTTGAAGCAAGCAAAGATTTCTTAGACAGGACCTGAAAAGTATAAATTATAGAAGAAAAAAAATGATAAATCAGACTTGATCAAAATTCAAACCTTCTACTCAACAAGAAAGAATCATGAAGAAAATGAATTGGCAAGCCATAAACCATTAAGAAAATATTCCTCTTAGAAATATTTGACAAAGGACGTGTATACAGAATACATAAAGAACTCATAACAGCTTAGTAGGAAGATGGGAAAACATCAATAAAAATGGCAAAAAAAAAAAAAAAATCCCTTGGGCAGAGAAATGGCCAACAAGCACATGAAAAAGTATTCAACTTCATCCTCACCAGGGGAGTGAAAATTGAGAAGATGGACAATACCAGAGTTGGTGAGACAGAGAGCAGCCAGAACTCTCATACATTGATGGCTGAGGTGTAAAATGGTATGACCAGTTTGGAAAATTTTCTGGCAGTTTCTTATGACACTAAAAATATAACTATATTCTACTTAGCAATGTTACTTCTAGGTATTGCCCAAGAGAAATAAAATCATATACCAAAAAAAAAAAAAAAGGAGATTTGTATAAGAATCCTCATAGTGGCTTTCTTAATAGAAGCTGAAACTGGGAAAAAAAAGTGACCATGAGAAGTAGAATACATTTTAAAAGTGCAGTAGAGCAGGACAATGAGATGCCGTTCAGACAAAAAAGGAACTATCCAAATAACAATATGTTTGCGCTCAAAAATCTGCTGTGGGAAAGAAAGCAATTGTTAAAGATGTCAAATGTTCTTTTTTTTAAAAAAAAAGATGTTATTTATTTATTTGTCAGGAGAGAGGGAACACAAGCCGGGGGAGTGGGAGAGGGAGAAGCAGGCTTCCTGCCGAGCAGGGAGCCCGATGTGGGACTCAATCCCAGGACCCTGGGATCATGACCTGAGCCAAAGGCAGACGCTTAACCGACTGAGCCACCCAGGCACCCCAAAGATGTCACACGTTCTATGTGATTGCATTTATGTGAAGTTCAAGAACAGGCAAAAGTGAGTGACGGAGATAGAAACTGGGACAGCGGTGTGCTCTGAGGAGGGGAAGGGGGCGGAGAGTAGGGATTGACCAGTCAGGGACATGGGGCAGCTTTCTGGGGTCGGGGGAATGTTCTATATCTCGATAGGAATGTGATTTCCATGCATGTATGCCTTTGTCAAAACTCACTGAACTTGTACACTTAAAATCTGTGAATTCTCTGAAAATTGTCATTCACCAAAAACAAACTTTCTCAAAAACAAACCTTTCCCCTTCTCAGACTTTTTGCTATTATCTTGTATCTCTTCAAACTCAAACCTCCACTTTGAGGGCCCCTCTTCTTGTTCGTACCCCCTCGTTCTGTGTGCTGCCAAAGGGTCTGTGCTTATCCCACCCCCCCATCCTTCCCTTTTGCACTCTGATTCATTCATTCACTCCAAGCACACCCACTGTCAAGACACAATACAACTAAATTCCTAGATTCAAGGCTCATTTCCCAGCAAGACTGGAGAACATTCCGTCTGCCCCCTAAGAAAATGTGCCCTCCGTGATTCACACGCCACCAACCCTCCCCTCCCTTCTGCCCACCACTTCATACCACCCTCTGAAACCAAGCAAAACCAAATTGTTTACCTGGAAATACCATAAGACCCACAAATATCAGAGCCAGCTTGGCACATGGTGCCCCCCTAAGCCTGTGTCACGATGTCATCCTTGCTTCCCGGAAATGGGCTCCTTGGGTTTGCGTCCTGTCGACTTCAGAGGCTGAATGCACTGGAGAGTGACCGTAGCTAATTCTGGTGTCCCAGCGGCATCTAAGTGCATGGCTGATGTTCAGTGAATACTGATAAGTAATAACAACTATGTGCTTGAGTATGGGAGCCCAGCCTCAAGCACGATGCGACCAGAGAAACAGAGCAACAAATTCTGAAGTTTTTATGGTCATTAATTAAGTTTAGAAAGCTAGCAAACTACATAAGAAAAATGAAGTGATCTTTTAGAGTCAGGCCTGGCAATGACCAGGATGATTTAATTTTACTGGGTTCTCTTTGTTTTATTTCCTTTGTGTTTGGAAAAGAACCCTAACTCTCATACGGCCACAAAAGAAAGTCATCAGAAACAGCAACTGAAAACCCTACAGCTGCTATTTTCTTAGCTGGGTTTTGTTACTCAGCTGAATACTCAGAAATATACGACAGGGTAAAAAGGCTTGTGGGGAATACAACAAGGGGTCTGGCTAAAACATTTTTGAAAAGAATTATCCAGACCAAGTAATTTTCTTGTTCCAGCTCTTTGTACCAAAGATGTTGAATGACTTGTTCCATTTTCTAGGAATACTTTTGTCTGATCTCCTGAAGCTGGTCCTCTATGACTTTGGAATAAAGTTATAAGTAGATATCATTACTGCTTTTACTACTATGACTAAAGAAATGCCTAATGCCTGGGTATTTTTTAACAGTACACGTTGCATTTTGTGGAACTGAGATCACTGAGCCACTGGGCAGGTGTTTCTCCAGGCAAAAGGATGCAAATCCTAAGGATGGGTAAATTACCCTGTGAGTTAAAGCTGGAAAAAACTGCTTTTAACAGGAGACAGGGGAAAGGAGAGATAGAGATCAGGGAAGGTATCGTGGAGAAGTGCTTTTGAATTGGACCTGAATAGTGATTAAGTCTGCTTATACAGATATTGAAGACACATGCCTTGCATGGAAGGGCAAAAGAGTTAAACCTTCGAAAGGCTTTTCATTGTCTTACATTCTTGTACATGACCTGCTCCTGCGTTCTTCTCTGCTGCTTTTTCTCTCACCATTTTTTCCTTATTCACTAAGCTGGACTCACTCTAGCCTTTCCTTCCATTCCTTGACATGAGATTTGTCCCCATCTCTCTGGAATGCTCTTCTCCCAGATATTTATGAGGCTTCTCTCCACTTGATCATTCAGCCTTCCCTGACTAACTTAGCCAACCCGCTCAGACACTATCCTATCACCATATGAAGTAGTCTCAATGGTGCACATCACTAATTAGAATGATCTTCGTTATCTTATTGCACATTTCCCATCAGGACCATATGTTCTCCATCTTCATTTCTGTGTCTTCAACACCTGGAATAATGTCTGCTGTAGACCAAGCACTCACTAAATGAAGGAATGGATGGGTGGAGAAAAAGATGCTCTTGTTCCTTGAGACTCCTTGAAAAATGCATGGAATGAATGAGGATTGAGTAAATCGCATTGCTGACAGTTTACTCTGGATGGAAAAAAGTCGTGGGCCCTCAGATTGCAGAGTAAGGTTCAAGCCTGATTTTGATAGGCCTTAGATGCTGGTCAGTGAGCTTGCAAGAGAGGTCTAACTGACAGATGGAGTGTGGCACCCAAAACATGAATGCTACTCCCAGGCAGGAGTCGAGGCAAAGACTACACCACTGGAGAACGAATGCATGCTTTTGGCCTCAGTGGTGACATGAGCAGAGCCATGTTTAAGGGAGATTAAAGCAGGGCCAGTGTGGAGGATGGATCTGGGGGGGTGGGGCGGGTAGGATGAGGCAGTGAGAGTAGGGGTAATCAGCATAACACTGGCGACTACAATGTGCTGAGGGCTTTCTGCGTGCCAGACCCATTGTTATACACATTCACTGCACCCCCTTACCTGTGCTCACAGGAAGTTCCTGGGATAGGTCACAGAATTCCCTTCTACCCAAAAGAAACTTGAGGCATGAAGAGGCTAAGTCACTTGTTCAAGGTCACAGAGCTCAAAAGAGCACACTGGGAGAAATCTGAGGGGAGTATTATCTGAAGAGGAGGAGGGTAGATGTTACTGCTCCCACCAAATATTCTTTGCCACCATCATTCCAGTCATCCTCCAATTGGGCTTGGCCACAGGCCTTGCTCAGGCCAGTGGAATGTGAGTGGAAGTGCTAAGGGTCACTTTTGGTTGGAGGTTGTGAGAACCAGCGTGCAATTCACCTGAGGTCTCCTTCCTTCTGCCACACAGACTAGTACTGTGACTGTTCTGGAGCCTGGTCCTAGAGTTCCTCATGTGGAGCACAGCCCCCAGCCAAGTGCCCATAGGTTGTTTGGAACTGCTGAGATCTGTATAATCCAGCCTACTGTGGATTCTTGATCCAAGGAGAGTCACCGCAGAGTTCAGCAGGACAGGAACAGAATATCAGCAATTGCTCTGGAAGGACACCTCTACAGAAGTTTAATTGAATCGTGCTGAAGATGGGGCCACATCTTCAAATTTTGGCTCCTTCCCACAGCACCCTTGGGCATAGAAGGTTGACTTAATCTCCCCCCTTGGACCTTATAACATTCCTCGGTATTATCAACATTGGTTCATGCAGGTACTTATTTTATTTTTTCCCCCTTCATCCTGATCCCCAAATATATTTATCCTTAAATATGCATGTGTCCCTGTAAGATGTTTTTGTGAGTGCATGTTTTTAATTTACACAATTGGTATCGTGCTCTAATTCTCGTTCTGCCTCTTAAATTGTCTTAGAATTATTTTCTTCCTGTGCCATTCTCTGTGTATGGCTCTAGGTACATTTGGTTTGTTCATTCTCCAAGCTTCAAAGCATTCCATGGTAGGGGTCCATCTGTCCAGGCCCTAACAGTGGACACAAGGAAATCATCTACTCACCCTTCCCACACAATGCCAAAACGAAATCCAACACAGATTTCCCTACGAAATCAGCAAGAATTGCTTTGGGGTATGTGGGCAAGAGTCAGATCACTTGGTCATAAGTCTGGACACACCTAATTCCATTAAATACTACCAAACTGCCATACATTTAAAAAGGCCTGGATATACTTATACCGCTACCAGTAGCACTGCCGAGGGTCCTGGTGTCCTTCATGGTATTCAGTGTTTGTTTTCATCTGCATCTGTAAAATGGTCTGGCCCCATCCCTTGCCTCTCACGTCCTCGGGATCTGGCCCATGAGGAGCCTGTGAGCCAGTTCTGTGTGGTGCCCTAAAGTCACCGCATGGGGACAAGGGTTCTGCAAGGCCAGCCCTCTGGGACTGGTGAGCTCAGCCCAGCAAGCGTCGCCGCGCTCCTGTACTGGTCACGTGGGGTTAGGGACCCTGGGCCTTCTGTCCTTGCAGTCCCCGCGCCTGGCCTGGCACACAGCAGGTACTCAAGGAATATTTGCAACTTTGTTGAATTTGCCGCGAGACCATCAGTAACTTACTGTTTCAGGACTCCACTAAATTATTCAGTTGGCCTGAGAGCCAGGATAAAACTGCCTAAGATGCCTGAGTCCCTGGGTGAATCCTCTTCGCCAAGTAATGAGCCATGGATTTTAATTATTCCAAGGGCGCCACCCGGTCATTCGCCCTCTGCATCATGCACATGCCCTGAGCCTGGACTCGAAAGACTATGTTTGTTTTTAGTGTATGAGATTCACCTATTTCCCATTTCCTCCTTTCTGCCTTCATTCCTCAGGGGATCTGAACCAAAATACGTCCTTTGCTTTACAAACTAGAAATGAGCAAATTTCGTGTTTCAGATTATAAAACAAACAGCAATAGCAAACACCACAAAGCCAGTCCCTTAGGAACAGAAGCTCAGACTCTGGGGTCCCTGAGGAGGGGCCATCACTAGCATGGACAGGCAGCCCAGCTCCATCTCCTCCTCGGTGGCAAAGGGGAGCTTTGGTGGCAGCTCACCACAAATAAATGTGCTGATGCATGCTTCCCCATCTTAAAAATAATTAGTGCAAATGTCAGGTAAATAATTCTGAAAGGCTAATTGGTGCTGCATTTGGCCTCTTCCCAAACCTGTCCTCCACGAGGACCTGCAGAGTCACTGGTTTATGTGCCCAGATCTGCTCAGCTCACAATCGGCTTTAGCCTTCTCTTCTGTATTTGTCAGTGTCACCAGAATGATGCATTTGATTTAAAAAAAAAAAAAAAAAACAACCAGCAAGTCTGGGAGCCTAGCAAAAGCTTGATTAAGAGAAATGTTTGGGCCATGGGGTAGTTTGATTAATTTCATGTCCTAGGTAACTGAGAGTTAAGTAAGAAATCCTTTTCGATCCCTGTGACTGAAAACATTTCTAAAATGAACCAGTCCATTCTCCTGTCCTTATAAGCACGGAGGAGTGGGCACGGTGGAATCCTTCTTTGAGGACAGGAAGTTCAGCTGTAATTCTCGGCCATCATTCCTGAATGCCGATTATAAGATTATTCATGTAGATTTAGAAGGTATAGCAGCTGGATGTGAACAAATCCTGATACCTTCTAGGAGCTGAGATTTATAAATAAGTCTTTGCCTTTCCTTTTTTGTAATTTGCCGTTGAGGGTATAAAAGAAGTCTGGTTAATGGAAGGTCCTGATTAGTTGGAAGATGGACAATTGAAGTTTTTGTTTTTTGTTTAGAATCTTAGTGAAGAGTAATCTGATTCATTGTCTAATTAAACTAATACAGTTTTTCAGATTCCTGAGTCCATAGACATGTTCTTCTGTGGATGAGAGTACCTCATAAAAATCATAAATGGTATCCAGAGAGTATTAAGTATAATTTTTGCCCAACATTGATTCGTATCATATGTGAGGGGAAATTGTGGCTTTTTAAACACTCAAGTTTTTTTAAGCAAATAACCTTAATTTATCTAAATGTGTTATAAAAGCTTCTGTTTTGGAAAGACAGCATAGTATAAAGTATAATGAGCTTTGCTCATTATATACAATGAGTTCTTGCTTTGAAGTCAGACACAATCTGAGTGAAATTTTAGTTCTGCCCCTGCTGTGTGACCATGAAAAAATTATTTAACCTCTCTGAGCCTGAACTTCTTCCTCTGAGAAATAAAAATAAAAATCCTTCCCTTACAGGAAGGGCCAGGCTGGAGATTAAATGAGAGGATATGTGGAAGCGCCTGGTGCCTAGTGATTGATGAAGAAAGTCAGATCTGTCCCCATGATTTAAAAACAAATTGGGGCTCCTGGGTGGCTCAGTCAGTTAAGCAGCTGACTCTTGATTTCGGCTCAGGTCATGATCTCAGGGTCATGAGATCGAGCCCCGTGTTGGGCTCTACACTGCACATGGAGCCTGCTTGGGATTCTCCCTCTCCCTCTGCCCCTCCCCCCACCCCCACTTGCATGCTCACGCTCTCAAAAAACAAACAAAAAACAAGCAAACAAACAACAACAACAAAAAACCCCAAATTGTATCATATATTGTCTTGACCAAAACCAAATAATCTAGAAAACCAAATATGTCCTAGAAGAGTAACATTGCCTGGCCAGGTCATACCTGCTGCAAAATTTATTAATAATGGTTAGTTGTATGTGTCGCATTGACTGGGCCAAGGGATACCCAGGTATCTGGTTAAACATTACTTCTGGGTGTGTCTGTGAGGGTGTTTCTGGATGAGATGAGCATTCGAATCTGTGGACCCAGTAGAGCAGATTGCCCTCCCCAGTATGGTGAGCACCGTCCAGTCCCTGAGTACAATGAAAGGTGGAGGAAGAGAGGATTTGTCGCTTCTCTGCCTGTCTGCTGGACCTGGGACATCTGTCTTCTCCTGCCCTGGGACAGGTACTCACACGATTGGCTCCCCTGCTTCTCAGGCCCTCAGACCGAGACTTCACTCCGCCACTAGCTTTCATGGGCTCCACCTTATGGACAGCAGGTTGTGAGTACAGATTATCAGCTTCCATAATCTCATGAGCCAGTCCCTTATGGTAAATCTTTATATATATCTCCTATTGCTTCTGTTTCTCTGGAGAAGCCGTACTAATGCACCACTGGGGGGAAGCAGCCTCTACTTACTGACCTGAATTAGAACAACTGATGGGGAAAATTTTAGCCTTCCTAACCCACTTGTTCATGACTCTAATCCTGGTTCTTGTAAACAATATGGAAGCCCACCTGCCCAGAAGTGCCCATGGGGGAATTTTTAAGGTATTTTTACACAAAGTCATTTCACTTTTCCTTGCTTTTTTTCTTTTTCCTTCTTCTTCTTTTTGTTTATGTTATTCCCACAGTAGCAAAACAAAATTTCAGTGTGATATTAGAAACTGAAGTCTGTGTTCACACAGGTTGAAAAGAAATAAGCCATGTAAATTATGACTTTTTTTGCAGGTTTTCGAGACAGGTTACCTCATTCGATGTCTGACTATGGAGAGAAATGAGGCCAAGCTGCTTTATAAATAGGTTTTAAATCTGTGGCCTCACACGAGTCCTCATGTCTCAGTCCCTGCTCTGGACCAGCAAGTTTAAGAGGAAGGTAAAGGTGCTCTTGGAGGCCCTTGGCTGCCCTACCCCAGAGCTAAGAGTGCAGAATGAATCCAGGTGAGAAGCATTACTAGCAGTGAGAATGTAAGCAATTTTAACTTTCTTCCTTTGTAAATGGAAAATAAAAATACCTCCTTGGTAGGATTGTTGTGACATGTAAAGCAAGAATATTTAATAGGCATATAGGAGGCTCTCCATAGTGGCAAGTGTTTTCTTCAGGCACATCGAGTAAACCTAGGAAATAGACCCTGGATTGATCTTTAAAATGGCTGGACTTGACTTGTCAAGGATGTGGACAACTGGAATTGTTGTATATGGCTGATGGGATATCAAATGGTGTAACCATTTAGGAAGACTATTTGGAAGTTTCTGTAAAGCTAATCACATACTTACCATATGACCCAGCAATACCACTCCTAGAAATGAATGTGTATGTCCCCACAAAAGGACTTGTACAAGAATGTTTACATCAGGTTTATTCATAATAGACAAAAATTTAAAAAAGAGACCAAATGTCCATCAGCTGGTGAATGAATAAACAAACGGTGGTACGTCCACATGGTGGAATAGTACTCAGCCATAAAAAGGAAGAAACTACTGGTCCACGCAACAAGATGAGTTAATCTGAAAAACATTATACTAAACAAAGGAAACCAAACACAAGAGAATATATACTATATAATCCCAAAGTTCGAGAACGTTAGTGATAGATGGCAAAGTAGCAGCTACCGCAGAGGGTGGAGTGGTGGTATCGACAGGAGAGGAACCTGACAGAACTTTCTGAGGTGAAGGACATCACCTAAACCTTTAGGTGATGGCTGCATAGGTGGGTACAAAATCTTCAAGCTACACCATTAAGATATGTGTAGTTCATATTAGTAAATTATACTTTAAAAATAGACTGAAGATCCCCCTTGGCAATTAATACCTTGAACAAACCCTCAAACCATCAACACAGCAAACTGCAGGGATAAGAGAAGCCTAAATATGCCCCAAGGCCCCTCCATCACCCCTCCATGGACTCGTACATAGGCATGAAATGCCTCTCTGATAGGAGATATCGTCTCTCAGCTGCTCAGCAGATAGTGATCATATTTCTGCCACATAATGAGATATAGGAAGAATACAATAACATCTCTCCCTTCTGAATTTTATAACGTGGTTACTGGACGTCTCTCATTTGGTGTTGGGATAGGGATTGGAAAATATATATTTGTAGGCGCATATTTTGGTCTAGCTGACATTTTCCCTAAGAGCACAAGGAATTCATCTTGTATCATTCAGGGGACAAGAGCCTAGTACCCCCAAGAGGAAGCTCTGCTTTATAAGGCAGTCCAATTATAGCCCCGATTTGCTGGAGGGGGGCGGGGGCAGAAAGTCCTCACACACTGAATCCCCAAACTGTGACTTGGACCGATTTTTCCTAACATGTCATTTCACTCTTTCATCTGCCTTCAGAGTTTGAAAACGTGTTTATGAATTACTTACTTTTGTGGAACCTATTAAATTAGAAGCCTCATTTCTTAATAACAAGTAAATTAAACCGTGAGTAATTTCATGATCTGCAAAGACAGGGAAATGTTTGTTTAATTCAGGAAGGCACGCTATATCTGCCGGCGGGATGGTGGCAGCGGAGAGGGTGCTGGGGTCCCTGGCCACCCATCACGAGGCCACCTAACACTGCCCACATGCTCTGGGGCTTGGGCAGAAGCTGGTCCTGGCTTAGAAGAGTCAGGGAAACTCTATGAGGGCACACGTCCTGTAGGATCAGAATCATCCAGCTTTGAATTTCGCACAACCCTGGGCAAATACTTTACAGCATTTCCTGGAGAGAGTAATGCCTATTAATTACATCTGCTGCCTCCAAAGGGCCTCCTGTGGGCTGGGAATTGCTGGCCACTTCATAAGCCTGATTCCAATGAATCCTCACAACAGTTCTGTGCAACGGGGCTTGCTACTTTAGGAGCTACTATTTAACGAACACGTAGAACATCCCAGGCATTAATTTGATCCTTGCAACAATTTCACAAAGAGAGAACAATCAATCTCTCCACTTTAGAGGAGAAATGCAAAGTTTAAGAGGCCACACAACACATCTGAAGGTCGTGCAGCCCATAAACCGCAGAAGCCGGCCGAAAATTTAGTTTGGTCCAACATCAGCGTCTGAGCTCCCCCCCCCCCCCCCCCCAACCTTATACCAGGTTTGCACCAGGGAAAAGGAGAACACTGTAGCGTGCGAAGGCCATGCCCTAGGCACGGGGAGGGCAGGAGCTAGAAGAATCTGACTGGCCACAGAGACTGCCATGGAGGGGAAGAAAAGGAAGTAGCTCAACCAGCTCAGTAGCTGTGTGTGTACATGTGTGTGTCTGAGTGTGTGTGCACTTGTGGTGCTGGCGGTGACTGTGGAGGTGGTGATGCACATGGGGGTGAGGAGGTGTGTTGGGAGGGCTCCACACTTTCTGTCCTAATTTTGGAAATGGATATCTTGTTTCCATGGCGGCCGGTCTCTAATGGAAGAGTCCAGAGCCAAAGGCAGGTGGCTTTCTTCCCCAGAGAATTGAAGTGTTTGGGCACAAAAACAAAACCTGACCCAATGTCTCAAGATCACGCAGGAAAGTTTTTAACATGGCAATGTAATTTAAATGTTTCATGTTCTCTGTCTGCAATTATTAAAAAATTTCTGTGTGTATAATTTATCTCCCCAAATGGAATAGAAGTTACTAGAAGGTCTGTGTGGTGATGCCTGTTAGTGCCCTGACCAAGGCCCTCCCGTTCCAAACATCCCTGACCAACACTTGAGGCCCCAGTTATTAGCCTACAGGAAAAGCCCCCACCCACCAGGTGGCAAGGCCCCCACCCCCAGCGGGGACAGCTTGGAGGCCTGCTATGCGCTAACTGCCATGACCCCCCAGTGGGATTTTGCCACAGGTGGCACAAGGTAATGACTGGTGCAACCTCCATCTTCTTCCTTCCCTTCATGTTCTCACCCCACATTCCCCTCCCAGGGCTTCCCAAGATCATTTCCCAAATAAACTCCCTGCCCCAGAAACTTCACCTTTATTTTCAGCTCCTGAGAGAAGCCACACTAAGAGAAATATGCATTTAAATCTTCCAGGCTCAGCATTCAGATCAGTGATTCCCCGAGTGGCCAACAGCATCCTCTTAACCTGGGAATTTGTTGCAAATGCAAATTCTCAGGCCCCGCCCCAGACCTGCTGAATCAGAAACCCTTGAGGGCTGGCCTAGAATTTTGTGATTTGACAAGCCTTTCAGATGGTGTTTCTGTCTCTTTGTCTGTTTCCAGCTTTCTTGAGGTATAATTAACATATAACATTGCATAAGTTTAAGGTGTACAACATCATGATTTGATATATGTATATGTTGCAAAATGATCACCACAATAAGGTTAGTTAACACATCCATCACCTCACATAGCAAAATTGTGTGTGTGTGTGTGTGTGTCTGTATGTGATGAGAACTTTTAAGATCTATGCTCTTGGGGGCGGAGCAAGATGGCGGAGGAGTAGGAGACCTGGATTTCCTCTGGTCTCAGGAATTCAGCTGGATAGGGATCAAACCATTCTGAACACATACGAACTCAACAGGAGATAGAAGAAAAGAATAGCAACAACTCTCTGAACAGAAAAGCGAACACTTTCTGGAAGGTAGGACGTGAGGAGAAGTGAATCCGAGGCGATATTCCGGAGGATAGACGGCGGGGGAGGGGGCCTCCGTCAGCCACTTCTGGCAAATGATAGAGCCGCGGAGCACAAACTCGGAACTTTTAGAAATTTGCTCCACTGAGGGACGTCGCTCCAGTGGCTAAGCGGGGGTGGAACCCTCGCGGGACAGTGTGGTCTCAGGACCCTCGGGGTCACAGAAAGACCGGGGGTGCCTGAGTGTGGCAGAGCTCCCAGGTATCGGAGCAGGGAAGCCGGCTGCAGAGACGGAGCCGAGGCGCGGGCTCTCAGCTCGGGGTTGCCATAAACCGTGATCCGCGGCACAGTCGGGCCACTGCTCCTCCAGCAGGGACCCAACAAGCAGCAGATCCGGGGAGACTCCCCTTCCTCCCCCGGGAGGAGCGGCGCGGGAGCGCACCGCAGGGATCTGCTGGGTTTGTAGATTCCACATGGGGTCGGGTGCCAGAGATAGAAACACTCGGTCACAGGCCGGGTGAGCACAGTGTGGCCGGAGACCAGGGAGACGGGAGTGACTGACTGCATTTCTCTGGGGGCGCACTGAGGAGCGGGGCCCCGAGTTCTCGGCTCCTCTGGGGCAGAGATTGGGAGGCCGCCATTTTCTTTCTTTTTTTTTTTTTTAAAGATTTTATATATTTATTTGACAGAGAGAGAGAGACAGCGAGAGAGGGAACACAAGCAGGGGGAGTGGGAGAGGGAGAAGCAGGCTTCCCGCGGAGCAGGAAGCCCGATGCGGGGCTCGATCCCAGGACCCTGGGATCATGACCAGAGCCGAAGGCAGATGCTTAACAACTGAGCCACCCAGGCACCCCAAGGGACGCCACCATTTTCACTCTCATCCTCCAAAGCTGTACAGAAAGCTTGCAGGGAACAAAAGCTCCCGAGAGCAAACCCGAGTGGATTACTTAGCCCGGACCAGCAAGGGCGAGGCAATTCCGCCTCTGGCAAAGACATTTGGGAACCACGGCAACAGGCCCCTCCCCCAGAAGATCAGCGAGAACAGCCAGCCAAGACCAAGTTTACCGATCAATGAGAATGGGAGGACGCCAGCGCTAGGGGAACAATGCACATAGAATCATAGCTTTTTTACCATGATTCTTTAG
Source organism: Phoca vitulina (assembly GCF_004348235.1). NCBI lineage: Eukaryota > Metazoa > Chordata > Mammalia > Carnivora > Phocidae > Phoca > Phoca vitulina. The sequence continues at coordinate 26,183,038 of NW_022589727.1, read as the reverse complement.
TCTTTCAAAGTTAATTCTTTTTAACTGTCTTTTTTTTTTTGAATTTTTCTTTTACCCTTTTTCAACCAACATCTTATCAATCCCTTTTTTAAAAAACATTTTTATTTTTCATTTTTAGAGTCATATTCTATCCCTTCAAAGTAGTTACCCGTATTTTTGGCATATATATATATAAGTTGTTCTCTCTTTAAAATTTTGAGATAGTTTCTTCTAACAGATCAAAATATACCCTAAATCTCTAGTGTATGGTTTTTTTCTACTCTCCTGCCTGATCACATTCTCTCCCTTTTATCTTCTTTTTTTTTTTTAAATCCTCTTCTTTCTTTTTTCAAACAACTTCTTATCAATTCCTTTTATAAAATTTTTTATAATTTTCATCTTTACAGTCATATTCCAGCCCTTCATCATATCAACCCTTATTTTTGTACATATATAAGTTTTTCTTTCTTTAAAATTTTGGGAGGCACTTTCTTCTAACAGACCAAAATACACCCAAAATCTAGTGTGTGGCACTGATCTATGTACCAGCCTGATCATATTTGATCATATTCTGGTTTGTTTTCTTTTGTTCTGTTTTTGTTTGTTTTTATCTTTATTGCTTTCTTTTTCTTTTTTTTTTTTTCTTTTTCTTTTTTCTCTCTTTCCCTTTCTTTTCCCCTGCTTCAGCTCTTCTCTGATTTGTTGATTAGTTTAGAGTATATTTTCTGGGGACGTTGTTACCCTATTAGCATTTTGTTCTCTCATTAATCTATTCTCCTCTGCACAAAATGACGAGACAGAAAAAATCACCTCAACAAAAAGAACAAGAGGTAGTACCGACTGCCAGGGACCTACTCAATACGGACATTAGTACGATGTCGGATCTAGACTTCAGAATCATCACTTTAAAGATACTAGCTGGGCTTGAAAAAAACGTAGAAGTTATTAGAGAAACGCTTTCTGGAGAAATAAAAGAACTAAAATCTAACCAAGTCGAAATCAAAAAGGCTATTAATGAGGTACAATCAAAAATGGAGGTGCTAACTGCTAGGATAAATGAGGCAGAAGAGAGAATCAGTGATATAGAAGACCAAATGATGGAAAATAAAGAAGCTGAGAAAAAAAGAGATAAACAAGTACTGGATCACGAGGGCAGAATTCGAGAGATAAGCGATACCGTAAGACGAAACAACATTAGAATAATTGGGATCCCAGAAGAAGAAGAAAGAGAGAGGGGGGCAGAAGGTATATTGGAGCAAATTATAGCAGAGAACTTCCCTAATTTGGGGAAGGAAACAGGCATCAAAATCCAGGAAGCACAGAGAACCCCTCTCAAAATCAATAAAAATAGGTCAACACCCCAACATCTAATAGTAAAACTTATGAGTCTCAGAGACAAAGAGAAAATCCTGAAAGCAGCTCGGGAGAAGAGATATGTAACCTACAATGGTAGAAACATTAGATTGGCAACAAACCTATCCACGGAGACTTGGCGGGCCAGAAAGGACTGGCAGGATATATTCAGAGCACTAAATGAGAAAAATATGCAGCCAAGAATACTATATCCACCTAGGCTGTCATTGAAAATAGGAGGAGAGATAAAAAGCTTCCAGTACAAACAAAAACTAAAGGAATTTGCAAACACGAAACCAGCCCTACAAGAAATATTGAAAGGGATCCTCTAGGCAAAGAGAGAGCCTAAAAGCAACATAGACCAGAAAGGAACATAGACAATATACAGTAAGAGTCACCTTACAGGCAATACAATGGCACTAAATTCCTATCTTTCAATAGTTACCCTGAATGTAAATGGGCTAAATGCCCCAATCAGAAGACACAGGCTATCAGTTTGGATTAAAAAACAAGACCCATCGATATGCTATCTGCAAGAGACTCATTTTAGACCCAAAGACACCCCCAGATTGAAAGTGAGGGGGTGGAAAACCATTTACCATGCTAATGGACACCAAAAGAAAGCTGGAGTGGCAATCCTTATATCAGACAAATTAGATTTTAAACCAAAGACTGTAATAAGAGATGAGGAAGGACACTATATCCTACTTAAAGGGTCTATC